>NC_136492.1:117034518-117287018 GCF_053919585.1 Euprymna scolopes | reverse complement strand
ATCACATCTTTTTAAATATTTTAATGGCTATATCACGTTAAAAAATCTGACTGCCTTCAGCAGTTAATAATATATTTGAATTGCCAAAATCTTTTTTTTTTTGTTTTGAAATCGAACAAATCATATTTTTCACGACAAATAAATATTCTAGTATTTTATTTTCTACAATTCATTTATCCAGTTGAAGTCTTACAATAGAGACCAAACATTGCTGGACATAAAACTGAGTTCATTCAATTCTAATCTATTTCTCTCGTCGGAATACTATTTTTATTATTCTCACCACACACACACACACACACACACGCACGCACACACACACGCACACACATACATACACACACACGCACACACATAT
The DNA here is from genome assembly GCF_053919585.1 of Euprymna scolopes. Taxonomy (NCBI): domain Eukaryota; kingdom Metazoa; phylum Mollusca; class Cephalopoda; order Sepiida; family Sepiolidae; genus Euprymna; species Euprymna scolopes. The sequence goes on along the minus strand of NC_136492.1, from coordinate 117,286,660 downwards.
ATATATATATATAATTTAAAGGGGATTAGAACAATAGTCTAAAGAGCTAAGTGTATTTTATATATATATTTATATATATATATTTATATAAGTGTAGTTTATATATATATATAGTGTAGTATATATATATATATATATATATATATATATATATATATATATATATATATATATATATAGTATTGCATGAAAAATCTTCCGATAATGAAACAGCGAGAATATTTGTAGCTTAATTGTCGTCTATTTTTATTCCCATATTTATATAACGGGCTCTCCGGTTGATTTCGATGAATGAGCTTCCGATACAAAAACTACGTTGCTTGGAAATCAATACAGATGATTTGTATATAGAGGTGAAGTCTTTGTGTAGAACTATCCACACTATTCGCTATTACAGCTAACCTCTGTCATTGAAGATGATTTCAATAGGAAATAGTATCAGGTTTTTACATCGAAGTTTCCTCTTTTCTAGATGTATGTTTAAACACAGGGGTGCATCTCTTCCTGTAAAACATGCTCCCCCAGAAACCAACCTGGAAATTTCTATGACTCGGCGCGATACATAGAGCGCCTAGCTTTACCAAATTGTCACCTATCTGGTACTGGCTAGTATTAACATTGCTCAACATAAGTGATCTGACGAGCACACACACACACACACACGTACACACATACACCCACACACACACACACACACACACACATATATATATATATATATATATATATATATATATATACACTGCTGATCAAAAAATTAAAACCACTTAAAATCTTTAAAAATACACCTTTTTTTTTAAGGTTACTTATCTAAAAGGTTATGAAAACAAAATTTATATTCTAAAAATTTTATTTAAAAATTTGCATTTTTTATGAAATTAGGCTTTTTACACATGATCAAAATTATAAGACCAAGGCTATAAATTGTTAGATTTATGGTAATTCTAATGTTTTTAGTTCAGTTAGAGATTAGCAATCACTGTGTAAAAGTGTTACCAAGCCTAAAGCAAGGAAACTAACCGAAGTTGAGCGCTCTCGAATTCTAGGATACCATAAGCAAGATTTGACACAGCGAGCGATAGCAGCTAAAGTAAATCGCAGTAAAACTGTTATTTGCAACTTTCTAAAGAACATTGAGAATTCTGGAAAAGATATATCCTTTACCCCCCCCCAATTTCTTTTGCATGAAGTAGGAGAATCAAACGGGTTGTTATGAATGAAAAAGGGCTTTCTTCTAGTCAAATTAAGGCGGTGACAGATGCTGATTACCGTCCAATAACCATCAGACGACACTTACAAAAAATAGGCATGGTAAATAAAAAGCGTAAACAGATTTCTCGATTTCCTCAACGTCACAAAGTGGACCGCTTAAGATTTGGTCGTGAATACCAAACCTGGGACGTAGAGAAGTGGAAGAAGGTTATGTTTTCTGATGAGAGGAAATTTAATTTAGACCAATTCATACCATTTAAAACATTCCAACAAAAACCTAACAGCCAGCCATGGTTCTCCCCAGAATGTGCTAGTCATAGTGGTGGAGGGTCCGTAATGGCATGGGGCGCCTTTTCTTACAGAGGCACGATTGAGCTCTAGGTGGTGCAGGGTCGTCAGACACCAGCTGGTTATGTTAGCATGCTACAAAAAGCATCTTTGATAATGGAGTGGTATAGTTTGTGTGGGAACGAATGGTTACTCTAACAGGATAATGCTGCAATCAACACTGCAGACTTACCTTGAGCTTTCTTCAAGAAAATGGAATCTATCTCTTGGAACATCCTGTATGCTCACCGGACTTGAACCCAATTGAATATGTTTGGGGGGTGGATGGCAAGAACGGTTTATCGAAATGGCAAACAATATTCAACAAAAAATGAACTTCGTCAAGCCACCTTCTTAAACTGTAGCAGGATCCCTCGCACATTAATGGAAACACTTATTTCTAGCATGCCCAAAGAATTTTCGAAATCATCAAAAGCAGGGGAGGTAGAACTCATTTTTATTTTTATTGTTGAATGTTTTCATACAGTTTTCATACATTTTTTCTACAATTTAATAGAATATTTATCTCTGGTCTTATAATTTTGATCATGGGTAAAAAGCCTAATTTAACAAAAATGTAAATTTGAAAAACACATTTTTTGAATGTAGCTTTTTGCTTCCATAATCTTTTAGATGGTGATATTTGTAACCATAAGTCGGAAGAGTTTAAAACCTATCCTTAAAAACAGTTTCTTTTTTTAAAGATTTTTAAGTGGTCTTAAATTTCTGATCAGCAGTATATATATATATATATATATATATATATATATATATATATATATATATATATATATATATATATATATACTGCTGATCAGAAATTTAAGACCACTTAAAAATCAGTATATATATAAAAAATCAGTATATATATATATATATATATATATATATATATATATATATATATACTGCTGATCAGAAATTTAAGACCACTTAAAAATCTTTAAAAAAAGAAACTTTCAAGTTTCATTCATTAAATTACAGAAATATAAAATAGCTTTCATTGACAAAGAGATAAGATGTTTTTTTATAATTCTCTTGGTACATTAAGATATATTAACATATGTAAACTATTATGTTTGTATCTTACATTCACATGAAAATGGAATTCTTATGAATATGATTGCGATTAACTCATGGAATGAACTTACTATATTATTTTGTTAACTTACAAATCGCCATCGGACATTATAAACTTATTTTCGATTTCAGAAAAAATATATATTAAAATATATTAAATGAAATATTTATGAATTGGATGCATTTTATGATTGCGTCATAACTTGTGCTGTGATTTAAAACAAAAATTTGAAAATCATATCGGAAGAAAAATCCACTAGAAACAAGGTTTTATAGAATTGTAGGCGTCGTATACGCATTTTAACACAATTACATTGTAAAGCTTTTAATTTTATTTGTAATTAAGATTTGCATTTAAAACCTTGTTGAAATATCTAATTTTGTTGTACGAGCCAACATAAAACTTGTCAACCCATTTTTTAGTGTGAAGGTTTCTAAGCTGAATAGGTTCAAAACAGGGAGGCAGACACGCAATTCTACCGTAAAAATGTATAAAAAAGCAAATATCTCAATTACTTGAACAGCTGAGGAAAATAATATGATTTTTGGAACAATCATTGCGAATTTCGCAATGATGGTTCCAAAAATCATATTATTTTCCTCAGCTGTTCAATTAATTGAGATATTTGCTTTTTTATACATTTTTACGGTAGAATTGCGTGTCTGCCTCCCTGTTTTGAACCTATTTTAAATAAAAAGTTACTTCCTTCCTAATTTCCTCTTTCGATAGGTCTTTATATTTTTTTCTTACCCACTGGCGACAAAAACGCATCTTTCTTCTTTATCCGCTACCATCATCGGAAGCAACGGTATGTTTTACTTCTGGACAATGTGTCGTTTACTTTGTCATGCAACGTTGCATTTCACGTTACATTTTTTTCGAACTTATTCAGTCGTTTGATTTTCTTAACTCCTTAATTTTCCTACTGACGTTTGTAGTTTTTTTACAAGGAAGTAACTACTTATCACGCCCTGGAGGCCACTCGGGGATACGGGTTATTGCGTGTACAGTAATCAATGAGATAATATCGTAGTAATCGCTAGTAATTGAGATTTGATAAAGTATCTTACTTATGTTGGACTGGAAGACACCCAAGTTTTAGTCTAGTGGGAAACAGGCAAACAGATCAGAGTTCACAATCATGCACTTCTAAGAAAGGAGCTTTGTTCATGGAATATACGTTTTGATTTAGGCACATATAAAGAGTGGGAAAAGTTACTGACAGTGGTGTCAACTAGACGGGTGTTTTTCGTGAAAGATTGGCCATCGGGTCCAGGGATTGGAGCTCAGACGAGCACTTTCCATGGAAATAACGACAAAACGACGACGAGCTGGCAAGGTCCCTTCTGGTGTTGCAGGGAAGGGAAAAGGGCAACCCCTACTAGGCTACCTAGTCTATTTTGTACTATTGCAATGCAGGATAGGCTGTTTTTAGCAACTCTGGACGAGTTGTATTTACTTTCTCAAATTACAATTGAAGAGTTTAATTATTATGTATGTTTATTGATTATGACATTACAAACCTTAAAGTAAATTCAAATTCGCAATACAATGACGTATGTAGTTCTAAGAAGGGGACACTGGCTAGTAAATAAGCCTATCGATTATGACATGTTTTTTGTGATTTCTGGGTCAAAGTAAGGTTTATTCTCTTAATGTTAGGAATTCATTCATAATCATACAGGAAATAATGAAGCTGCATTATTTTCCATTCATTGCAGATTTTTAGCTACGTCATTCCTTTGGGAACGTTGTTTAACGAATCCCATTTGTTTCGCTATATTTTCGAGGAATATATGTTGCAATCGAACAGAAAAAAGGATCAGTGAATTTATGAACTGTGCTTATCTTGTTTACTTATCAAAGTAATGCTGGGTGATCAAGATAAGGCATAGGCACCCCATACGTTATGCAAGCAGTATATGAATCATATTTTTTTATGCACAAAAAAGGGTGAAAGTTACCTTGATTTGAGTTGGGGGTTAAGCAAAAAACAAAACAAATCATTTCGATGACTGTAATTTCTGTGCAGTCAAAACGAAGGGAATAGACAGGGCAAACAAGAATTCATTGTTTTTTTTTTATCAAACTTCAAGTTGGCAATTAGCCCAATTCAACACTGCAATGAAATTCCTGTTCTAGTGTTTAAAGGCTTGCCTGAATTCGAGCTGCTGTGTTCTAAAGGAGACCGCCATTCTTTTATCCATACAAAGTTAATCCACTGCTTCAGATGTAGGTTTTTCTCCTTCCACACTACCATAGCTTTTTCCAGAGAGGATTAATGATCTGACTAGAGATCCTAACCTTTTCAAAATATTATCAAAACGTGTAGCTTTAAAACTAAAAAAGAATCTACTTCAACATGGAACACTCCTTATTTTCTACAGAAAATATTATATTGAATCCTTGCCATACTTCATTTAGCAAAACGACATAATATATGTGGAAGCTTGGTATCAAAAGCATTTTTCTCGAGATTGGCGCCATTTTAAATGCAGTTCGCAAAGAAGTTTTAAATCTGCTCTTCTTCACAATAACAAGTTATATGGATCAATTCCTTGAGGCCATTCAAGAAAACCCAAAGAAAATATGATGAAATCAAATTTGTTCTGGAAAATCTTACACACATGCCCAAACGATGGATCAACTGTTTCGATTTAAAAATGGTTGGGTTTCTCTTCGGATTACAATGTAGCTAAAAAACAGTTTCTTGCCTCTTATGTTTATTGGATAACAGGGAACGAGCAGAGAACTGGATAGAAAATATTGACCTGTGTGAAGTAAAGTGGTTCATTTGCTTTCTTAATGTTTTCTATATTTCTTTGGTGGATCGTCCCAAACCCGTGTTACCTCCTCTACACAAAAAGCTTGGCATCATAAAACAGTTTCTGGAGGCGCTTACAAATGTTTCAAATATATTAGCATGAAATTACCAGATTTAACCGTAGAAAAATTTAAAGCTGACTTTTTTTATGGACGCCTGATTGAATAACGCAAATTTTTGTAATTTATGAAACTTTGCAGAATTGAGTGCCTGAACGTCGTTTACGAATGTAGCAATTCCTCTTGGGAAAAATAAATGCGTCAAACTACAAAGAACATATGGAAACACTACTCAGAATCTTCATGATTATGTTTTCACTCTGGTAAAAAAGTATACGTTTTCTATATGTCTGAATACCCTATATACCAATTTTAAAGTCTATATTAAAAATTCTTCGAGCATATAGGTTGACAGTGGTCTACTTCAACACATATGCATTCTCTTTTAGAGGTCTTTTGATTATATATATTTCTTTTATATTGTAGAGAGATATAATATCCAACTAAAGAAATGAATTACAGCAAACAGCAATTTGTTCTAAAGTTTTCTGTAAAAATTATGATTTAGATTGGAAGTATAAAAATGTTAAGATTGTATTCATGGTATGTACACGATATTGCGTTATTGAGTGAAATTATATGGAAACCAGCAAAAATTAATGTTTAAATATGCGAATTGTTTTAAGACTTGAATGTTCTAATATAAATAATTTAAATGTTCAAAAGGTTGCTACAACCGTTTCTCAGTGAAGTGTTTTCATTTAATTCTATTTGTTATATCAAACGTAATAACTGTAAAAATATACATTTCGTTTCGTTACATTTTTTATAGGCTTAAGTGAGGACACAGTTAGTGATTTAAATAGAAATGCGTCTAGAAATTATGATTGGGATGACATAATCCATAACATAAATCTCACCTACCTATTAAATGTATGTATGTATGTGTGTATATATGTATGTATGTATGTGTGTATGTATATATGCATGTTTTTAAAGTTTGTTTCAAACTCATTTTTTTGCAACACATGAAGACAAGATTAACAGACTCGCATATAATTTTCCAAACAAAACAATGTACGAATTGACAAGACAGTCCAACTGAAAGTTATTTAAAGACGCTTGCACTTTTTTTTAAAAATGAAGTTTGTTTCAAACTTATTTTTTTGCAACACAAAAATTATAGTACAAGCGTCTTTAAATAACTTTCAGTTGGACTGTCTTGTCAATTCTTACAATGTTTTGTTTGGAAAATTATATGCGAGTCTGTTAATCTTGTCTTCATGTGTTGCAAAAAATGAGTTTGAATCAAACTTTATTTAAAAAAAAGGAAGAAATTCCAGGCGGGGAGGGGGGGGACAAAAGTGGTCCAATCGCTGATCACTTGCTTACTATTTATGACTTTTGGACTATTTATTCGTGTGTATTTTGCATGTGTGTGTGTACGTATGTGTGTGTATATGCGTACATGTGTGCCTCTATGTGATTACGTTTGTATGTCTGTGCGCATGCACACGTATGCCGGCGTATGTCTATGTACGCATGTGTTTATTTCCATGTGTATGCGGGGTGGAGGGGGCTCCCGTAAGCCGTGGTGAAGGCAACCCCTCTAGGAGAAGCAAATCTCTGAATTAAATAACAAAGCGGGAGACCAGTACCCGCATTAAGCTGGTCTGCAGTTTGACTTGTTGCTAGCTATCTTGCTCTTGCTTGTTGCTGGATGTCAACATTTTGAACCCAGAGAGAGATTTAGCTGTCGTACAAAGCTAAAACTCTGTAACACAATGAGGTACAGATACTCCCTCAGGCTATAAGAACAAAAATGGTCCTATTGCGACGGAAAAGTTGTGACGCGTGTAGGTCTGAAATGCTGGAAGCATGTAGTAATTGATCTGCCATTATTATATGGACCTATGTATATATATATATATATATATATATGGGTGTATGTATGTTTATGTGTATGTGTGTATATCTATGTTTATATGTATGAATATGTGTGTTTGTGTGCATGTATGTATATGGTCGTGTGTATGTGTATTTATGCATTTGTGTATGCATGCATATATATGTGTATGTGTGGGCATATATGTATGTGTGTATGAGTGCATATTTACGTACATGTATGTATATGTAGGTAAGTGTGTGTATATATATGTGTGTATGTGTACGTATGGATGTATGTATATGTGTGTATGTATTTGTAGGTGTGTATGTATGCATATCTGTATGTATCAGTGCATATTTACATACGTGTATGTATATGTGGGTAAATGTGTGTATATATGTATCTGCGTATGTGTACGTATGGATGTATGTATGTGTATGTATATCTGTATGTATGCATGTGTGTCTGTATACGTATGTATGTGTATTCATGGTGAATGCTTACAGATATCTGTGTATCTGTATATATGCATATTTGCGTTTATATATATATATATATATGTATGCATGCCAATGACCGTCTTCTGTATGTTTATGTATAAGTATGTCTATGTATGCATATGTGTAGTGTGTATGTATGCATGCATATATGTGGGTTATTTGCATGTGTGTATGTGCATATGTGTATGCATGCGTGCATGTATATATATGCATGTATACCAGTGACCGTCTTCAGTGTCATGTCTGCTTGTGCGTGTGTATTTTTTTTCTTCTTTTTTCGGCAGGACTAAAGTTAAGGTTATCTTCGGGCTCATGGACTTTTAGTACCTGAGGGAGTGGCACTCGTCTGACAAGACGTTGCAATCATCATCATCATCATATATGCATGTGTGTATGTATGTGTTCGGGCCTGCCTGCTTACTACCACTTTTTTAGCTCATCACACACCTAAACTGGCGGGCAACACCGGGCACCCAGGCAAGTTGTATTCATCAAAATAACATTGAATACAATCAAGCAACGTTCACTTTACATCTCTCTCTCTCTCTCTCTCTATATATATATATATATATATATATATACATATATATATATATATATATATATGTATATATATATATATATATATATATATATATATATATATATATATATATATATACATATATATGCGTGTGTGCGTGTATGTGCGCTCGTCTGGGTGTTTGTACTGGCAGGCCGTATGGTCGTACCCAATTGTAAAATACTCGTAAATATTATATGTCAATTCATGCAGATTGTAAGTGAGCCAATTATAAATATATCAATGTTATCAATATATATTGACAGATGAAAGTAATAATTATATGCTATGGGTACCATGCACTAGAAACGAAACCAGAACGGTTATCACCTCCATCTCTGTGTATATATATATCTATCAAATCTCAATACGGTATGAGCTACTGACATATAGAATACGAGGTAATAATAAAGCGGCTTTGAGCTGTGAATATTGTTCATTTCTCGCTTATAGATTTATAAGAGTAGTGTTTGATAGGCAGAGCCCAAAAGGCTCACAGTCTTAATGCTGGTCCCTCAGGGGTCCACACTGGGCCCAACTCCCTTCTTCTAAGATCAATTATAACCATTTATTTTGACGAAACTACCATATATGGCAACACTTTAAATGCAGTAAACGACAAAGTTCCCTCTGATTCGCTTTTCTCTGGTCTTGATCACGTGGTGCAACGGGGAAGAGGTGAATGGTTAATTCAAACCTTCTATTTTTTTGCTAAACTTCTATGAATTACCTTTACTCGTGATCTGAGATGGAACACGTTCATCGAGTCCGTTGAATATACTGATGGGGAAATGGTGGGATTGTTCTACGGCTTCAGGAGATATTTCACTGCTGACACAATATATACGTATATAAAGTTTATACTCCATTCTATTGTCCTCCCTGTTTGACTTATACAAAATACACTCGTCTACTTGGAACAACTATCAATAATTCCACCCACATTTTACCTGTCTAAACCTAATCCTAGTCTCCATGAACAAAGCTCATTTCTTAGTACTACACACGTGTTCAACTCTTATTCGCTTTCCTGCTTTCCAACTGACAACAATATTTTATCCTCGAGTGATATCCGTGGCTTGATGAGCGGTGATCCTTTGTAAAAAAAGATGCACATGTGCCAATTGAACTGATGGCATATTTTATATATATATATATATATATATATATATATATATATATATATATATGTGTGTGTGTGTGTGTGTGTGTGTGTGTGTATATATGTATATATATATGTACAAATAAGAATACTTCCATATTAAATTCTACGCAGATATACAAATTGTATAAACTATGCATAAAAAGAATAAAACATATAATCTAATAAGCCAAGATAAATGAATATTTTAAAGGAATATGAAAATTATTTGACCTTAATTTGATTTATTTTACTTGCTCGCATATCAATGAATGAGTTTATTAAGAAGTTCGTGCTAAAAAATTGAAAAGAAAATGTAGGATTTTAATATCAATGTCATAGCGAGAAATAACTCCTATCTCCACTGATATGTTTCACGTATGACAATGCTTAAAATGGTGACTGTGGATGTTAATGCCTCTAAAATAAAAGTTCTCTGTTTCCATCGGCAACGCTCTGAAACACATCTAGTCCGAATGATGTCTGATGCTTCTTGTTCTGACAGTCGATACAGATGTGAAATTGAGCACATACATACAATATGCTGTCAAGTTAGCTGGACAATTGGTTGGATGATTCTACTGCTCCCGTAGATTTCACTGCCAATGAAGTACTCTGTATGAACGCCCGTCCTTAAATGGAGCATTCTTGCTACATCTGGACCAGCGCTGTTCGTAAAGGCGATGCTCTTTACTTTTCTCTGCAACCTCTTTCCCACAGAAGAAATGTTGAAAGTTTTCTCTGCTCTACAGTTATTTTACTAACTGACTGTACGACGACAGTGAGAGAAAAAAAACCCTAATATATATATATATATATATATATATATATATATATATATATATATATATAGGTATATACATGTATATATACATATATATATATATATATTTTAAACTGAATGTGTGTGTGTCTTGTCACGAATAGGCTCCGATATGGTTGACTATTTTTTAAAAAAAACTGCTTACATATAATGATAAAAGATGTATCGAGACACAGGAGTGGGTATGTTTGATCTGACAGAACAGTGGTTCCTTAGAATTGTGGGGTCTGCGTTCCCGCCTGGTTCACAAAAACGGAAACAATTTACTGCACGAGCGTCGCCCTTTTAAAATTCATCATTCAATAAAATAAAAAGCTATAGCAAACATCTAAATGACTAATTTAAATACAGTTCCTGATTTCAAAAAAAGAAAAAATAAAAGGTAATTATATAACTATATATTTTTAAATCAAATTTATTATGTAAATTCAAACAAATATTTTTTTTTTCTACTCATTTCTATCTCTAACCTATACCAATTTTCTTATTAATTTTCTTATAAATTTTAAATCCAAACCTTTTACTTCAATTTTTCAGATTCATCTGCCTTACTTTTAATGCTAGGTTTATTTTTGGTGTCTTTTCAATTCAATAGAAATCCTCCTAAATTTGCTGATGAGAAGACCGTGCTTACCAAAAAAACTATGTATAATTGTTCTACGTGACTTCATGTATACCACAAATAAAAAGCACGGATTTCCGAAACGATCGTACAGATAATTGACTTTGTTGTTGTTCCTTCTTATGAAACTGATTTTTAATTTAATTAAATTTTGATTTTTACATTTAAAAAATTTTAAAAATTTTTAAATTATAAATCACATTACTTAATATATATATACATATATATATATATATATATATATATATATATATATATATATATATATACATGCATCAAGTAGCAAGAGCAAGTACCCGGCACTGAGGGCCTTGTGAAAGCATGTAACTATATTGTTTACACTCTTGTAATCTCCTGTTTTGAATGGATGATTGTAGGCTTACGAAAAATATATTAGAATCTGGAAAATGGCAAGCGCCCTCAACATGTGAATATGTTGATGCGACTGTACAAGAACATTTTTAACTCCTGCAAATGAACATCGATACGTGGGAGGAATTTACTTTGCCATGGCCGCAATGGCGAAAGAAAGTGTGCGAAAGTAATGATGCTCTAGGGAACATAAAGCAGGGACACAGCCATGTGACACGAAAGCTTCGCAAGCTTTTAATTGATGGTCTGCTATTCAGGTAAACGGTGTGCCTATTAGTCCGGATCAAGCGATCTGTTTAATATGCAGTAGGGTTTGCAAGTCTACTGCTGATTTAAGAAAATATATGAATGTTCAAAGGAATACCCTGAAGCCATCAGAAGAAGACAACTCAGCGGAAATTGCACAATTTCTATGTCAAATCTTTTTCAAGATGTGCAAACATGTGGCGGAACAGCAGTGTTATCTGAGATGGACTTGACTATGCGATGGAGAGAATTCGATATGACGACGATGATGCAGCAATCATATATATATATATATATATATATATATATATATATATATATATATATGTATATATATGTATACACACATACAACAATATATATATATATATATATGTAATTGACAAAAGTATATATTCCAAATTCATGATGTTGCCCATCTAATAATTTATTTCTTTAATGTCGTTGGCAATTACAATTCTTAACAGCAACAGTCTGTTGGCACAAAATCATTTATTTAATTATTATATCAATCAATGAATCTATTTTGCTCTTAACTCATCAGAAGTAGCAACATTCAATCCACCAAAAATAACTATAACCCTCGTCTTAAAAAAAGATTTGTATCTATAAAAAGTGAAGTCACAAACACTTGCATATACACGCATATATATATATATATATATATATATATATATATATATATATATATATATATATATATATATATATATATAATTTTTTTTTTTTTTTACTATAATAATTAAATACCTACAGACACTAGTGTTTCATACTTTCGGGATTCTTCAGTGCAGGGTGTCACGATTACTACCAGTCGAACGATTCGAACCCCGCGACACGAGGCATCTCTGGCTCGATTATATATATATATATATATATATATATATATATATATATATATATATATGTGTGTGTGTGTGTGTGTGTGTTTGTGTGTGTGTGTGTGTGTATGTGTGTGTGTGTGTGTGTGTGCAAATAACAATGATCTTGTCCGTCCGTCTGCTCGAGAATTCTCGAGCAGACTCCTCTCTTAATATTTTGTCTACAGACTTTAAACTTTATACATAGGATATTTGAACCTCGTGAACATTTTTCAGTAAATACTAAGGTGTCATAATTGACAAAAAACAGTTACCTTAGGCAAGAGTAAAACAATTATCTTCTGAGTATGCGTATAATTATAAGCGTTTTTAGCTTGATCTTATTTAATTTGAAGCCTTTACTATCCATTTGATCTTATTTAATTTGACAATATCCCACACGGTAACATCGCACATTTAACCGCTTAATAATAATGAAAGCTGCAACGCTGTATGTTTTGGTCTCGATACTAACTGATAGCACCGAGCCATATTTTTAAACATTTGAAAATATCACTATACAATATATTAACAAACATTAGATTTGCAACCTTATAATAAATACGAAATTTGCATGTATGTAAATATCATATTTGATCGTATTTTACCACCGAGCCACGTCGGTAGACCTGTTGTATATATATACATATATATATATATATATATATATATATATATATATATATATATATATATATATATATACATATATATATATATATATATGTATATATATATATACATATATATATATATATATATATATATATAACTACTTCATTTACTCAAATAAAATTAACATACGAAAGTGTAAATTTATGCGTAAATTTAAACTATTTACTTCAAAAGTGCTGAATACGTAGGTAGAGCTAGTTAGTAATTTATGAAATGTATATGGCGATTAAGGTACACTGAATGTTCTGCTTTTCATCCACTCTAGGATTCTTCAGGCTTATGCGCCTATATATATATATATATATATATATATATATATATATATATTTAAACAGTGATCACAACTTATCAAGGCCCGGAAGCCACTCAGGGATAAGGTTTATTGCAAGTACATTACGTTAGTGTGGAGATTTGATGAAGTGTTTACTTAAGGGGGCGGTTCATAAGGAATTTGTTAACCTTGGACTTGAAGACATCCAAGTTGTAGTCCGTTGGGAAGCAGGCGGACGGAACAGAGTTCCACAGGCGTGCAGTTCTAAGAAAGAACTCGTGGCTAGATGTGGCTAGTTACCTTTAATGCATCCAAAACCAAACTCCTATCCTTACATCATCAACGCTCTGATCCCCAGCTGGCATCAATTGTGATGGATGGCTCTCGTCTGGGTGAGGCCCCGTGTTTTGACAAGCTTCTGGGTTTGACCTTTACTCCTGATCTGAAATGGAACACGTACATCAAGTCTGTTGCCAAGGTCGCAGGAAAGATGGTGGGATCCTTCTACCGCTCCAGAAGATATCTCACTACTGATGCAATTCTCTATCTATATAAAAGCCAAGTACGGCCAAGGATGGAATACTGTTGCCATATCTGGGCAGGAGCTGCCAAAAACAGCCTATCATGCCTTGACAGAGTACAAAATAGACTTCGTGGTTTAGTGGGGGATGCCCTTTTCTCTACCCTGCAACCCCTCTCCCACAGAAGAGACGTTGCGAGCCTATCCTTGTTTTATCGTTATTTTCATGGCAGGTGCTCGTCTGAACTCCAATCCCTGGTCCCCCCTCGCCAATCTTTCACGAAAAACACCCGTCTAGCTGAATCCACTGTGAAAAATTTCCCGCACTCTATATCTGTGCCTAAATCAAAACGCGGATTTCATGAGCAAAGCTTCTTTCTTAGAACTGCACGCCTGTGGAACTCTGTTCCGTCTGCCTGCTTCCCTCCGGACTACAACTTGGATGTCTTCAAGTCTAATGTTAACAAATTCCTAATGAGCCGCCCCCCTAATTAAACACTTCATAAAATCTCCTCACTAACGTGATGTACTTACAATAACCCTTATCCCTGAGTGGCTTCCGGGCCTTGATAAGTGGTGATCACTGTGTAAAAAAAAAAAAAAAAAAAAAAAAAAAGAAGATTTGTTCATGGAATCCGCGTTTTTATTTAGGCACAGACATAGAGTGGGGAAATTTTTCACTATGGATTCAGCTAGACGGGTGTTTTTCGTGAAAGATTGGCGAGAGGGGACCAGAGATTGGAGTTCAGACGAGCACCAGCTATGGAAATAACGATAAAACAAGGATATGCTCCCAACGTCTCTTCTGTGGGAGAGAAGTGGCAGGGTAGAGAAAAGGGCATCCCCCACTAAGCCACGAAGTCTATTTTGTAGTCTGTCAAGGCAGGGTAGGCTGTTTTTAGCAGCTCCTACCCAGATATGGCAGCAGTATTCCATTGGGTTTTATATGGATAGAGAATTGCATCAATAGTGACATATCTTATTGGGCGGTAGAAGGATCCCACCATCTTTCCAGCGACCTTGGCAACAGACTTGATGTACGTGTTCCATTTTAGATCTGGAGTAAAGGATAACTACTTTAGGATATATATATATATATATATATATATATATATATATATATATATATATATATATATATATATATATATATATAACTGTTCTAGGATTCCTCAGGCTTATGCATAAGCCTGAGGAATCCTAGTATGGATGAAACGCCGAATATTCAGTGTAGCTTAATGGCGATATATATTTTATAAATTAGTATATATATATATATATATATATATATATATATATATATATATATATATATATACTAAGAGAAAATTGAGAATTTAACATTACAGATTGTCATTTAGTGTAGTATATTACTAGCAATATATGCCTGTATAGCCCTTAATTTACAGAGAGTCCTCGATGATTTATTCCACACGAAACAGTCGTTTTTCTCATGATATCCTGTGGGGATATATCATAGACGACTTTTTATATGTTGTTCTTTATAGAAGTACTGTTATGCATGTACTTATAGAAAGGAGTAATGTACAAAAATTTTACAATTCATATAACCACATACAACATGCATGCATATACATACAATTTATAGTGTGTTTTGTAACAAGGTATGCCACTTAATTACGCAAAGTTTTGCGATTTTTATTTTCGTGAAATTCGTCCGGCAATAATTATATATATATTTTCCATACTTCCTCCCTACTCTGCTTACGTATTTATTACTGTAAAAGTAAATACTTCAAATAGTGTCATGTAATTTAAAATAATATATATATATATATATATATACATATATATATATATATATATATATATATATATATATAAGATTGAAATAATAACTAAAATAATGGTATGACTAAACTATCATTGATATAAAGATTTGTGCTATCCAACCTACTCATACACCCAGTGGCAATGAAGCAAATAACACAAATCTTTTCTCTGCCGCCGAAATCTAATGATTTACAGAACGAAATCGAAAACCAATATAATGTGCCTAAGGAATTTCAAGGATTACCCACCATCCGTCTTCGTTTCTCTTCGAATCACAAAAGGCGCAGCTAAAAAAAAGAATCCATGATGGATAGAGGCAGGCAGGGAAGAAACTGCGTGGCAGTGGTTTCATGCGATTGCATCTTATGCTTTGTAGGGAACAAAAGGGAGATCACTCCTGTGGCTTCTCCCTAAGGATCTGACTTTTCAATACGAGGATGTTAGTGTTGGGTGGCGTCGGTTTCCCCTATCAACTCGGCCACTCATATTAGAAGGTGTTTTCGCTTTAGGTTAGAGAGAAACGACTGAGACAAGACGTAGTAAAAGAATAAGAAAAAGAAGAAAGTAAAAATAAGATGAAGAAAGGCGAACGATCTCGTTCGCCTTTTTTCATCTTATTTTTACTTTCTTTTTTTTACATCTTATTTTTACTTATTTTTTTAATGTAGCGAAAATATTAAATAAAAGAACACGAAAGGAAACATATAGGCAAAGAAATGGAGAGGAAATTAAATAAAAACTAATACAAACTAAAGAAACGAAGAGCAAAAATACAAGAAACGAGAAGAATATACTATACAAATACAGATCAAAACAATGAAAAAATACAGTAGGTTGAAAAGATGAAGAGCAATGAAGTGTAAATAATAAACGAAAAATAATAGAAGATAATGAAAACGGACCAGCAAATGAAGAGGAATAACATATCAAATAAGAGTAAGAGAAAAAAAAAGGAAAAATAGGAGTAAGGGTAGAGGAAATAATATAAGAGATAAAACAGAAGAATAAGAAAATGAAGTAAAAAATGAAAAAGAAGAGGAAGTAAAAAAGTTTTATGTAATGTACATATTTACAGCATTGATTAGTCATATTATTTGGACGCTGCAGAATAATGTTCTCATCTTGATTGGTATTTTCCAAACGTTTCGGTCAATGTAAACGTCGACCTATTAAGCAGACTTAATATAGAATTTAAAACAATATAGCAACCTTAAATTATCCCTCTATATAATATATTGTACCTATTTACTATGCCTCCCCACGGGACAGAGTTAGACACCAGGGTCGTTTTTTAACGTGGAGAAAAGGTACAAAAATAAAAATTGTCTCAGTCGTGAAGGATTTCTCCTCCACCGAAAGAGAACAAGAAATAGAAGTGCAGCATCTGAAGTAATTAAGTATATATATATATATATATATATATATACACCCACCCACAGCCACACCCACACACACACATATATATATATATATATATATATATATATATATATATATATATACAATACAATACACATACAATACACATACAATACTGGTAAGATGTAATGAATAGAGCTAGGCCAACTGTATATTATTTTCCTTCTTTGACTCTCGGTGTGTATCCGTTTATATCTTATATATATATATATATATATATATATATATATATATATATATATATATATATATATATATATGTATATATATATATATATAGTGATGTGCTTCTCGGTAGATAAACTGTTTGGTCGGATATATACTCGAGAGTCAAAACAATTATAAGATCATTCTCTTGTCATAGTCCTTGTAATGAATCGTTATATATAATAAGTAAGATGGACAATAGGTTTTATTATCGAGATATCCCTACTAGATTTTTCTGCGCCCTAACGAGTACAGTATTTCGTAAAATTCAGGCTCAAATTTACTCTTTTCTGGAGTTGAAAGTTTCAATCTTCAGAGCTAGCACACATAGGACTTCTACTTAGTCGCGACTAACCGACCAAAATTTTTAGAGAAAGATTCCCGAGTTTTACCAGATAAAACGGTATGACGTCTTAAGTTATATCGCCCGTAACTTTGTGAATATTATTGTCAAGGTAAGAATAGAAAAAGAAACTCATCAAAATTCCCGACGAGAATAAATCATTTGATTTGTTAGTTTCTACGGCATACAAAATCATGTTAATATGGCTTCCTGCTGATAGTGCTGAGATTGATTAACTTCAGGTAATTCATTATATATTAACTGCTATTTCTGGCTTTATTTGCGATGCATTTTCGTAGGTTTAGTATCGTTAATGAAACACGGTTAACTAGATATAATTTTGATGTTGCTAGTCGATTTTACCTATTTATGTAGATTAGTTACAATATTGATTTTTTTTTATTAACATGTCCTCGGATTTCTCAAGTGCTGTGGTGTCGTATGTAGTATTCTCTTTTCCGTTCTAATACATGCTTGACCTTTCAGATTTTTCTGTTTCGGAACATATACCAGCATTCATACAATTATATCTATCATTTTATTTTATTTTTTCGCGTTCGATATTCATTTTAAATCTCTGGCTTATACGTAAATTCGCGTAGTTTTTTTTCTGCCTGCTGACTAGTCACTCGCTTAAGAGATTAGACTGTAACCTTTTAAAATGTGGCAACTATTTTCTGTTCTGTTTAGTTATTTTCTACTTGGTCTCTTGTCTGGTGTATTTTGTCTACATATATTTTTATCTTTCAATATATTTTTTTACATTGTAAATGCACTTTTTTCTCTAGTATGTTTGTCTGTACATTTTTTGTATATTTAAAATGCGGAAGAGGAATAGTTTATACTATGTAAATTTTCAATTGCTACTATGTCCACTTGTGTATTCTTTTAAGAATAGCATTTACTTAGTATGTAATTTACCGTTTTCCGTTTCTTACTAGACTTTTTTATTGGCATTTCGTTCGAAACTGTAAGTCCTTATTAAGTTTCCGTATGCAAATCTCATTCATATTATTGTGTCTTTGTGTCCAATTGTTTAAAATTTGAATCATCTATGAAGCTGTATTTTTTTCTAATTTTTAAAACCCTTTCAAAGTTTTGTTTATTGCTCATCCTATTGGCACGGTGAAATTTTCTTACATCAGTTTATTTAAATTTTGAAAATATGAATATATAGTAAAGTAGCACCCGGGATACGGTGGCCCTAGGATACGGTGGAGCAAGGAGACGGGTTTTTTTCAGGTAACAATGTGGAATAGGATATTTTTTCCGGTCTCGGGTACATTATTTGCCCCGCTTTTCGGTGTTATTTACAATGTTATATGAATATATACATGTGTATTATGCACTGGACTGTATTTTGTTATAATTTTTCATTCCGTATTCCGTGGGTCTACTGTATTGTAAGATTAACATACAGTAGGATCCCGGGGTAAGGCATGGAAATTAGTAGCAAAATGGAGTACAGTATATAATACACATGTGTATAATGTAATAACATAAATAATAACACTGTAAACCGGTGCAAATAGCCAGAGGCCGAAAACATGTTTCACATCAAAAAGTTGTATCCTAGGGCCACCGTATCCCGATAATCGACTGTATTAGGTCTTTGGCCAATGGAGCTTAAGAAAACAAATTTCTAACAAATTAATACCGAAAACAATTTCTAACAAGTTAATATAGAAAATTTTGTCTGTGCGTTATTCATCTAAAGAATATTAATATGAATATGACACTTTTTGAACAAGAGAATAAAAGATAATTTTCTAAATACGCATCTATTTTTCCACAGTAAATTACATAGATATGGGAATACGCACTGTGGATTTTAACGACGTTGCACTCATACAAAAACATTGTTTACACGAAGGTTTGTGATAATTATATAGACATTGTTTACTGTGCTAAGTAGTCCGATATTAATATAGAGTGCTAGCTTGTTCACAAAGTCTGCACATAACTCCTTATTAAAAATATAATTCATAGGTCATGACTACGAGAAATACAAATTTTATTCCAACAGCATTCATGTTCCTAGTAAATGAGTTAAAAAAAAGAACAGTCGCGTATTTATCACTATTTATCGCTAAAACTAACATTTGGAACAGGAAAAATTCCAAGATGTTAGTATTTGAAAAGAAGATTAATTTTTTTTGTTTTTTTTTTGTAACGATCAATGAGTCGCAACCGAACGCTGCATACTATTTAACTCGATTAGTCTACGATAATATAGTTAAACGCTACTTAAGTTTCGAACCAGACTTAGGAATAATAATACAGTAATGCTATTCTCTTTTACAGCTACCAAAGAATACATACAAAAGCAATAAAAAATAAAGTTATATCTATGAAACTTGGAACAGCAAAACAGATCAGCGATTTTTTATTTAAAAACAGTTTTACATAACGTCTTTACACGAATATCTTCTGCGGTCGTACACCGATGTGTCTGTACATGTTTGTTAGAAATATATATATTTATGTAAATGCATATCCAGTTACCAGTGCCCAGAAGAACTCGAGGTATTAGACAGTCAGTATTAGCCTCTAGATTGCTTGAAAGAACCCATTATATAGTCGAAAATCCATTACTGATCATACGAATATCTACATGATAGCAGTAGCAATTCAAACAAACAGTAAAAATATTCAACAGTTTCCATTTATATGAATGAGGATGGGATTCGAATTAATATATTATAGCTAATCATTTAAATATATGACCGTCCTAATTGAATTTTCTGAAGATTACTAAAATTATCCGTCTTATATCAGTTGGAATAAAGCTAGCAGGCAAATACTTAAATCCTAAATGTATTATTACTTAATGAGATGAATAAAAGCGTAGGATAAAGGAAGTTTAGTAAAGTGGAAATGGGTAGAGCCAATAAGGAGATAATTCTATTTTGCCTTATCTACAAGGGATAGTTGGACACAAAGATTAATATAAGGATACAAACGATGATTGTATGATTAAAAACAAGATATATATATATATATATATATATATATATATATATATATATACATACAGAAATGTGTTTATGTATTTATTTATGTATGTATGTGTTAATCATTTTTAAGAAAATAATTGGATATACAAAATAAACATTTTAAAAAAAGTCAAATATCCCAGTTATCGCACCGAGAGAATCAGTGTTTGTGTGCGCATGATTATAACATAGTCATCAGATTATTAATTTGTCTTTCAACGAATCCCTTTACTCACCCACATGCGTACATCGTACTTTTTTATGACATGTTTGAAGAAGTGTTAATACCTTTTAGAATTTTCACATTCATATACTGAACAGATAAAAAAATATATTATGCTCAGCTTCGTTTGCTATCACACAGCACAGTTATATATATATATATATATATATATATATATATATATATATATATATATATTATATATATATATATATGTTTTTATCTTTTCATCCCCCCATTTATGAATTGAACCAATATACAAACGAGTATATGAGACTAAACTGAATGAATATTCTCCCTGCTAATATAGATTTGTATGATGATCAGGAAATAAATATTTCATTTTTGTGTTTTCCATGTTACTATTGCTTAATTGTCATATAATAATTGCATTTATATATTTTAAAAATACAGGAATATCTCAATTCTTGAGATAGAGATTGGTTATACGTATTATTTGGATTCATCTGAATACTGTTCACATGTTGAGTTTGATTTATACACAGTTTCTTTCAATGTAACCTTCGACCTGCTTCAGGTGTATCTTGTTAAACTCGTCAATGTTTTTGCCGAACCCAGGAATTTGGAGGGAATTTCGAGAGGCACCCTTTATTTACTTCATAGATGTTTAGTATGCACTTGTTCCGTCAGCCATGACTAGAGAGAGATCATAAGTAATTCGCAATTGTATTTTTCGATCGCCCACATTGAGGATAGAACCATCAAGCTTCAGGAGAATATTACTTTTTACAATTTATTATTCCTTGTACTGTAATCACAGTGGCACGTGTCCTTGAGTTCGCCAAAAAATACCTGAAGAAGGCCGGAGGTTACATTGAGTCACACTCCAAATGAAAACAGTACTCCAGTGAATACAACTAATACGAGTAAGGAAATGTATTTGTATTTTTCTTGATATTTAGAAATCAGGTAACTTCTCTTTTAAACTATTCTTTTGTCTCGATGATGTTTTTTTTTCAGTTTTGTTCATTCTGAATTGAAAAATATATTGTTCATTAGTGCAAGACTGAAACAAACATAATGAAGACTTAAGCTATTGAATACATATCAATGCATTTAAACAGTCGTCCGGATTAGATATAATATTCCTTTGAATTTTATACAATTAGGAACTATTTTAATAAAATAAATTATAAGAATGTCACTAGATTGCAGATGCTTTTTGGAAGCCAGTCGCAATTTTTACGAAGCAACACATCGATTAAGCAAGGCGTATTGAAATATGTCGTACGCACAGCAAACATGATAGTTAATAGTTATTTTTAATGTCGTATCGGTCATGCTCAATTTACTAATGTACGTTAAGGATTACGTAGAGTAATTGGGATACATACAGGGTGACCCCCAAAAAACGGGTCCTATGTATACTTTATGTGATATCTCCATTATTTATTCACCGATTGCGATTATTTTACAGTACATTGCAGAATCAAGGACCGTGAGTACAGCAAGACCTCAGTGGAAGCTGGGACAAAGAATACACTGTGGTAAATTTTACTACAAGACAGGCTTATTTAAGAAAACTCAGGACAGTTTCATGCGTCAGTTCGAATGTGAAAAGACTCCATCAAAAAGCAGAATTCAGAATTGGGTGGACGACTTCGAGAAGTATGGGACCGTGGAGAACCTCAACGCAGCCAGAGAGAACCGTCCAAGCCACTCAGGACGTCCGAAGAAGCGAACAGTCGAGCTGGGTGAAATAGTGAGAGAGTCTCTCCAGCAGAGTCCGAAACGCACTATGCGTAAGTGAAGTCAGTGTCTCGGTATGCCCCGTGAGACTTGCAGGAGAGTGATGGTGAACGATATCAGCACCTTACATCCTCAAACAAGAAGCAGAGAAGGGCTATGAGAGTCAAGATGCTCGAGAAGATCGAGGAGAAATCGTTTCCTTTACCTCCTTGGACCTCAGATGAAGCCCATTTCCATCTTGATAGAAAGACGAACTCCAAAGCTGATGACTTCTGGGGGTCATCCAGACCCAATGAAATAGCCAACAAGCCCCTGCACTCTCTTAAGTGCACAGTGTGGGCTGAAATCTCGGCCAGACGCATCATCGAATAATCTGGCGCAGCAGTGAGAGTCACAAAGGAGCGGTATGTGAAGGTCCCCAAAACCTTCAAAAGTGATCTCCAGACCATCTACCTGTCACTCATGAGCAAGTTCTGCTTCCAGTTCTCACACCTCAAGCCTGTCCTGAGATTGGCTTAACGAGTACTTCGGAGGCCGAGTTCTCAGTCTCAAGACTGATTTGGAGTGGGCACCTCATAGCCCGGACCTAAGCTCCCCAGATTTTTTTTCATTGGGGCTATCTTAACAACTATCAACTACTTAACAACTATCTTAACAACAGAATCTACGCAGGGAAACCCACAACCATCACATAACTCAAGGAAGCCATCAGGGAGGCGATGAGTGCCACTACCAATTCGGTCAGGAAGAACGTCATGGACGTTCTGCGTCTCAAGAAATGCACGGATCTAAATGGATGCTATCTAGAACATATGCTGTAGAACGTAGAAAAAAGGTCAAAGACCCTAGAGTTTTGATGTGATGTTTGGAATATAATAAACTAGTTATTACCAAATTTCATTTCATTCGGACAAAACACTAAGAAACGAGGCCTAATTAGAGTTGGGGCCCGTTTTACAGAGATGACGGAAAATAAGTACTATATGGTTGTATAACTTTGTAGAGATATACTAAGTTATGTATATCAATACTTGTTTCAGCCGGAGTACAAGCTTTAAAATATTTAAAGTTGAAAAAATAATAAAATAATATTATAATCTTATCTTGATTATCTTAACATTCATATAATTAAATAAGACGTTTTTTTAATAAATTATTTTAGTTGTACCTGGGAAAATACGTATGTTGAGAGATGCTTCATTATCTGGGCCAGGAAACATGAGTATCGTACTTATTCTCCTAAAAAGACAGATGTTCCTAAATTAGAATATGTATAAATTTCACGATATCTATTTCAATAAATATCACTTTGATTTCAACGTATGCAGCACAATAAAAACGCAACTCCATGAAACTACTACAATTATAGTGAAATGTCGGAGTGTTGTGAAATAATTACAAATAATTGTTTAGTACATTACTCACAACTAATAAGATTTTTCTCATATAAAATCATGAACACGTTTGTTACTGAAATGCGTAATTATAATATAAAAATGCTCATCGGAAAATAAAGAGCATTGCGATTTCAAAAAGAAGTATACAACCAGAAAGAAAGAAAACAGCATAAACTATGTAAGCATTAGTTAGTAAAATCATTATTGTAATGATTTTAGTAATTGGAATAGCTAATAATAATAATAAGGATGATAATAATACTACTACTGATAATGATGATTATAATAATAATTATAATAATAATAATAATAATAATAATAATAATAATAATAATAATAATAATAATAATAATAATAATAATAATAACAATAATAATAATTTACCACTGGAAATATACACGAACAAAAATCAAAGTACAAAATACACGATAAGAGAATTAAAATCAGTTATTATATGATGCATAAAAAGGGCTAATATGATAATTAAAAAAGTTAAGAGTAATACACATGTTACACACTGATTTTGGAAAGAAAAAAATAAAATGATTATATAGAAACCTTATTTAATTAATTTGGGCAAATATATCGCAATACAGAGTAGTAAAATAATCTAACTGAAGAATTCTACACATATGTGAATTAATGCCAGAAAAATACAAACTGCAAAGGAATAAATACATGGTGATAAATAATAAATAGAAAAGGAGCAAAGAAGTTAGTATATTGATAACATCATAATGATATTTCT
This sequence comes from Euprymna scolopes, assembly GCF_053919585.1. Lineage (NCBI taxonomy): Eukaryota > Metazoa > Mollusca > Cephalopoda > Sepiida > Sepiolidae > Euprymna > Euprymna scolopes. The sequence goes on along the minus strand of NC_136492.1, from coordinate 117,261,900 downwards.
TTTACTTTTTTTTATTTTTGTGTTAATGTTATTTCTTTCATTCATTTTTAGTAGAGATGTTATTGATTCGAAGTAAATGCTCCACCATTTAGGTAACAAGTGTGGATTTTATAGGTTTCTGCATCCTATATCTCTATTCCAACAGCACCGTTGTATTGAAGGAAAAAAGATGGACATTACAACGTTTCCATTGTATTCCCATCTAAATCCAATGAGTCTATCAAATTGAGGCTTCCAGAAGACAAAGTCGGTATTTAATGCTCGGCGAACACGGAATTATTTTTTTTTATATTATACATCTAGACATCAGGAAGGGTAAGTAAAGAGTGGATTAGATAATGTTTCAGACTATTAGAGTCAGTGAAATAGTCCTATACTTTTTGGTTTATATAAGTTTTATGTGCAAAAAAAGTCGTAGCTGTTGCAATCTAAATTTAAGAAATAAGTATTCCTTATGAATTAAAATAAATATTGCATTTTTTCCTCCGATGTTTTAACATGCTTTTCTTCACAAAATTAAAAAGGTGGTCACATGATAATTATTTGTGTGTTAGTATGTGTTACTTCACTACTAGTAAGAGATTCTATTTTTTTTTCTTGTGGGCCGATTTTTATATTTTCAAGATTCAGCTGGAATAATGTATTTTTTTTTTTTTTTTTCAAAATTCCTGATTCCGTTACAATTAATTATTTTGATTCAAATAATAAACATCTCCAGGGAGAACACGGTCACATAAAATAGATAGCAATTTGAGTATATTTAAACTAACATATTTTATGGTTTCATAAAATTACACCGATTTAAGTTAATTGTAATATAAAAATCATCCAACATTCATATTATCTTATCACAAATCTCTTACCTAAACATCTAACCTTGTTTATGAAGTAAAAATTAAATTACAATCAGTACAACATTACACAGATATCTTATCTTTTGCCAATTAATTATAAAAACAGTAAATATTGTTAAAATTATATACATAGTAAAATTCTTTTATTTGATTAAATACTTTGGATATTTTTCCATTACATTAAGACGAATCTGTTGCCATAGTAAATCTCTACTACACGCTATTTTGTCACCTCGTAAATTTGACGTTACTCTGAAGAGTTTTTGTCGATATATTTTCTATCAAACTTTAGGACCTCAGTCGGATATCTTATATTGAATCAGTTTTTTTATTGAGAAGAAAACTGTTATGATATCTAGTAATATTGTGAAAAATATTGATTACAACTTAATTATTATCTTTTTGATAAGCACTCATTTTCTGTATATCAACTTTATTAACAGTTTGTAAAAAGCAACAGAAATAATCTCTTAATACTCATATTAAAAATTCTAGTTAAAAGATTGCATAGTTCAATATTATTAGGAAACACAGATATATTTTACGTTTACTTATACTTAATAGAAACAAACGTGTCCTCAATAAAATAAAATGCATTTTCTCTCCTTTTAGTTTTTGTCGTGAATTTCTTACGCACATAACATTTTAACATCATATGTTTACTGGTTCTCATACTTTTAATCGATATATCATATGGTTTAGCAAATCAAATATTAAAATTATAGTATCGAAAGAATAATCATATTTCTAGATTGGTTACTGAAGGAACATTTCCTTAGTATTAAAGGAATATTTATATCGTTATAAATAAATTTCACAAATATTTATTTCATGGAAATTAAAATCACAAGCCACGAGAAAGTCTTCAGGAACTCGGAACACATATCACCCACAACACTGACGACGGAGATTTTTAAAGAACAGTTTATAAAATAAAGTAAGGGGGACCCTACAAGACGGCAAAACAATTTAAACCCATTTATTCGAGAAACTTAACAAGGTCTAACATTGAGAAACAACAGAATAATTTCTCAGTGACAAAAAATGTCTTCATCGACGTATACAATAGAAATGAGCAAGTTCGAATATTTTTCTGCTAAATTAAATTATTTTTTTCAAGGGAAGAAGTCAGTGATTTTATTTTCGTGCCAGCATGGTTAACTTGTAATAAGAAAAGAATGTATTAATTTGCATTCTGTTTTAATATGAAAACAAAATGTAAAATAACGAAACCTTTATTGACTAAAGTCCAGCAATGAAACTCTTCTTACGCGAACCACGAACTAAAAATAAAATAATATTTTAAAAAAATACAAGGTTTTTAATTTTACATGTTTCTTCCGTTAGCATAGAAGAATGGAATCTATAGAACCGTACTAATATGGACCCTTCATTTAACATTGAAGAGGAAAATCTAGTACGTCAAAATTGATAAAATACCAACTAAATCAGAATAAAAGAAGCAGGAAAGAAAGCAAATGTACAAAAAGATCTTAGGACAACTACCGCTTCGATAACAAGCAAAGGCAAAATACAACTGCAACTACGGCAAAAGAACGAAGAAAGACAAAAACGTTTAAAGAAACTGCGTAAAATACGGAGTCAAAATGCTATTTCGGATGGAAGTAACATTTTCACTTATTTGTCAGGCAAGAATAAAACCGTTAGTTTATTATATCTTAGAACTATGCTATATATATATATATATATATATATATATATATATATATATATATATATATGTATGTATATTATATTATATTTATATGTATTAATATATATATTAATTTTTTAAATATTTAAATATGATAGTAAATATTTATGTCAGCCCCTTTAAGAAACTTGTTTCTTAACGTTGAGCAGATTCAGTTGAATTAAGTCGGTCAATTTAGCTATTGTGCATAGATCATCGTATGACGATTAGATCATTCTGAAGAAAAAAAAACATTTACAAATAACATGTTTTAATTCAAGGTTATTTTACTCGATTAATGGAAGCCGAATGGATACGGGCTGTGCTAATCAAGCCAAAGATGGCTTGGGTTGTCGGGTTCGAATCTATTGTCTGGTGTTAATTGTGACACCCTAAACTTAAAATTTAATAAGGGATTAAGCACTAGTGTCTGTAGGTATTTTATTATTATATTAAATTACTAGCAGCACTTGTCGAAATTCCATAGCTGCATTTTTCATATGTAATATATTGTTGCTGGACATTTTGTGGGCGTTATCTTTCGTAAAGAAAGGCACAGTCATATTATTACACCCCTTTTATTTAAAATGTATGGAAACTTACTAAAATAATATATATATATATATATACATACACATATATATATATATATATATATATATATATATATATATATATATATATATATATATATATATATATATGGGCTGATTATTTCATTAAAAACACACCGGCCAATTAACTCGCATTTCATCATTTTTCATAATTATTGAATATGTTACTATGTTCGACAATAATTTTTGATAATTTTAACCAAATTATCGCCTCTCCCCTTACTAACATTAAATTTTTTTACATATTTTATGGCTGATTATTGAATTAAAAAAAACAACCATCAATTAACCCACCTTTCATAATTTTCATAATAATTGGATATGATACTAATTACGACAATGATTTTTTATCGTTTACACTTACCATATCTAACACCTTACTAAAATAATAACTTTGATATATTGCATAGACAGATTATTTCATTACAAACACACCAATCAATTTCGCGTATTCTCATAGTATATATGTTGCACCTACCTTATCCACTCACGGATGACGCCTTTTATTATGCTAGTATATATATTTCACCTATCTTATTCGATCTCGAGCGAAACTTCGTATTCTGCTGGCATATGTTCTTTTTTAAATTTTTTTTTTTAAATGGGGGTCACTAATAATCGATGCCCGGAGTCCACTCAGGGTTAAGCGTTATTGCGTGTACAGTAATCAATGAGATAGTACTGTTTTGGAGATTTGATAAAGTGTCTTACATAAGGGGGCGGTTTGTCAAGAATGTGTTTATGTTGGAACTGTAAGACATCCAAGTTGTAGTCAGGTAGAAAACGAAAGAGAGTTCCACAGTCGTGGAATCTACGTTTGGGTTTAGAAACAATTAAAAAGTGGGGGGAATTGTTGACAGTAGTTTCAACCAGACGAGTGTTTATCGTGAAAGATTGGCGAGGGCGGACAAGAGATTGGAGATCAGACGAGCACTTGCCATGGAAATAACGATAAAACAAAGACAGGGTCGCAACGTCCCTTCTGTGAGAGAGAGGCTGCAGGGAAGAGAAAAGGGCATCCCCCACTAAACCATGAAATCTATTTTGTACTCTGTCAATGCAGGATAGACTGTTTTAGCAGCTTTTGCCCAGATGTGGCAGCGGTACTCAGTCCTTGGACGTACTTGGCTTTTATACGAATAGAGCATTGCATCAGTAGTAGGATATCTTCTGGAGCGGTAGAAGGATCCTACCATTTTCCCAGCGTCCTTGTCAACCGACCTGATGTACGTGTTTTCCACCTATCTCATTCAATACTAGGCGAGGCTTTCTGCTAGTATATATTTGCACGTTTCTCATTCAAACCAAGGACTGACTTCATGTCCGCCACCCCACTATTAAAAATACACTTGAAATAAAGTAATGTTTAAATCGGAAACTGTTTCAGTAATGTTTAAATCGTAAACAGTTTCTTGGACTGATTTTATATCCCCGCCCCTTTGCTAAAAATATACGTGCAATAATGATATGTCTAAATTGTAAACTGTTTAAGCCCTTTCCGGGGCTGACTTCATATCCCCCGACCCACATTTATAAATATACATTAAATAAAGTAATTTTTGATGCGTAAACGGTTTCAGATATTTCCGGTACTGATTTCATATCCCCCGAACTACTGTTAAAAATATACATAAAATAAAGTAATGTTTAAATCATAAGCGGTTTAAGTATTTTCGGACTGACTTTATATCCCCACCCTACTGTTTAAAATATACCTGAAATAAAGTAATGTTTAAATCCTAAAAACATAAACAATAACACGGTTAGTAATTAGGCAACCATTGCTTCAACATGAATTTCTGAGTGTAGTATCAGTCTCAGCATTCCAGTGACCTAACCCCCTCCTTTTTTGTCTTGGTTAATGGAGGAGAAATCATTCATTACTGATACAATTTTTATTTGTCTTATTGACCAGAGTGCCCACTTTAGGGAGCTGGTTTCCCCTAAATTTTAACCTACCTTATTTCCAATTTTGCCCTTGTGAGGAGGCAAGTAAAAAAAATATCACAAGGGGAGTTTTTCAGGGCATTTAATTATTAATCAGATAATAAATTTCCAGTGCATTTTATAATTAATCAGAAGGGACATTTCCAGGGCATTTTGTAAATAAATCATAAATTACTTTTCCCAGTTACATTTTTGTATATTAAAACTTTGTTACAGTAAATATAGTACCTATTTACTATGCCTCCCCACGGGACAGATTTAGACACTAGGATCGTTTTTTTAACGTAGAGAAAAGGAACAAAAATTGTCTTAGTCGTAAAGGATTTCCCCTCCACTGAGAGAGAATAAATTAAAATGTAGCATCTGAAGAACAGATACTACACTTTGATCATGGCCAAAAGGCCAAGAAGAACAAATCATTTTTATTAGCTTTGCCTCAGCAGCGACACCGATATTTTTTTGTTTTTTTTATGGAATTTCATAACAATTAATCGACCCAGGTGTAAGCGTGACACACACGCTATCGTATTAATATATATATTATATCAGCTCCTTAAGAAAACTCGTTTCTTATCGATGAATACTTTCAGTTGAATTAAGTCGGGCAATTTAGCTCTTATGCATAGATCATCATATACCGATTAGATCACTCTGACTGAAGTAAAACACATTTTAAAATAAAATGTTTAAATTCAACATAATTTTACGCGGTTAATGGTAACCGAATAGATAGGCCTTTGCTAATTAAGTCAGAGATGGCTTGTGCTGCCAGGTTCGAATCTATCGATTGGTGTAAATTGTGACACCCTACAATGAAGAGTTCCGGAACGATTAAACACTAGCACCTGAAGTTATTTAATTATATATATATATATATATATATATATATATATATATATATATATATATATATATGATTTAGATAGAAAGAATTATATAGAAAATCGAAAAATTAAAAAAAAGTTAATTATAATCCAAAGTGTCTCAGTTGCATTTAATAACATTTGCTTGTATATATAAAGTATTGAACATGTTTTATTTTGTGGTATCTAATTTTTGGAGGGGTACACCAACTTTTATAAACTCTGCATATATTTTATAGTCTTATATATATATATATATATATATATATATATATATATATATATATATATATATATATATACATGCAGTAAATCATGAAAATATTTGCAAGATTTTATAAAGATCATGTACGCCTCCAAGTATTAAAGACCACTGAATAAAATATCTTGAATAATCATATTCTTCCTAAAAAAAACTAGCGATATAACTGTCCAAAGCTGTTAATCTTCGAAGAGATCTATGTATCCTCTTATAACTTTGAAGTTATTGCTAACATAAGGGAGGTAGTAAGACAACACATTCTATACACCGCTTTAAAAACTCGTCAAACCAAACAGAATCTCACTCGTCTACAAGTCACCTCAATACAAACTTTTGATATGGAAGAATTCATTTCTTCAGGGATCCCCTATAATTAAACAAAAAAACTATTTAATAAGCGTTGACATCTCTCAAAGAAGAAGAGAAATAGTTAGGTTTACATCCATGAAGACAAACGAAGAGGACTCACACGTATTAGGAAGAACGTCAATAATTAAAATGATCAAATTAAAATTACTATTATTTATCCATAATCTGTTTTTACATGCATGGAAAAGGGTGTAAACACCACGATGCTAAAAACTAACAAAAAGTCAACTTGGTTACTAGAAACAAATAAATTCGAGGGTCAAATCAGTATCGATAAAAAGAATTACCAAACATTGAAAATGTTTCTTGTTAAAAAATGTCAACAATTTTTGTTGAAGACAGTGTGCATCAGTTTTATGCTTAAGATTTATTAGTAGAGCAGTGCCAACAGCATATTCTTTTTATTGTTTTTACTATTGATTATATATCTGTTTATATCTTATATGTTTTTTTATATAGACTGTTGTGGTTGTCTGTAATACCAAGAAGAGAAATGGTTTTATACGAAATACAAGCAAAATCAATATGTCTATTAAAAACTCTTAAATATTTATAATATCAAGAGCATGCAGCAGTTAACAAAAAAAAAAAAAAAAAAAAAGCTGTAAAATAATTCATGTACAGTGTAATTCGTAAGTGTGGGCGATATTAAAAATAGGTGAGGAGTACAAAAGATTCCTATCTAATCATGACTGCCAAAACAGGATCATGTAAATTAATGAATTAATCTGCTTCAAATTCTGTGCTGGTTCCTAATTCGACTTCGAGAATATATACATGGAGAGACTCGGAAGTTACATTGCCCGAAACGTTCTGCAAATAAAATTCAAGATGAGAAAAGTAAACCTAATAATAATAATAATAATAATAATAATAATAATAATAATAAAAAAGGAGTCTAAAGAGATAAATGGTAAGAAAAATAATATAGTCATGGCATTGATTGACTAAAAAAAAAAAGCATACTACCAAATCCATCAAGCATTGATGATAGAATGCTTAAAAATGTATAAAATACCAGGCCGAATTGTCAATTTTATTGAAAAGAAAATTAGAATACAGAAGTTAAAATGGGCACAGATATACAATACAAATAAAGGATTTAAAATAAAAAGATGTATCTTTCAAATGGATTTGTTATCAACAGGAGTGTTTGTCAGAGCCATGATGCATCTTAATAAATACTAGGGAAGTACGAAGCCAAAGACAGGTTAACTAATATTGATGATAAAAGGAATTATCTAATGAGCATTGATAGCGTGAACGTTTTTGCAAATTAAAAAACATAAACTAGAGACGTTAATTAACACGACCAGATCTTCAGCCAGGAGATGTGAATGGAATTCGATATGGAAAATTGCGCACTGTTTGTAATTAGAATTATGGAAACTGGAAATACCGGAAGGCATGGTATTATCAAACCAAAGAGTGATTACGGCACTAGGTGAACATGCCTTTTACAAATATTCAGAAGTTCACGGAGCAGACACCATCAATGCAACAGAAACGAAAGAGAAATTTTCAAAGGAATACCTCAAAAGAACAGAAAAACTACTAAACCTAAATTCTAAGGGGAAGCCAAAAAAAGGAAAACATATAAACAGTATAAACAGAAACATATTCTCGATCTTTCATAGGACTGAACAAAGCAGACCTGAAGCAACTCGACTACAAGTACAAGAAACCCATGTTCATAAGCAATGCACCCAAAATAATGATGCTGATCAACTCTACGTGAATAGTACAGACTGAGTGAGAAGACTCGGTTTTGTAAATGTAAGGCACAATCACGTTGCCACACGAGTTCTCGCCAAATCACCAAAGTTAAACAACGATGAACCGGGTCACTACCAGATGGGTGACCAATTATTAAGGCTAGGCGATGTATGTACCGCGCCGAGTCGTAACAATTTCCACGTTGGTATCTGGGGGCACGTTTATATCTCTGGAAAAGATGCCCCCCCCCCCGAATAAAGACGGAAAGCAATGGAAAACTACTGCCTTTATTTGTCTTCCCGAGATTATCTTGGCTCTTAAATTTTGAGAGTTGCGATCGCCGACGTGTTTAAAAACAACGTGGTCGCGGCTGATGATGATTATGTGAATGGCATGAAAAAAGAATTACAAAAATATATATAATGCAAATCTCACAAAGAATAATTACCACAGCAAGACGCATTGAAAAAAAAACGAGGAAGACAGAAGAAGAAGATGAAGCAATGGATAAAACGACAAAAGAAAAATGTGAAGTGAATCAGCTATAAAGACAATTAAAGAGGATAACAAAAGATGGAACGAACTAAAACATTTGGGCATGGCTAAAAAAACACCTAAACAGATAAATTGAATCACTAATAACAACTGCTCAGGGTAAGCCAATTAGAAACAACCACATAAAAGAAGATATAGACAAACACAAGAAAGCAGCAAATGCAGACTCTTTCCACAAATAGATGAAACGATTACTCAAAAACGCGAATGCAACAAACTAGCCGAAAAAGAATACTAGAACGGACAGATCAAGTGAAATAGGCAGTTATTATGCAACCATTTCATCCAGACAAATGACACAAGCACAGAGCGGAAGCAGTACTTGAAAATACAAGAGAGACAGCTGCCGTAATAATAAACATGGTTAAGTCTTGCCAGATCGTAGATTTTGCTTTTCCAGCAATCTGCAATGTAAATATAAAGGGAACTAAGAAGCGAAGCAATTACACAGAACAATTTGGAGAGCTGAAAAAGAATAGAAAATATTAGAAGTAGTACATATATTAGCGTTGAGAAATAAATAGAAAAGACTGTATCGGAAATCGCTGAAATAAAAGGCAGAATTAAATGTTTGTTAACATAGACACACTTACACACACACACACACACACACACACACACACACACACACACACACACACATATATATATATATATATATATATATATATATATATATATATATTATGCGTTTTTTCTTTGGAAAAAGAAATACAAAAGATTGCTCAATTCTAAGGAAACTCCGAAAATATTAGAGTATTTATATTTTGTTTACAGAATGCTTTTAAATTAGACAAGTAACTAACACCGTCGGTCTCACACCCGATGATAAAGATCGTTTTAGATACCCATATAAATCTCTCTACAGCCAAAAGTCATCGTTATATATATATACATATATATATATATATATATATATATATATATATATATATATATATATACCTTTATTCATTCAATATTTACAAATAAATCCACCGCCAAATAAAGTAAATTATCTGGACATCGTCTCTTCCTCAGCACAAATGGCGGGCGTTGTGGTAAAGATTTGGAACACACCGAATGTTGTGTCTTTCCCAATCTTAACCACAGGAGGAGACGATATCCAGGAATATGTTACTTTATTTCTTGATGGCTTTCTATGTGAATATAAAATGAATAAACGGAGTACGTTCCCGAAACAATAGTACATATTATTTGATTGTATGTTTCCCCCTATAAAAAACTTGACTACTAATTTAATATTTATTAACCTTTGGCCCGTTTTTGAGTTTATCATATCTCTGCAGTATTAAGAGCACAACACTTTTTAATATATTTCACTGAGGCTTTGCTCTTTTAATCTTTGGTCTACTATATATATATATATACGAAAGTATAGATTTATGCGTAAACTTTAAGTATTTACTTCAAAAGTGCTCAATACGTAGGTAGAGCTAGTTATATATATATATATACATATATATATATATATATGTATATATAACTAGCTCTACCTACGTATATACATATATATATATATATATATATACATATATATGCATTCTTCAAGGCCCGGAAGCCACACACACACACACACACACGCGCACACACACACACACACACACACACATATATATATATATATATATATATGGATATATATATAGGGAGAGAGAGAATAAATGACAAAAACTATATTTAAAATTCATGATGTTGACCATCTTTAAATTTATTCGTTAATTCAGGTGACTTTTATAATTCTTGATAGTATCCGTTTCGAGGCGCAAAATCCATTACTGAATTATTGTATCAATCAGAGAATCTATTATGCTCTTAACTCATGAGAAGAAATGTCAACAATCAATCCTTCAAAAGGAAATGAAGTGTACTGTAACATGATGAAAATCCGAAAATTCGAAGATAAGCTGCATATACCTTTAATATGTTCCCATTACGCCATTTTGAATTATGTATGTATTTATATATATATATATGTATATATATATATATATATATGTATATATATATATATATATATATATATATAGAGAGAGAGAGAGAGAGAGAGAAGCTGTATACTCTGTCATAAAGACGATTAGATTTTTAATGGTAATGATCTTCTGTTATAAATAAGTAGAGACATTTAAATCATTAGTAAACTAAAGAAATATAAACAATCAATCCTTCAAAAGGAAATGAAGTGTGCTATAACATGATAAAAATCCGAAAATTCGAAGGAAAGCTGCATATACCTTTAATATGTTTCCATTATGCCATTTTGCATTATATATATATATATATATATATGTATATATGTGTATATATATATATATATATATATATATAGATAGATAGATAGATAGACAGATAGATAGATATAAGCTGAATACTCTGTCATAAAGTCGATTACATTTTTAATGGTAATGATCTGCTGATATGAATAAGTAGAGACAAATTATTTGTAAACTAGTCAGAATTGCAGCTGTATAGATACAGGAAAGGCAATAGTTCAATTTTTTACTCAGGGCTATCTAGGCTAAATGTCACTGCTAAATCGTGTAGCCCAATCTGCGTTAGTTTAACTCAATATCTGAGAAGGACAAACTGATCGTTCCTTTCACGAAGAAAAAAATTCTACTGGAAGATTTTCTGTGAATTCATTTTAATAGTACGAACCAGCGAGTATTATTTAGATTAAATCCAAATTAAACGGTAAACATTTTAGAAGAAAATAGGAATTCCGTTTGTTTTCCTTTCTCTCAAGTTATTTGCTTTCAAACTGGACGAAGATAAAACTTACAAGTCGATAGCGAATTGTATAAACTTTATCTAGAATCGGAGAACTACATTTCTGATATGTCAATGGGGTTAGGTTCTTGCAATGCGATCATAAAATAAAAGTATTTGTATAAAAATGAAAAAAAATGGTTATTCTCCTTAGTCGGATGTGAATATATATGTTTTAATATCGACTGAAATATCAATGGCTTATCCATATTCCTACATAAATATTTACCCGTTGGTTTACATAATGTTCCGCTCGTTTTATTTCGGTAATATGAGATATATTGTTTGTATCTAGATTCCAAGTTTTGTTTTTATATATTTAAACCGGGCCATGGTCAAAATTTCAACATTATAATTTTTTATTCATGTTTCTGTGCTTGATTTCTTCTTTTTAAAGTCTTTTTGGTTCACATCGATTTTTGCTGAATTCACATTCAAATTGTTAAATTATTTTTTCTTACACAAGTCCCACCGTTTTCAATTTTAAAAATGATGAACTAAATTAATTTTATCACGCAATGCGGCTTTTAATTTTGCAGCCGAAAATTACATTAGAGCAAATGAAATGAAATGGAATACAAAATATCTGCATTCCATTGAATCTGTTTCAATCATAATTGGCATCTCGGACGAATCGATAAATTAGGATGTTGTCATGAAATAATGAAATCTCAATACAATTCCTGCCTAATGTATTTGCTATGTCTTTGTTTATCGATAAAACTGTATAGAATCTTGGAAAAAAATAATGGTCTGATCTTTGGATAATTGTGTGTGTGTGTACATTGGTTTTTTTCTAGAAAGATAAATATGAAACTTATATAGAATACATTCTTATATATATATATATATATATATATATATATATATATATATATATATATGTATGTGTGTGTGCCTGCGTACGTGTGCGTGTGCATGTGTACATGTACATGAATGTATATGCATGCGTGTGTGATTGTGTGTGAGTGTATGCTTTATATGGGGAAAGAAAGTCTTTAAAAAGAACCCTAAAAAACCCATAAAAACCTTCACCATATGGACTAAAAAACACTCTTTGAAAATAACTTTGACCGGACACTTTGAACACTTACAGTTGGAGTCAGAATATCTGAACACACGCATCACTCTGAAAAACATATTTAATATCAGCGGAGGTGACTCTACAAACTCCTATTTTAAAGAAAAACTTTTTACGAAAACATCTGAAGAGAGCACACCCTAAGCTCGAAACGCGTTATAAAAATATTTTAAAATAAAAATATGATGAAAACCTTAAAAAAAAAACCTACACTTGTTGATGGCTACACTATTTTAAATATATATATATATATATGTGTGTGTGTGTGTGTGTGTGTGCGTGTGTGTGTGCGTGCGTGTGTATACAATTTAGTAAAATTGGTTTCTTACCTGGGATATAATAATAATTATAATCAAAACTACTAGATAATTTATAGATAATGAGTGATGAATTCATAATTTCCACAGTTAAAGAACGTTGCATCTCCCAAAGGACATGTTAGTCAACAAACCTTAAGTCCTAGACTCGGGTATTGTCTTTATTGTGACGTATCAGTTTAACTCAGGTTTCGAAAACCGAGTCTCTTGCATACGAGGCGAATATTGTGTTAAAACTACAATAAAGTTAAGTCTTTCTCGGCACATTTAGATTATTTTCATTTATTGGTCACTTATGATGAAGCTAAATTTAATTGTATATTTTTACCTCAAAATATCCCCAGCATTCTAATGAATATTTAAAAAAATAAATAACTAATAGATGTTCTGTTTGTTTCAATTTCTTCCTACCAGACCCCCTGATTGTGTTTCTGGGAAAAAGAATAGCGGAGATTTTGTATTCATATTCATATTCATATTCATATTCATATTATTATTATTATTATTCCTATTATTATTATTATTATTATTATTATTATTATTATTATTTTTGTTAATGTTATTATTATTATTATTAATACTACTACTACTACTACTACTACTACTACTAATAATAATAATAGTAAAATGTTAAAACATGTTACCGAACAATCAGACCATAATCAAAGTGGTCTTATCGCCTTTACTTACTATCCTCATCATAAGTAAAAAATACATTCTAAAATAGTTCTTATCTTAAACATCAAACTAAACAGGAAACCGGTTGCTTTGTTGAATTTACGTTTATACTTTCATTGATATAAATTAAATAATGCTTTATTTAATAAAGAGAACACGCTTTGTTTAAGCAAATAGATTTTTTTAAGTACGTGGTTTGAAGCTAAACGAAAATACACCGGAAATGTATGGTCATAATCATAAAACAAATCACATTGTCATTGAGATGGTATGGGATAGTATGAATTTTATTATACTTACAGAAGCAGCATAAGTCGAAGGATGATCAGACTATTCCTATTATCTGTAAGTTTTGCATGTTTGTACCGTTACAAGGGCAGGAATAAGAGCGAATATATTAGAGTACAGTTATTTCTTGTATTTGGTGAGGTTTATAATAATTATCATATCGCATAAACAAAAATTATTGTATAGATGTTGGGAGAAGGATTATGGGGGATAAAATCCCATCTTAATTGCTATCATATATAGTAACGTGTGTTTGGATAGTTTTTGTAATTGTTGAAAGTTTGTAGGTTTCGATTAGTATAAATATAATATCCTTCGATTTACATCCACCTTTCATGGTAGGCAAGAAGTAATTTCTTAAGGTTTAAGATATTAGCTTAGGTGCCTGCGCATCGATTTTGTTCAAATGCTTTGGTTATAGCTTATTATCATCAGTTTACGACAATATCCGTAATATTATGCATTACTTTCAGGAATAAAAAGCGTTTACAGATAGAGCTCTGCAAAAATGTCATTTAAGAATGAAAATCCCAGCCATGATGGATGTTTTTCCTGGTGAGAAAAGCGTATGATTCGGTGCAAGTCTATAAAGGGTCGAAAATAAGTTTTTTAACAATAAATATATGAAACAAATCTTTTTAAAGGTACATACTTGGCATTGCATTAAGATCTTATATTCCAAAAATCACGTAAATCGATCAAGTGTTTTTTTTATATTTAAGAAAATCAAATATTATGAGACATTTTATCGAAGAAAAACTTCACGCCATCTTGTTTTTGAAAGATGTACTGCTAGCGACCCATATTGGGAATGTTTAAAATATAAGATCAGCAAGGGGCAGATGGCCAAATTTCCATGCTCTATAAAAAAAACCTGGAAAATTAAGAAATTTATAGGTTTTTGGGAACGTTGGAAACGAAAATAACGTTTAAAATTCAAGCAAATGAGTAGTTTCCAAGATATGATGAATTTTACGTGAATTGAGCACCCACACGTTGACGGTCCGCCAACAAAAATCGGCAAATGTGTATTTCAGCGGCGTTAATTCAAGTTTTACACTAGTGTTGGTCATAAAGTGGGTGATCATTATACCTTAAATAATTAAAGAAAAGTGATCCCCAACTTTCTTTAAACTAACATTCCTTCATATCTTGTAAAATACTCGTCTGCTGGAATTTTAAACGTTAATTTCGTTTTCAACA
Source organism: Euprymna scolopes (assembly GCF_053919585.1). Taxonomy (NCBI): domain Eukaryota; kingdom Metazoa; phylum Mollusca; class Cephalopoda; order Sepiida; family Sepiolidae; genus Euprymna; species Euprymna scolopes. The sequence goes on along the minus strand of NC_136492.1, from coordinate 117,246,691 downwards.
TCCTCAAAAACTTATAAATGTCTTAATTTTCCAAGTTTTTTTTTTCTAGAGCGGGGAAATTAGATCGCCTGTCCCTTGCTGATCTTATATTCCAAACATTCCGAATAGGTGTCGCTAGCATTGTATCATTACTAAAAAGATGGCGTGAAGTCATTCATCGATAAAATGTCTCATAATATTTGATTTAAAAAAAAATATATTTTGATCGATTTACGTGATTTTTTGAATATAAAATTTGCATGCAGTGACAAGTACGTACATTAAAAAGGTTTGTTTCATATATTCATTGTTAAAAATTTATTTTCGGCCCTTTTATAGACTTGCACCTATGATTCTTGTTAGTATTTGTACAGAAATACAACAGATGTGAGTAGATCGTCATGTCAGACAATCAAATTCCTTGGATATATCGATTACTACCGACTTAGCTCCTTATATTTTCATTGCATGCTGTATGCGTTCAAAGATGATCTTTAGGATATTTATAGTAAAACAGATTGCGTTAATTCATACTGGCGACTAAATATAAATTTAGCATTCACTAAGTGGGGGAAGCGTCATATTGATCAACGGCACCGTGATTATAGAAAAGAATGGGCGAATATCGGGTTAATCAAAACAGGAAAATAAAGGTACATGAATTGGCCCCCGAGGTGCATCCGCATTTATATTTAAGTTATTAGTGAAACAAGCTGTCTAATCCTTTGTTGTGGAGTTTTAGAGAATATGAGCTAACTCAGCAAAGATATCTCTTTATTATTGTATTAGGGATAAGATTAGACCAATGCGACATGGCGTTGTCAGAGTGTTTTATATAACTTTCAGAGCAACAAGTGATCAGATTATCAAATATTATTTCTGTTCATTTCAAATTATGACCATCAACGTGAATAGGCACTTCAGTTATATCATGCGCAGGCACTTGACACAATTAAATATATATATATATATATATATATATATATATATATATACATATATATATATATATATATATATATATATATATATATATATATATATATATATCCTGGCTTGTGGTAGATACTCGTCGGACCGCACTGATGAGCTGTAAAACAGCGTAACAGTAATGGATGTAAACGACTATTTATATATATATATATATATATATATATATATATATATATATGAGTATATATATATGAATATATATATGAATATATATATATATGAATATATATATATATATATATATATATATATAATGTGTGTGTGCGTGTGTGATAAAAAAAACTGTATTCAAAATTCCAAGATATTATTCATGTTACTCTTTATTTTTTCAGCACGTAAAACCATTCACTTTTTACAGCAACTCTTTTGTAGAACAGGCAGAATTATTTTATTTACTGTTTAGTCTGAATATTTACTTAAAAGTTATTTTTTTAACTTTAAATAAAAAAGAGGAACAGTGTGACATGTGTATATGTAGAAATTATGTAGTAATGACGTGTATACTCTATATATTTCGAATTGTAACTATTACTTAGCTAAACTAAAGGTAATTTACACCTCCACCCGACATATATAGAAATAATAATTTGATATAAACAAGAAAAGTATTTCATATTTTCGCGCTTTTAAAATATGATATTCTTAAACATCTTAACAAACTAACAACACGTTAAAGATTTCATCCCAACAATAATAACGTTTGTTTTGTTTCTGTCTGATTATTCCGCTATCTCAATATTAGCTAAATCATGAACAAATGTAATACGGCTTTTTTATCGTTATGCTTAATTTTCACAAAGGAAAGGCTACACCTATGGTGTTTTTAATTCCCCGGTTGGTCTGAGAAATTCCCTAGAGTAAACAAAGGTGGCCAAGCGCGGAATTAGTAATCGTTTTCTTGCAAGCAAATATTTGTAGATCAAATGATACTCTAGTGACAATCGGAGGGAGGTTGGTGTTGCATATTTACGCTTTTGATAGTGTGTAAGAGAAATCGGTAAATTCGAAGAAATTGTGCATCGATGCGTGTCTGTATGTATACAGAGCACGTTTCAAACCCGAATGACGCTACATAACGCATGTTCGTGTGCTTTCAAGAAAACGCGTTATGAAACAAGTGCTTTGTCATCATTAATTGCACTTCAAGTGAACTGGTATTTTTTGGGTGGTAGTATTTTTACTGGGTCAAACGAAATCGGAATAATGGCTAATAGCAGGCTACGCAGCGAAATACTATTCTGGTTTAACAGTTTCCTTAGTCTGCACTAGTCGTAAAACCAGGGAGTGTGTCTTCTCTACACCAATATTCAAGCAGTGGCTAGTAAGATGGTTTCTTATACGCATTAAGGGTTTGTTTCAGAATGAAAAATGAACACAGTATGCTTGGCACGGAAGTTGGACTTATAACAAGTTGCTTCGAATACACACACACACACACACACACATATATATATATATATGTGTATATATATATATATATATTTAATGAAATACTAAATTACAGTAACGTTGCAGATGGTATAATACTGTAAACATAAATTATACATTAGTAGATATATTTATAAGATGACTTCAAGCAGAAAAGGAACCCCTATATGCGAAATAGAAATTCTTTATTAAATTATGTAGAATAACAACCAAATTTATTGTGCAAATTTGTATTCTTTTTGAAACACCAAAGTTGGTGTGTTTTTATATAATTTAAATCAGAATTTCCAATTATACATGTGTGTATGTGCATATGTATTCGTATATATGTATAGGTATGCATATATATATATACATATATATATATATATATATATATATATATATATATATATATATACATAAATACGCACACACACATATATAACTGGAAATTTCTAATTAAATTAGGTTAAGGCACTTTGATGAACACACGTGTCAATGGATAATTGTGTTTTTAAACATATATATGCCTCTCCCAATTTAGTAATTCAGTAAAAGTCAAAATTATTCTCAACTCGCATTTAGGTAAAAATGAACTTGCATATAAATAATTGAATTCAATTGTTTCGCTGTTTTACAGCCTACCAGTGCGACTAGACACCCAACTGCCTAAAGCCAGGATCAAACCCGATTGCCCAAATGAGAGTCGGAGTTTCTAACCGTTGCGCTGGCAGTGTATTAACAATGTTTTACATTGTCAAAATACTTAAGCTCAATTTGTTAACACCCAAAGTATCGCTTCATGCGCAAATTGTAATTTGTTTATCACTATCCATATGCTCAACTTAAGATAGCGAGCATTATATTCATCCGCATACAGTACTGTTTCGTTGTTATCTCTCTCTCTCTCTCTCTCTCTCTCTCTCTCTCTCTCTCTATCTCACACACTGAATATATATATATATATATATATATATATAGCCATTGTTTATGCATAACGATTGCTTATTGCAGATATTGTACACTCATTTGGCCATGTACGTTTGCCCCATTACTCGCTAGATAAAAATCGTGTATGTTTAATTGTGTTATGCATTCTGTTGAACGAGTAGTATAAAAATCTTCATAGTAATATAGATTAAGTACATGCAGTTAATAACTCTTAAGTAAACAAAACCACTGTAATATCAGCTCGCTTACTGTTTTGAGACGGAAGAAAATATTAATTTGTAACTAAATTGTAATGAATTGGATAAAATCATATGGCAGATTTCCTAATGATATTTGTTCTAATTTGATTAAGGTTTTTCATTTAACTATTAGTGGGTACTTAAAATTACTTACATATCTTCAAATTGATGTGAAGGGATTTATACAATCAGTTCTCTTCCCAATGGAAATTATCTGAAACACAAAAGTTTTATATGGAAAATAAGAAACACATGTTAAAAGTAAACAAATCGAATTTATTATCTCCTAAAGTGCTTCTTTATAAATTATATATATATATATATATATAATTTTTTTATTTATATAGACAAATATGCTAATGTTTAAGATAAGGGGTTGATCCCGGCCACAAATCTTCGTCAGACGACGTAATAAAGCTTATATTCCCGAGAAAAATCTTGTTCTTTAATCTCCTCTCTTTCTTTCTCTCTCTCTCTCTCTCTCTCTCTCTGTATATATATATATATATATATATATATATATATACGTATATACACATATATATGCGTGTGTGTGTTTATGCATCCCTCTCTAAATATATATATATATATATATGTATATATATATATGTATGTATGTATGTATGTATGTATAAAAATGATCTATAATTATTGGATTCAGGCGGCAGAAGGGTGTACGCCACCAATACCACTAATTAAATCACCGGAACTAATGCCCAATAACAAGCTAAAAAATTAAGATGATTGGTAAATGCGTAGATCGCAAGTTTTAGTTCAGAGGTTCCGTCTCCTAGATTGAAGTCAGAACAGTAACTTAGGGCCCATCATTTCTAGTGGTATTATTGCACTTCATCGCACTAACTAGGGAAATTCTACGTATTGGCGCATGTATTCGATGCGTCATACACTTATCCATGCGCACAAGTACAATATATACATATACATACATGCACTCGTGCATACGCATGAGACAACGGTGCTGTGAAATCAGAGTAACCTTCTCCTAGATGATCTGTATTGCCAGACTAACGAACACCATCTACTCAGAGCTACTGGTTTTATGGCGCCAGTGATTTGCCTTTAGTTTTAGATCATTTTATCTAACCACTTTTTAAAGTAATATGGTGAGGAATGCATGGCGACATGTAGAGACTTAATCGGTTGGGAGAACACAGTCATAATTTCGCACACAGGCGCTAAGAATTTGTTCTTAACGCCGCTATTATGTTCTGATTTATTCTGATAGGGACACGTTCTGACCGGGATGCTTGTGATTAAGCATCCCTATTTAGGAACAGCACAGCTCACTTATTGCATAGAAGGGTGCTATAAATATGCACGAAAATTGCGTATCGGAAACAAGCTGGTTAACTTACAGCGACTAACGGCAGTGCACTACAGCAGGAACAACAGAAATAAGAAATTAATAGGAAGTAAGATGAAACTGAACATAATTATTAGAACGTACGAACTCTTCTTGATCTGGAAAGAAATGCACGTCCAGAACGATGAACGGAACTGATTATGAATGAGCTACAAATATTAAACATCGATATATATAAAATATATAAAATATAGCAGATTTGCCTGAAACACGTCTATCAGCTGAGGACCAAATTACTGAAATGAAATCGGGTTACACACTTTGCTGGAAAGATAAACCGGAGGGCTTGAAGTGGTATGATGGTGTTGGCTTTGCGATTAGATCCACTCTTTATAGAAGATTGAAAATACAACATGAATCACTAATCGTCTCATGAAGCTCAGGGTCCTTCTGGTATGTGGTCGGTACTTGACTATTCTGTCAGTGTATGCATCATCTATGGAATCCACAGAAGAAAGCATCATGTCCTTTTATGAGAGTCTTCGGAATACCATTGCAGCTGCACCAATTGAAGAGAAGCTGATTGTACTTGGCGATTTCAATGCGCGTGTTGGTCAGGACCGTGGCATATGTGGTGCACTTGGCCGTTATGTCATCGGCAAAGTTAACAGTAATGGTTTACTTTCACTGCAGATTTGTTCGGAAATTAATATTGCTGTGTCTAACACATTCTTTCGTCAAAAGCGTAAGGTGAAAGTCACAGACTCACCCCGATCAAAGCATGGACATATGATCGACTTTATACTCACACGTAAAAGTGACATGTACAATGTGCACGACTTGCGTAGTGCTATATGTGAAACTGATCACATGTCGGTACGTGGAAAATTTAAGCTCTGCATTCGTAGAAAGATACGAATAGTAGAGTTAGGATCCCAAAACATGTTGATGTCTCCAAACTAAGAGATCCTTCAATTCTCGTTACTTTGGAGGAGAAACTAAGCACAGTAGAGTTCGATGACATATTAGAAATTTTTAAGAGCAGGTATATACTTCTGAAGTTGAGATACTTGGTCTGAAGAAGTATGTACAGAAAAACATGTTTGATGATAATGATTTAGGGATAAAGGGTATCTTAGAGGCGGCTTGCCTCAGCTATACATTCCCCATCACATGGATAAGTTAACCTCCATTGTTGAGGTTGTTTCTGCTGGGAGGATAAAGGCTGAGAAAGTACCAGGCTGCATTCCCACTGAGTTGCTTCAACATGGAGAGATACATGTAGCCAAGGTATTACACACGCTGTTCAAAAAGTCTTGGCTAGTTTCGCCAGTAATTTATTTAGAGGATATGAAAACTTTATTTAAGTACGATACTTAATATAATCAGCCATCGAAAGGCAATTTTTTAAAAAGTTAAAATAACGTTAATAAGAAATCAGTGACCCCCCCTTTCCTTGTACACTGCCATTTCCTTTCCGGACACCTGTTCCGAACCTATGCTCTTGATCCCTTGATCCATCATTTCATCAAAATACGAAGACGATGGGCTCCTATGTCTTACACAACAATTTATCAGTCTGTACAATTGTCTATAAACTGATATCATCAGAAATTAGATAAGCTGTTTTAAATTTCCTCTTTTGACAAAATTGCCAATCGAAATGCAAACTGGTTTTCCTTTACGATAGAGGAAAGAACTGAAGCAGTATACTTAATATGTACAATACGTGCGTACTAAACTAAACCACCTGTGCTACCTATATATAATCGCCTGTACTGAATCCTCATCAGCTCACAACTTTCTGTATCCCCAGACTCTTAATTTCTCAAATCTTATATCACCAAGTCATCCTTCTGAATAGATACAAGAATTCTCCTGAGCAGCTCAACATCCAGTGATCATATATCTAATCCTCATGACATTGCTTATATCACTGAATATTACCTTAAATTTCTTTCTATCCCTAAGCTACGTAGAACACCTCATAGTACTCTATTCAACTACTTTTAAAATTAGATACACCCAGTTGCAATATTAGAAGTGCTTTGTCCCTGACCTAGACTACGGACTTGTACAACAAACCATGAAACTATTGTACCTAAAATTCCTCTCAAAACTGAAAAATACTGCTGGTTGTATACTAAGTACCCCCTATAGATACTTTACATCCAAGATTACTGCCTTGCCTGTTTTGCATAACAAACCTTTTTTATTTTTTACTTAAATTCTCTTTCTCCTGATCACTAACAAATCAAACTGCTCTATTTCTCAAGTTGCCACTAAACCTAATCCGTTTCACGTAACTTAGAGGGGTTCTTGCTCTCCGCCCTTGACCCTAACATACTCGTAAATCGATACCCATTAACACCTAAAATTTCCTAGGCATGCTCCTGATTAAACATCCTAACCCATAACCAAGCTTCTAAACAAATACTTACTAGCCATAGTCCTATACACAGACTTAAAGTAATCTATAATGAACAGCAACCATTAATATCTCTTTGTTAAGAGATAGTATTGCATAATCATTACACAAACTAAACCGGTACTCATAAAAATAAAAGCTTCCGGATATTAAGCGAAAGGCGAAGTCATTCTCCTTCGTTGTAGTCTAAAGATAACTTACGACAAATGGTCTAAAATTCCATGCATTCGTATACAATACTACTTTTTTTTATTACATTTTAACCCCAAACAAGGCAAATTGCCACTTTGGTGTAGGGGGCTACTACCAGGGGCAACAACTACTGGTATACTATGTAGGGATTTGGACAGCAAGGTGTCGGTTCACGTTACACTTGAACTTCTGCACGTCAGTACTGTTGGGGAAGCAGGGACCTGGAATGGAATTGCAGAGTCTTGCGGTTCTGCGGAAGAAACTATTGGAGTAAAAAGATCTTTTACATCTAGTGATCTCTACAGTGTGGGGGTGGGATTTAGCAGCCTGTCAGGTTTGTCGAGGGAGCTCACGTCGTGGGGGCACAAGTGATTGCAGTTCGTCAGAGCATTCACCACTAAAATACTTGTAGAAAAGGCAGAGAGATGCAACATTTCGTCGATGGGACAGAGGCTGAAGCTTAGATGCCAGTTCAGGGCCTATCAGGTTTGCGACTCTCTTTTGAACATTGTCAAGGAGGGAGAGACTAGTAGCAGATGCACCAGCCCAGATGTGGCAGCAATACTCCATACATGGGCGAATGGTGGCCTTATAGAGGTACAGGATACTTTCGGGTGTTAGAAGTTTTCTAGCAGGGTAGAGAGAGCCTACCTTTCTTGCAGCGGCTCTGGCAATGCCTTCAATGTTATTGTTCCAACTCATGTTTCCTGTGAACGTTAGGCTAAGAAGTTTGAAAGATGGACTCTCAGATAAAGAGTCGTTGGCCATTGCTATGGGTGGTAGAGAGGGTTTCTTGTAATTATTGAATGAAACTAGTTTAGTCTTGGCAGCATTGAACGCGACCAACCACTTTTGTCCCCATTCCACTAGAGATTGAAGGTCTTCCTCTAGTGTTTCTGCCATTTCTTTAGAAATGTGTTCATTCGTCTTCCTGTTGTGTCTGCCATAGAGTGTAGTGTCATCAGCATACATACCCATCTCAGAGGCAATGTTTTCGGGGAGGTCATTTATGAATATCAGGAACAATAGAGGTCCAAGGATAGAACCATGGGGCACCCCCGCATTTATATCATATTGTTTAGATGTACGACCGTCGAGGACAACCTGGATTTTTCTCTTATCTAAGAAGGATTTAATTATGTTAACTATTCTACCAGTGATACCGTATGCTCTGATTTTACTGAGGAGACCCTCATGCCATACCCTGTCAAAAGCCTTAGATATATCTAGAGCTACCGCTCTGCCCTCCCCCGCTTTGTCCAGTGAATGGTATATACGTTCAGAGATCACAGTGAGGATGTCTGCTGTGGAACGGGCTTGTCTAAATCCATATTGTTTGTCAGTCAGTAGTTTAGCATCTGTAAGATGATGGACTAGAGCATGGTTAATTATGGTCTCAAATATTTTGGCAAAAAGTGGGAGGAGGCTAATAGGGCGATAATTTGATGGGTCTGTCCTTTCGCCAGAATTCTTGAATACTGGTACAACAGAAGCAGTTTTCCAACAGCCCGGAAAGCAAGCTTCATTAAGGCGTTTGTTGTAGAGTTTGGAGAGAACTTGAGCTACTTCGGCTGAGCACATTTTTAATAGCACAGCTGGGATAAGATCGGGTCCACATGCTTTTGAGGTGTCAAGGTTTTTTATGATAGCATACACCTGAGCAGGGGTGGTTTTCAGATCGTCGAGTGTGGCGTCTGTCCGCATAGGAAAGTCAGGTAGGGGGTGGTTGGAAGGGTCCAGTGTGGAGTTTGAGGCAAACCGACTGGCAAGCATGTTAGCCTTATCGGTTGCTGAGGAGACAACCTCGTGATTGTTGGTTAGTGGGGAAGTTGTTGATTGCCCATTATTTACTACACTGTTGTAGATTTTCCAGAAGTCTCGAGTTCCTAGTTTTTGTGCTTCGATGCGCTTTTTAGTGGTTTCCGTAAATTCTCTCTTAGCTGTCGCTATTTCTTTTTTAACGTTATTTCTAGCTTCTATATACTTCAGTCTGTTTGAACTAGACTTATGTCGGTTAAACCTACGGTATGCATGCTGCTTTTGAGCAATGACAGTTGCACAAGTCGATGTAAACCATTGGGGAGAGTGGGGCTTACTATAAAATTTCCGCATGGGAACATGCGCTTCGATTGCAGTTTTGAACCAGTCAGTGGTCTCGTTTGCACATTGTTCAGCAAGGAGAGAGAAAATATTTTTCCATGGAGCATCTCTAATTAGTTCCCTGATGGCTTCCAAGTCAGCCTTATTATAATATCTCGTTCTTTTGAGCAGTGGCTCTTCAGTTTTGGGTCTAGAGTTTAGGGCGATTTCAACCATTATCACTGCATGATCAGCGTTCCCGAATGGGCTGTGGGCCTTCGTTATGGAGTCATCGGGAACTGTTGTCAAAAACAGATCTAGAAGTGATGCGTGTTGTTCTTCCTGGTCAGGGAAACGGGTTGGAAACGTAACAATTTGTGATAGGGAGTGAGATATAGCGAAGCTATGGGTTGTGCTGCCCGCTGCATCTGTGTGAGTAGAGAATCCAAGCCAGTTTTTGTGGTGTACATTAAAGTCACCAAACACATGTATTTGTGCGCTAGTGTCGAGGGACAGTGCCGTGTCTATGCTGTCAGATACTTTGTTTATTATGGAGCAGTCCTGAGTCGAAGGAGAGCGGTAGAGAAAATAATAGTAGCTAATATTGTGTTGCATGTTTAGTGTAAAGCACATAAAGGCTTGATCATCTGTTTCTAGGTTTGTTTCTCTAGTCAAGGGAAGGGTATTACGAATGTAAAATCCAAGTCCGTGCATATGTCTGTCAGAGTCCTTACGGCAGAGTGGGAGATATCCAGGCATGTTAAAGTGGTTAGAGGGAATGGAGGAGTGTAGGTTAGTCTCACTTAGAGCTAAGATATCCGGGGTATTTGTTAAGAGAAATGCTTCAACATCAGCTAAGTTAGTTCTAAGCCCACGGATATTTTTGAATGAGAGCCTCAAGGGAGGAGGCAAGTTGAATTTGTTTGTCCCTAATCCTGGTTTAAGCTTATTTTTAGATTGTACTGTCGTCATATTTTTTTTAAGAGTTTCGGTAAGGGGGAGCTAAACAAGAGGTTGTGCGGAGCTTCAGACATGCATCACAAGTAGACCATCAGCTGACCTTTCTCCAATTAGGATTGTGTCATCAGGAAAGCTCACCGGGGATGAGTGCAGGGTCCCTTTCCATGCGCGTCATTGCACTGCAAACACCCCTATATTATTCAACTGTTGATGGAGCAGCCGCTCTAAGCGCTACCAAAGAGTTAGGGCTCCTGTACTACCAGTCGGGAACAGCAGCCAGGAACTGTCAATCCGGTACCCTCAACCCTTTAGAAGAAGGTCAACCCAATCTAATCGCTCAGGCATATCTTATACTCAAGCACTCCCAATGTTCAGTTTTAGGGGTGGGGCGTGCTGGGAATGGGGAAGAACGGCGTTAATTGCCCTAGCCAGGAAACAAGATCTACCGCTGGGTGTTTCTGTCGAATCACTGAAATAGTGTCTCTGCGCCTGACTGATAGGCAAAGAAGGAGTATGGAAGTCGGGCGATAGACAGAGCCTATCTACTCCTTAAGCAATTTGGGTGTGCAAACTGGTGAATTTGTTTGAGTCACCAGCTCTAGGAAGGTTGTCATCCAAGACTGAAGAGGCCTCTCTCCCCTTTGGTTTAGTTTCAGAGTTTTCCTTCTTCTAGACGGATGATCTGGGAAGACTTACTTGGTCCGTCAGCCCTGAGAGGGTTTTCTCCGGGCCTAGGTTCTAATCCAGGTATTTCTGCGACCCCGCGTGGTTAGTGTTACTGGGTTAGTTTGTGGGGGATTATAATTCTACTGATTAGTTACACTCCTCAAAGTGATTTAGGGACATGCTATTTACTTGTTAATGGATAAAGGGGGTGGGTGAAGTTCATGCAGTGTAAGCGTCTATGATTGTAAGAGGGCTTGTTAGGGAGGAGATAATGTGATTTTAGCCTTACCCTTTTTTATTTTATTTATGTTAGCTTAGGTCTAGGATAATGTTACAGTAGGAGTAGGTATTAAGAATTGAGCTACAAGTTGTGCCCGAGCTATTTTAGATGATAGGAGGGTTAAGATGTAAGTGCAATTTAGCATGGATAAGACAGCAAGTTTTGAGTCATGCGTAATTAGGTGAATAGATATATGGGCAGGTTTTCAGTAGGTGCGAATATAGTTGAAGTTGTAGGTATTTTCTAGTAAGAGTCATGGGGCATTTTGCATAACAAGGAGTGTCATTTCAATAAAGTATTAATCGTTGCAAAACTCGAGGAGACAGTTGTGTAGTGCATATCGCTTTGTTTCTGAGTACTTTGGCTGTTAAGTACCTGCCTTTGTGTGCATAGGCTGTTAAATCCCTTACTGGATAGGAATGAGCTGTAATGCATGCCTTAGAGGTAGAAATGTATAGATGTTTAGTGATGGTTATTAAAACAGTTTGCATGTGAGGGATTAGGGGCTGGAAGTTAGCGATTCCACTACAGATGCAGGGCAATGTGGGAGTTTAGTGGCGGATAGGTTGGAAGGAGTAGATTGTTAGCGCTCAAGAGAAGAGGGGTTATTTATTTACAGATAGAGTTACATTAGGATTTTTGAGTTACAGGTAAGGTTTAGATTGAAGCAGGGAGGAATTTTTTTTTTTTGCATGCAGGTAAGACAAACGCAATCGTCTTGGAGGTAAAATGTATAAGATTTCGTAGCTAGCTATTAGGTTTTTCCCTCCCAGTTATAGGGACAGCTAGTTCGTTGTGATTTGGAATTGTAGTCATTAAGGTAAGGCGCAGAGTGTTGCATCTACTCAGAAAATTAGCCCTAGTATCACAGCTGGGATTATGTATATTGAAGTTACAAATATAGTTACAGTTAAATTATGAGCCACGTGCAGTGGTTTGGTATGGTATGGGTATCATGGAGGACACTTTAATACAAGCAAGCGTACGGTGATTGCATATATTAAGTATACTACTTAAATAAAGTTCTTCTGTCTTCTATAGTTGAAAGAAAGGTGGCCCTAGCTCTGTTCTATATTCTTGCATAGGCTATTCTTTATCGAGTAGAGTTCTTCTGACCATAAAAACGGCTCGCATGGGACTAAAGTGTTAGGGACCATTGTTACGCATATGTAATTAAAATGCATTAAATAAATACATTTAAAGAGGAGGTATACACAGTTGGTAAAAGTTAAAAAGAGAGAAATAAATAAACAAAATGAATAAATAAATAAAAAATAAAGTAATAGAAGAAACAACTCGAATGAAAGCAAAGAGTTAAAGACAATATATGCGCATATAGTTAAAATACATTAGTCAAATTAAAAAAAAAAGAAGTTGCCATTTTGGTAATATTAGGATTTCTTAAATTAACTTAGCTCATATTGTTTGCCCATCTTCAAAATTGTCGCGTCTGTCAGCGAGCGTAACCATGTTCTTAGTGTGACGGTAGGTGGGGGCTTCACTTCCTTTCCCCCGGATTTTGTCTATTTATAGTGCGCACATGTGTATGGTAATTTTACTTTTTTATTTATTTATTTTTTTATTTTTTTTTTCTATGTTAAACTTCTGTCTTCTATAGTAGAAGGAAAGGTGGCCCTAGCTCTGTTCTATATTCTTGCATAGGCTATTCGTTATCGAGTAGAGCTCTTCTGACCATAAAAACGGCTCTCATGGGACTAAAGTGTTAGGGACCATTTTTACGCATATGTAATTAAAATGCATTAAATAAATACACTTAAAGAGAAGGTATACACAGTTGGTAAAAGCTAAAAAGAGAGAAATAAATAAACAAAAGGAATAAATAAATAAAAAAATAAAGTAATAGAAGAAACGACGCGCATGAAAGCAAAGAGTTAAAGACAATATATGCGCATATAGTTAAAATACATTAGTCAAATTAAAATCCATCCATCTATATTTAACTATACATACAAGAAAATGCAATAACCTATATCTATCAGGTATAACTGTACTTCATATCAAATGTTCTCTTGTACCTATACTGAGCATATCTTATCTTTCAGTCTTACTAAACATTCGGTTTGGGCACCAAATAAGAATTTCTAATAGCAAGTAAATCATACCCTAACACTTTATCCTAAACCTACTAAACCATATCTAATCATCCATTCCTCAACTTACAAAACTATATCTAACCATACATTAACTCGTCTCTCTCAATCCAATACTGTAGAAAATTTAGCTGCTTCCACTGCACGAATTTTTACCTATACCCTCTCCCAGTAAAAATGAAAATGGAAGCATTGTAATGCCCTTTTTTAACCAGGTTTGAGGAGTGAAAATTTTCTGTAGAAGTTAATCTAAATGCCCGATTTTTTCAAGAGATATTAACCTAAATAACCAATAAATATTAACTACCCATGCGGGGTCGCAGAAATACCTGGATTAAGACCCAGGCGGGGGGCGAACCCCCTCGGAGCTGATGGACCCGTATGTCTTCCCAGGTCATCCGTCTAGGAGAAGGAAAACTCTGAAACTAAACCTAGGGGAGGGAGGCCTCTTCAGTCCTGGACGACAACCTTCCTAGAGCTGGTGACTCTAACAAATCACCGGTTGGCAAACCTACACTGCTTAAGGAGGAGATAGGCTCTGTCTATCGCCCGGCTATCATACTCCTTCTTTGCCTATTGGCCAGTCGTAGAGTTACTATCACAGGGACTCGGCTGAATAACCCAGTGGTTGACCTTGTTTCCTGACTAGGGCATTGAACGCCGCTTCTCCCCACTCCCACCACATCCAGTCCCCCTAAACTGGACACAGTGGGGTGCTTCAGTGCCATATATGTCGGTGCAGTTGGACTGGGCTGGCTTTGCCTAACGGATTGAGGGTACCGGATTGACAGTTCCTGGCTGCTGTTTCCGACTGATAGTAAAGGAGCCCTAACTCTTTGTTAGCGCTTAGAGCGACTGCTCCATCAACAGTTGTAAAATATCGGGATGTTTTTAGTGCCAAGTCGCGCATGGAAAGGGACCCTGCACTCATTCCCGGTGGGCTTTCCTGAGGTCACAATCCTGTGGGTGAGGACAGCTGATAGTCTACTTGTATTGCATGCCTGGTATTCTGCACAACTACTTGTCCAGCACCCCCTCACTCACTCACCCTAACTGAAACTTTTAAATAAAATAAAATGAAATGACAGCTCAAGCAAAAGTTACGTTTAAACCAGGACCAAACTCAAAGAAAACTAACGTGCCTCCTCCATTGAGGCTTGCATTTACTAATATCCACGGGCTTCGAACTAACTTAGATGATGTTGAGTCATTTCTCCTTGTAAACACCCCGGAAATCTTAGCATTAAGTGAAACTAACCTTCACTCCTCCATTCCCTCTAACCACTTTAACATGCCTGGATATCTCCCACTCTACCGTAAGGACTCGGACTTACATATGCATGGACTTGGAGTCTATATTCGTAACACCTTCCCCCTGACTAGAGAAATAAAACTAGAATCAGAGAACCAGGCCTTTATGTGCTTCAGACTAAATATGCAACACAATATTAGCTACTTGTATTTTCTCTACCGCTCTCCCTCAAACCAAGACTGTACCCTAATAAACAAAGTCTCAGACAGCATAAATATAGCACTCTCCCTCGATACTAGCGCACAAATACATGTATTTGGTGACTTCAATGCCCACCACAGTAACTGGCTAGGATTCTCTAATCATACAGACGTAGCTGGAAGCGCAACATATAGCTTTTCTATATCCCATTCCCTATCTCAGTTTTTTACATTTCCGACACGTTTCCCAGACCAGCAAGATCAACATGCCTTACTTCTAGATCTCTTTCTGACAACGGTTCCCAATGACTGTACAACAAATGCCCACAACCCACTCGGGAATGCTGATCACGCTGTGATAATGGTAGAAATCAGCCTAAATTCTCGCCCTAAAACTGAAGACCCACTACTCAAAACAACGAGGTATTACTAAAAGGCTGATTGGGAAGCCATCAGGGAGTTCATCAGAGATGCCCCATAGCAAAATATCTTTACTCTTCCAGCGGAACAGTGTGCAAATGAAACCACCGAATGGTTCAAAACTGCTATTGAAGCACATGTTCCCGCACGGAAATTCTATAGCAAACCCCACACCCCCAATGGTTTACTTCTGCTTGTGCAGCTGCCATTTGTCAAAGGCAGCATGCATTCCGCAGATTCAACCGACATAAGTCCAGCTCAAATAAACATAAGTTTATAGAAGCTAGAAATAATTGTAAGAGAGTGATAGAGACAGCTAAGACAGATTACTCTGAAACCACCAGAAAACGCATCGAAGCACAGAAATTAGGAACCCGCAATTTTGGAGAATCTACAACAGCGTAGTAAGTAATGGACAGTCAACGATTCCCTCACTATCAAACGATCATGAGGTTGGTTGCACGGCAACGACAAGGCTAATCTGCTTGCCAGTCGGTTTGCCTCAAACTCCACACTGAACTCGGTACACCACTCACTCCCTGATTTTCCTCTTCGAACAGACGCCTCACTAGAAGATTTGAAAATCACCCCTTCCCAGGCACATGCTATTATAAAAAAACCTAGACACCTCAAAAACATGTGGACCAGATCTCATCCCAACTGTGCTATTTAAAATATGCTCTGCCGAGGTTGCTCCAGTCCTGTCCAAACTTTACAATAAATGCCTTAACGAATCTTGTTTTCCCGACTGCTGGACAACCGCCTCTGTGGTACCAGTCTTCAAGAATTCTGGTAAAAGAACTGACCCACTAAATTATCGCCCCATTTGCCTCCTCCCGCTTTTCGCCAAAATATTTGAGTCCTTAGTTAATCAAGCCCTCGGCCAGCACCTAACAGCTGCTAAACACCTGACTGACAAACAATATGGATTCAGGCAAGCCCGTTCAACAGCAGATACATTAACTGTAGTTTCTGAACGTATATACCGTTCATTGGATAAAACAGGGGAGGGTAGAGCGGTGACCCTCGATATATCTAAGGCTTTTGACAGGGTATGGCACGATGGTCTTCTAAGGAAAATTAGATCATATGGAATCACTGTAAGAATTCATAATGTAATTAAATCTTTCTTAAGTAATAGAAAAATCAAAGTTGTCCTCGACGGTCATACATCCAAACAATATGACATAAATGCGGGAGTACCTCAGGGGTCTATTCCTGGACCTCTATTTTTCCTGATATTCATAAACGACCTCCTTGATAAAATTGTTTCGGAGATGGGTATATTTGCCGATGCCACCACTCTCTATAACAGATATGAGGGGAAAACAAATGAACACATATCCAAGGAAATGGCAGAAACACTAGAGGATGACCTCCAATCCGTAGTGGAATGGGGACAAAAATGGTTGGTCACATTCAATGCTGCTAAGACTAAGCTTGTTTCCTTCAATAGCCACAAGAAATCTTCTCTACCACCAATAGCAATGGCCAAGAACACATTACCTGAAAGTACTTATTTTAAACTCCTCGACCTAACGTTTACAGGGAATATGAACTGGAATAGATACATTGAGAGCATTGCCAAGGCTGCTACAAGGAAGGTTGGCTCCCTCTACCGTGCTAGAAAACTACTTACGCCTGACAGTATCCTATACCTCTATAAGGCAACCATTCGCCCATGTATGGAGTACTGTTGTCACATTTGGGCTGGTGCATCTGCTTCTTGTCTCTCGCTCCTGGACAGGGTTCAAAAGAGAGTCGCCAACCTGATAGGTCCTGAACTGTCATCTAAGCTTCAGCCTCTGTCCCATCGACGAGATGTTGCATCCCTCTGCCTGTTCTACAAATACTTCAATGGTGAATGCTCTGACGAACTGCAAACACTTGTACCTCCCCTACGTAACTACCCCCGACAAACCCGACAAGCTACTAAGTCTCATCCCTTTACAGTAGAGATCCCTAGGAGCAAGAAAGCCTTTTACTCCAATAGTTTCTTCCTCAGAACTGCGGGTCTTTGGAACTCCCTTCTGGGATTCTGCTTTTCCAACTGCAACGATATGCAGAAGTTCAAGTGTAATGTCAACTAACATCTTTCTACTAATATCCCTTCATAATGACCCCACTAATTAAGTCCCTGATAGTAGCCCCCTGCTTCAAAGTGGCACTGTGCCTTGTTTGGGGTGAAAATTTAATTAAAAAAAAAAAGACTTGGATATTAGCCTATTAATCAATCTCGATAAGGGGAAAGTCTGACTGCGATCACCACGATGCGATAACGATTCTTTAATCGGCAGGAAAGATGTTGGTGAAAGTCTTGTTGGATAGGATCACCTGTCCCTTACTCGCAATGCGGTTTTACTGGAGGTATGTATGTATGCATGTAGATATAATATTTACGGTAAGGCAGCTTCAGGAAAAGTACATCGAACAACAATGGACACTTTATCAAGTATTCATGGACCTCGCAATGGGGCCCGATACCGTAACAGACAGGCCTTGTGGGAAATCTTTGGGACGCTTTGATGTCTTCCTACCTTTGTCGGGATGCTTAAATAACTCAGGAGAAATATGAAGGCTCGCGTTGCAAACAACGTGTAACTATCTGGAGAATTTGCAATTGACAAGTGAGTAAAACAGGGGGATATTCCGGCTCCTACTCCATTCTCAGTTTGTTTCGCAGTGCGTCTTGCATATGCATTTAAGGATTGTGATAAACGTGTCATTTTCCGCTTTAGGACTTCTGGCAAAGCATTTAATCTAGAATATTTTATGCCAATCAAAAACATTTGGGGATCTAGTTAGGGAACTACTCTATGCTGATGATGCTGATTTTCTGCAGCGGATGGCGTCTTTGGCTTGACTAGCAGCACTATGATGACGAAAGTGATGTTAACGGTGCATCTGGCGCTCTGTACATTGAATTAAACATCTATGTGGGGGGAAATAGACTGGATGTTGTGGACATATTTGAGTACTTGGATAGAACAATCTTAAGAGATGGCTCTCTGAATTCGAAGATACATCTTCGCATCCAGTGGGCTAGCACGGCATTAAGAACACTAGAAAAGCGGTTGTTGTATGATCATGACATCTCTGTCAAAGCCAAGAGCAGTGTTTATTCGACCTATGAGCTTTCTGTTTTCCTTTGCACATCTGAAAGTTTGACAACACAACGTCGGCACTTGAGGCAATTCGAGAGATTCCATTAGAAATGCCTCGGGCGTGTTCTAAATGTTAAATAGCAGTCACTGACACCCGACACTGATATTCTTGGGTGTTGGAGCATCGAATCAATTGTGATGAGGAACCGGTTACGCTGAGTAGGTCACGTTGTTCGAATGGAGGATGTGAGGTTGCCTAAGTAGTTGTTTTAAGACTGGGAAACGTTCACAACATCGATCAGAGATCCGTTTCAAGGATTGCATAAAAGACGATCTTAAAGCTTTTAAGATTTATGTTCAAACAGGGAAACCCTGGCAGAAAGCCGGCCTGAATGGAGGAGGCTGGTTAAAGGGAGTTCTGAACTTTTTGCAAGGGAAAAAATCATTCATGCTGACTCAGTAAAAACCTTCGGAAGAGGAACGTGTCGGTTTTACCCATTGAATTGAAGAGCTGAAATTGTGAGGCTTGAAATTGCATAATCTTCTCAAATGCAGATTACATTAATAATAAAAACAAATGTCAGGAGCAAAGTGAGTAAAACAACGAAGCCAACCTGAAGCAAATTTTAACGCACTACTTTGTCTTGCATATTCGTGGCAGACTATGCAAGTCTAATACTGGCCTGAAAAGTAATCTTCGGGCCCACGGACAAGGGTTAGCTTTCGCTGAGGATTGACTTGATAACTATCATTAGGTTTGTAGGGAGCATTGTGATGGCTAAAGTCTGTAAAGACGATGCAATTAGTACATATATATATATATATAAATATATATATATATATATATATTTACACACACACATAAAAACACACACACACACACATATATATATATATATATATATATATATATATATATATATATATATATATATATATTCCGTAAGAAAATCACACAACGTGTGGTCTGATAGGAATCCACCTGATGAATGTTGGACAGAAATAATTTAATTTTACATAACATATTTAATTGTGCGCTATCGTGAAGAACATGATATATATTAGTTATATAAAAGAAATGTGTAAGTGTTAATTTAGCAATATATAGTGTATGTTTTATTTCAAGTTGAAATAGATTTTCCAAAAGAATGACTCCTATTTTATTATTTCTCATAAATTTGTAAGAAGGGATTACATATTACATTGTTGTGATGATTGAACTTACGCTTTTAATCAACACGATAATACTAAGACGCTTATAGCTCAGATCATTCGGCAATTCCCTGGGTGGGCTTATATTCAACACAATTATGCAAAAACAAAAACAGTAATTATGGAATAAAATGACGATGTAGCAGTCTACTACCTAATATGTTTAAAAGTTTAATCAAGTCCCTCTTGCAATCTTCAATGAGTCTCGGACAATGCACAGTCGTTCATTCTGGATTATAAATGGCGCACTAAAACAAATTATCTTATTCGATGTTACGAAATCACGCCGACTGATATTATAACTTCTTTCCTCTAATGCTACGAGTAAAAAAGGCGTATCATGATAAAACCGGTCCATAAATGCGTCACTTATCGCATACGTACATATTTGTAGAAACCGAATACATGTTGAATTTTGTTTTAAACAAACACATTGTATGTATTTGTCCACCATCAAATTGAAATATTTATTAATCTGACAATATTATCAAACGTGACTTGCAAATCATAGTTTTAATTGACACGTAAGAGTCTTCCGGATAGAAAGAACGATTATCTATGCTAGTCTTGTTGATAACATAGCAACAGCCCAAGGAATATTGGGGCATTTATACAATACCTCGATACTAAAAATAACCAAAAACAATTATTTATAATGCTAATACCCTGCATAATTAATTCACACAACGACCATTGGAAGATCACCGAAGTTAAACAAAACTGAGCCTGGTCAGTACCAAATAGTGGACTTATTTGGTAATACATTTATAACATATTTTTTATAAGAGCGGCGTTGACACCTCTCTGCAAGTGTAGAAAAACCTAACGTCATTATATCTCCTGATAGTGATATATATATATATATATATATATATATATATATATATTTATATATATATATATATACATATATATACATATATATGTATATATACATATATATACATACATATATACATATATATATATATATCTGGAGACCGATTTAAAATTTCATACTTCCTTGAAACTCCTTACTTCCAAGGAAGGCGGCTGAATAATAGTAGTGTTTGTTTGGCTGTTTGAGTATTTTCGCACAAATCAAGCTGTAACTCGTGTCTCAAAATTGCACATTTTATCGCTAATAAACGAACCAATTAAATAATGAATCAAACTGGCATAGAATTCATAGAATTGATAATAAATAAAGAAAATATATATATATATATATAAAATAACATAAATTATTAAATAGAAGAGAAAACAATAAATTTGACAAATAAATTATAACTGTAGATTTCATGTTAAATCCTTGGTGCGAGACAACGAACATCGCTCTCTAACGGCAACCGATATTCACATGGACTCATATACATATGTGATCACGTTTGATCCGTCATCCAGCTGTAAATAACTTGATTATACCGTGATATTTTCGTCTACTGACGACGCCATTCAAAACAAACAGAAAATATAAAACAAAATATAATCAATGCCATTCATTTTCTCCCCATTACAAACCAACACCACGAAAGTGACGCAGCACAGAATCCGATAAAAGACAAAACACATCCCAAACAAAGAGTGACTTTGACAGATCTAGTGTGTAATATTGCTAGATCATTTACAAATAAACGCAATTTGTACGTTTCATTTATGTACGCATGTTTTTGACGTTTATGCAGTTTTGATATTTCATCATCTAACGTATTTATTTATAGGTTAGTTTTATTTTGTTTTATCATTTAAGGATTTATAATAATTCGGTTGACTAAAGATATAATAGCATCAGTAATTTTTTGATGTTTAAATTGCTGTTTGTATATGTTTGCTTTTATGTAGAGAGACAGAATGTCTTTTGCATCGATTTTACTTGCAACATCAAAACTGGCGATCGCTGATCCCCGACATTGGCTTTTGACCTGAGTTATCTGACGCTGAACGGGGAAAATTTTCTCCCTCATTTTATTTGACGATCAAACAAAATAAGCCATATATATATATATATATATATATATATATATATATATATATATATATATATATATTATTTGTAAATTGTAATTTCGAATCACGCTAGATTCAGCCACTCTGATTAGTCGTAGACGACGAAACACGAGTTAGTGGATAATTACCTTTTTAAAATAATATATACACCGC
Organism: Euprymna scolopes; assembly: GCF_053919585.1. Taxonomy (NCBI): domain Eukaryota; kingdom Metazoa; phylum Mollusca; class Cephalopoda; order Sepiida; family Sepiolidae; genus Euprymna; species Euprymna scolopes. Next base: position 117,224,752 of record NC_136492.1, on the reverse strand, counting down.
TCCACATGTGGGGGTACCAAATTGGTTAAAAGGGAAAATTGCTCCCAACTAGCATTTAGGTAAAAATGCATTTTCGTAAATAATTGAATACATTCCAAACATATCGCTAAAACCGAAGTAAAAACAACATATATCTCTCTGTCTCTCTCTCCCCCCTCTCTCTCTCTCTCTCTCTCTATATATATATATATATATATATATATGTGTGTGTGTATATATATGTATATGTATATATATATCATAGACACATATCGACACAATCATATCCGAAGATTACTGTTTTAAAAGAATAGATAAATAGAAATATTATTTGCTTACGCCCAAATATATTATGCGTGATTTTCTTAAGAAAACACGCCCTCAAGTTGAAGACGCGATTTAACGGTATTATCATTTAAAAGGTCAATAAGAAATGTTTATGTTATCGATGTTTTCTACATTAATAAACTTTTGAATGTGACTACGTTTATTCCTTACTCTATGCAGTTTTTGTTTAATAATACAGAATAATTATTAAGATAATCTTCGGGACAAGATCAATGTGTAGTATCTGTCCAGATGCTGCACTTTAATTGCTTGTTCTCTCTCAGTGTGGGGGCTCCTTCACGACCAAGACATTTTTATTTTTTTCCTTTTACCCACGTTAAAAAACGACCCTGGTGTCTAACTCTGTCCCGTGGGGAGACATTGTAAATAGGAACACAATATAACTATTAAGCAATTCCTAAAGCCAACTAAGACTACTTTTAAACTTTTCCAAACATTTCACAAGCTGTGACATTTTAAATACTGTTTAATAATGTTTATTCAATATCAACAGTATCACATGTAAATTACTTGTTATTTGTGAATTAATTCACTCGTCAATGTATTTTGAAATACGTGTTAAAATGTATAATCAATCCTAATCTATGTCATTTATGATTAAATTTCTGCATCTTCCAGAGCAAAATTTCAAACTTGCGTCTTTATTCTATATTTCCAATGTGGCTTGTTCTAACACTTAAAGACTGAAATGTTAAAAAAAGAATAAAAATCCGTCGATAATAAATATTTACTCTTTCATATTGAGAGTGTTTTCTTAATTTTCCTATAACGTGTTTAAATACGCATTTATGTGTTGGCTATCATTATTATATTGTTCTAACAAACAATCAAAATTTATAGAATGAAACTTCAGACCATCTTATATTGATTAGTTAAATTGTGAGAAACTAGTTCGGTAAAAGTAACTGTTTATTTAATAATATATTGTGTAACCATTAAGGATGCAAATAGAATGTTACTTCTTGTTAACGCATAAAATGTTAATTGTTACCTCTATGCGTTGTACCCTGTACCAGTCCTGCGATAACGAATCAAATATAGGATTTGTGAAATAAAGAGAATGGGAATGACAAGTAAAACAAGAGAAACATAATAAAGCTTCAAGCTAGTGACAGTTGCAGCCATCTTGTGTGCGTTCTACGCATGATGTTTGTGCTTTGTGTTGGACTGTATCATTAAATGTCAAGACCTAGTTTAAACTAACGCCGAACTGTCAGAGACATACGAAGTCATGTTGACGTGTTTGGCTGGGAGGTAAATTAAGACCAGACCAAGGACGAACATTCAGGGTTGATGAAAAATGTAACTTAATAATGAATTGAGTTTTGAAGAAGATCCGTTGATAAGAATATTTACATTTTGGAATATTATAGAATATATTTAATCCGTCATAAACAAACATATATTACCATTGTACTATAATAGTATTCCTGGAAATTACCAGGTAATTTGTTGGATATCTGCTAATATTCGTTCTTCCTATGTATTATGTGAGGATCTGTTATTGTTTACGTGGTCAAATAAAATATACATCTTATCAACTTTGCCAATATAGAAAATAAAATATACTTTATATCAATATTAGTGCAGATACTGCCTAACTTTAATTCTCCCTTTAAGATTTGACCGAGTGTAAACTCATATAATATATTATATATACATTGCTTCATATATTTTAATTCATTTTATGATTTCATTTGATGAATAAACTAGCGGGGAAACGGAGCACCAAGCTTTGCCCTGTCGTAAATACGTTTAAATATGATGTTTTAATTTGTCCAGAATCCGGATATATTTTTATATAGTAATTGTCTGTATTTTTGAGATGAGGTGTTTTCATTGATTGAGATTGTCGGACTGACTTCCTCATCTTGGTTGTTATTGTCACAACGTTTCGGCCGTTTTGCCCTCCGGCCTTCGTCAGGTGTTTTGTATCGAACTGAACGAAGGCAGTGAAAAAGTAACGTTCAAAACAGAGAATCAGCAACTATGTCCCAAAGCCTAGCTGGAGTCCAAACACGGTACCCCCGTAATAATAATAAAGGGTTGGGTTCGAGACTCCTAACAAACGGTTCCCCAGTTCGATAAAAAAAACACACACGAGGAAGGCCGGAGGGCAAAACGGCCCAAATATTGTGACCATAACAACCAAGATGAGGAAGACAGTCCGACAATTTCAATCAATGATATTTTTATATAGTCGTAAATTAAAAAGTAAAAAAAACAAAAACATTTGCGTGCAATCAGATATAATTGAAACCAAAAACAACTTTATTTATTATTTAAGGTGATGTTACAACTGTACAAATGTGATAAAAGACACTAAGATAAATGTACAAAATCTATAACGACTTTTTCTTTCATTTTGACTTGTTTTAACGCCTTAAAACTACTTCAAATGGCAAACAGACAGTCGATAAAAGATCCGATCATTTGAGGCATCTATCGTCGCCCTGCAACTTTAAATTTCACATGAGATATCGTTTGCAAATATGGACACAGTTAGAAAAACACAGACAGAGTAAGCGACATACTGAGATTTATACATTTAATATGTCTTCAATTTAGTATCAGTTATATTTTTCTGAGCCATAACTTACTTTTTCATTGCGCTGAATTTTGGTGAAAAATCGTTTGTTTTTAATGATGTCATGTAATCAATTTGACTTCTTCTATGAAGCGAACACTTTGCAACTTAAACATATAATTCGATATGCATACATTTTAAAGCATTATCTTACAAGAAGAGAAAAACAAAACCATAATAAGATTTCAAAGTACTTTCAGGCGTTTCAATAGATTAATAAACTCTTATATAAGGTATTGTTCTCTTTTATTTTATTTAGTTTTATCTAATTGATCCTTTTATTAATAATTGAAAAATTACCCGTGACATCTGTTTTCCTTTTTCCTCTAACATTTTTGTTCACTAAAAGCTTATTTTCTCAAATCGAATCTTCCTAATTACTGATGTTTATTTGAATGTAAACTGGACAGAATATCGCAATATCGTAAAATGTATGAAAATATTGCTATCATTGGGAACTTTTATTGAAGTAAAATTGTAATATTTAAGTGCGCTTCTAAGAGCGAAATTATCAAATGAAGATTTTTTTTAATTAACGTAAACATCGTATGGATCGTAATGTCCTTTTTTCCTTCTCTCTTTCCTTCTCTCTCTCTCTGTATATATATATATGAATATATATATATATATATATATATGTATAGATATGCATATATATATCCATATATATACATATATATATGTACATATATATACATATATATATATTTATATATATATATATATATATATATATATATACATTATCTACTTTGTTAGCTATGTGAATGTCTTACCAAATTCAGTTTCATATACATTTAGTTAACATATTTGAAGGACAAATATATAACAATTAAATTGAATCATTTTTATCATTAATGTCGTTTATGATCAACATTTTCTTTATTTAATAAAAATTTACCGATTTAATATTTTTGTTAAATACGATTCAACGTTTGCATGAAATCATATTAAAGTTCAATAACCTTAATTTAATTCACCTTCTAACTAAAATCCTACATCATTTACACGATATTTTTCTTTTCGTACATCTATTTGGGAATTTAAGTAAATATATTACTGAACAATTTTTATAAGTTTGAACTTTCTAATTCTATGCATACATTTTTTAAAAAACAATTTCTTGCTCTTTGTATTAGAAATTATCATTTAGTGTTACTATATTGAATGATTCTAAGTGCATAAATGATATTTTCCACATTTTCCGGTGCACATGTATTTGTTTGTATTTTTACATTAACCTATTCAATTCATAATTCATTTTACTTAAAATTATTTAACTAAATAATACTCAGTTGGAGGTTTGTTGAGTTCTATATATTTACCATTATTCTAACATAAGCCTCGGTATTTATGTTGCAATTCCTTCACTAGTATTTACTACTTTTGTAGTTATACAGTTTCGGTTTAATAGATAATTATTCGTTATTAATTATTTTTTGTTATTTATTTCAGTGGATTCCTGTTGAAATTACTAGTGGTATGTTTTTTTGTATTTTGATGTTATTTTATCTAATAAAAGATGTGACTAATTTGTGTTATTAGATAAAGATAATTAAATATTATTTTATTAAATAGTTTATCTAATTCACTATCTCTAGGAAAGTCTCTATAAATGAATCTATAAATAGCTCGGAATGTTCGAGAGAGTGCGTTTGCTATGCGGTGGTTAATTTAATAGAATCTTCTATTTTCTCGGTTTAGCTTCTAGATTTCTGATTTTTTATTAATTTAATTCTAGTGGTATTACTAATTTTGTTTTTTTTTCTTCTTCCCCATTATTATACATAGCAATATTGCTCGTACCCAGTTTGTTTTTTAGTTTATAATAATATGCATAATAACTAATTATCTTTACAACCTAATCTAGACAGTGAACGATTCTAGTATGAACTATTATTTATTAACAGATTTCATTTTTACATAGTTTGTTAATTCTTATTGATATTGATGAAACTAAATAGTTTTATAGTGAATTCTTAGAAGTGTGCAGAAAAGTATTGTTCGGTATATGACATAAAGCAAATTTAGTAGCATATGTTTGAGTTATATATATATATATATATATATATATATATATATATATATATATATATTAAAATGCCTTATCTTCGAAATATTATTTTCAACTTTTTCTTTCATTCACGTTTGCATTGCCTCTATGGAAGTTAAAAAAGATCCATTCTTATTTGCCCCTTCTACTTACTCAGATTTTATTATGCAATTCCAATTGTATGTAATGCCCCACCCAATCAGTACTTCTAGTCGAACCACGGCCTCTTAGTTATATCAACATTATTTACTCGATTCTCCCTAGAATAGTCTCTTTTTATATGTAAGTTATCTTATTTTAGCTGGCTTACTTATGTCAATATTTAAGTTGGTTATATCAGTCTCGGTGTTTACCTTATAGAACAAAGAAGGAAATATCGTGCACACTAATTGTTGTAGATCCGTGCTAGGCGTTACAAATGAAAGAAACCGCAAGTAGTGTAGAGTGTATGACATATAATATGTTTTATCATAAAGAATACAGGAGCCACTAAAGTGATATGAGAGGATCCTGTTAGTAGCATGCAGTTAAAAATGGTATGAATGTCTCCATTTAGTCTATGAAACCAGTGGTATTCATAGGACTGGTTGATTCCACTAGTTCTCTTATAGGGATGATGTGTACCCTACAACATCCGTCTCCCGAGCTTTTCATTCCCCTGGGATGATCGTATATCTCTTTTACCTGGGGTTGATATCTATCGGGTCGGGCAGTTAACTTTTGCTGGAGGATCGGCGTTGTCCGACTGCTTGTGGTGTTACCAAGTCTAACGTGTCATATATCTGGCCCATTACTTCTTATTCAGCAGGCAGTTGTATTTCGTCCGCGGTTACACGTTTCCCAATTTGGTTTAAATGATACTTGTTCGTAAATCTTGGATCTTCGATAAAGTAGACCATCCACTCGATAATTTTCTGGATCTTTCCTAGTTCCCACATCGTATTATTATTTTTGTGTACCTGGTAAAATACCTTTTCACCAGGTAAATTCCACTTTTAAGGAAGTATTTGACGGTTTAACCTGTTTTGACAAAAGTTTCTTACAGACCGGCATAATTTTCCTCGCGATCATTAACTCTTCGATGGAGGTCTTTCATTTGGCGTAATTCGGTACACTTGTAAAAACTGTTGTAACGCCTTTTCTGAAGGCGTTCCTTTAGCCTTCTTACTCTATGTTTCGGGAATCTTGTTTTATTGCAGCAAACCGCTGACAATCTTTAGCTAGTTTCTGAAACGTCAAATCAGGTTCTAATTTCAATTTATTTAGAGCACGCCGTCTGATATCGGCGTCTTTTGTGGCTATCAAATCTTGTGTGAATATGAAGCATTTGAAATTGTCCGCCGTTAATAACGACAATTTGAAATCGCCACAGTGCCTATTAACTATAGATGCAAATGTCGTATAGTCCTGAGTCTCCTTACGTGTAATATTCATGCATTTCCATCTTTTATGAAAAAGGGTTCTTCTTTTCAATGACTCCACTAATTATTTGACAACCTCGCTAAACGAAAATATTTTGTTTTATTTATTTATTTATTTTTTGTTTTGCTTGATAAAATATAGTCCACGACTTTGTTATGTTCGGGTGTACGTTACTTACGTAGCAGTAAACACACCTTCTTTTGTTCCGTCTATGCACTGCAATCAATTTTAAAACAGTATTTAAATCTTCTGAAATATGCCTCAAACGTTAGGTCTTCGTAAGGGGCATAGTGAAATGTATCAATAGTTGACAAGTTCGCATTTTGGGAAAAAGCCGTGCTGGTTACTTTTTTTTTTACATTTTCACCCCAAACAAGGCACATTGCCACTTTGGTGTAGGGGGCTACTATCAGGGGAAACATCTACTGGGGTACTATGTAGGGATTTGGGCAGCGAGAGTTTGGTTCACGTTGCACTTGAACTTATGCATGTCAGTACAGTTGGGGAAACAGTGACCTGGAATGGAATTCCAAAGTCTAGCAGTTCTGGGGAAGAAACTAATGGAGTAGAAAGATCTTTTACATCTAGGAATCTCTACAGTGTGGGGGTGGGATTTTGCAGCTTGTCGGGTCTGTTGAGGGTGTTTACGTCGTGGGGGCACAAGTGCTTGCAGTTCATCAGAGCATTCACCATTATAATACTTGTAGAACAGGCAGAGGGATGCAACGTTTCGACGATGGGACAGAGGCTGAAGCTTAGATGCCAGTTTAGGGCCTATCAGATTTGCGACTCTCTTTTGAACCCTGTCAAGGAGCGAGAGACTAGTAGCCGATGCGCCAGCCCAAATATGACAGCAATACATGGGCGAAAAGTGGCCTTGTAGAGGTACAGGATCCTTTCGGGTATTAGAAGTTTTCTAGCACGGTAGAGAGAGAGCCCACCTTCCTCGCAGCGGCCCTGGCAATGCTCTCGATGTAATTGTTCCAGCTTATGTTTCCTGTGAACGTTAGGCCAAGGAGCTTGAAAGACGTACTCTCAGATAAAGAGTCGTTGGCCATTGCTATAGGTGGTAGAGAAGGTTTCTTGTAATTATTGAATGAAACCAGTTTTGTCTTGGCGGCATTGAACGTGACCATGCATTTTTGTCCCCATTCCACTACTGATTGGAGGTCATCCTCTAGTGTTTCTGCCATTACTTTATATATATGTTCATTTGTTTTCCTTCTCCGCTGTCTTTATTTACTAAAACTTGCCTTATCAAATCCATTTTTTATCTGACTGGTTTTCTTGGTCTAAATGTAATTTTTTCAATTCCAATATTTGTTGATTCATTTCTTTCCTATCTCTTTCCTGTTTTTTTCTCGAAGAATTTCTTCAAATCTAACTGCTTTTCCAATATTTGTTCGTTCATTTGTTTCTTTTTTCTTTCTCGTTTTTCCTCGAGATATTTTATTAAATTTACCTGTTTGTCTTCGTTTTGTTTCTGATTGCCAATTGTTTCTCTTCGTTTTGTTTCTGTATTGCCAATTGCTCTTCTCGGGACCCTTTTCAAGTTCTATTTGTTGATGTTGTCTTAATTATACCATTTCCAAAATGTGTTTTTCAAAGTCCTCCATTAGGGGAGCGGTGTTTATTTTTTTGTTTAATGTATGTCGTTAGCATTCTCTTTTTTGAATGTTTCCAAAATTATATAATAATTTTTTTGAGTTTTATTAGCTTGTATTATTATTATTATTATTATTATTATTATTATTATTATTATTATTATTATTATTATTATTATTATATTAAAAATACTTTTATATTTATTAAGTTTAGCTATTATCGTCCAAAGTAGTCTTCATATATTTATATTTTTAAAGCCAAATGGTTTCCATATTTGAAACTTCTATTTAAGAATTCGCCCGAAGACCAGAGTATATTATGTCTGAATGAGTAATTTGCAATTGTTTCATTTACATGTACTCCCACCATATTTGTAATAGGGAATGCACTTAAAGATTGAAATACACATATGTCTTTGTGAGAGAGTAATATACGCTGTAGGATTTAACATTTCTATCATATCATCTGAACTCCAGCAACAAGCAATATTTTTTTATGAAGATTGCTTACACAATTAACTTTTGTGGAAACGATCTTTTCTTGTGTTACGTATTGATTTTCTCTCAAAGTGCAGATATTAATACACGTTCTTCTTGTAATTGAATTTCCACGAGTGAATCGCAGTGGCTACTCGTTCTTAAACATATATAGCAAAATAAAAAAATGCATATAAATGATCCGCTTATTCCAAGAGTTTTGTCATTTTGTGAATTTCCTTGAATTATTTTTCCTCTTGAGTACTTGTTACTTCCTTATCTTTCTGCTGACAACTTTTTGGTTTTTATTAACAAATCAGTTCACACTTTTAAATCCTGATGGCAATAATAACGCAACAAATAATATATTTTCTATTAAAATATAATATACAGATATAAATATATATATACATATATATATATATATATATATATATATATATATATATATCTATATATATATATATACGTGCAAGGAAACCACTTACAAATATTGAGCAGCTGTGTCATCGCAAAGTATTAGAATGATAAAGTCGTATTTGTAGTATGACGGTACATCGAAGTAAAATTTTAGCTGAGACGATTAAAGAAAGTGGCGATGAAGGAAAATATGTAGGGGCGAGAGGAAAAAAGGCATAGGTCGAAGTGAAAGTCTTCAGTTTTATACCTGGATACAGAAAATAAATTTTTAAACAGGATAGACTGATATAACTTTCGTATTTTAACAAGTTTTTCGGACGACCATACTTTTCTTTCTTGATGTGGAATCATTAGGTAATAAGTGTATCTTCCTTTAAATACAAACGTGGTGTCTATTTTCTCTTCGTTGTTTCAATGCAAATATTCATACAAAATGTCAGATCCGTGTTCAAATGTAACTATATCCTTAGCTGAATATTATTTGGTAGCGGGAGTAAGATTACTTTCGAGAAAATATTTTACAATGAAACAAAGCGGGAATCACTTAAGTGAGTCCGATCGCTGGGAATAGAAGAGATAGCAAATGAAGAAGGAAATGCCACCGATCGTTCTTTTTTTTTCTGCATTTCCTAGTTTATCGATTATGTCTCGTTATCGCGAGAGGCAAAAGTCTACGATAACTTATCGGTTTTATACAGGGTGACCCCCCCACCCACAAAAAAACAGAGGGCATTCAATTGTTTTTTCTGAGCATTTTAGTCAAGGGAGAAAAAAAAGGGCAAATACCCTAGTGTTTCGATGTGATGTTTTGAATATAATAAACTAGTTATGACCGAAGTTTAATTTCATTCGAATGAAGCACTAAAGCATGGGGCCTAATTAGATTTGGGCCCGTTCTTTTTGGGGGGGTCACCCTGTAATAAGAAAGGGGATGAAATTCATGGCCATTTGCTCACTAAAATGTGGTAATTTATATACCGGTATAACTGGACATGTTTTCAATCATTTAATCATTTCTCTCGGATAGGCTCATAATGGTAGTGGTCGATGGACAAAAATCGGAGGCCTGCAATATAAATGCTGGAGTCCCTCAGGGGTCAAGCCTGGGCCCAACTCTCTTCCTGATCTACATCAATGACCTCCCTAAACACATACTTAAATCATTCGTTGACATCTATGCTGATGACACGACCATCTACGGCAACACATAAAAGGTTATAAATGACAAAGTTCTCTCTTATTCTCTCTCCTCTGATGTCGAACGCGTGATTCAGTGGGGGAAGACGTGGCTTGTTACCTTTAATGCATCCAAAACCAAACTCCTATCCTTACATCATCAACGCTCTGATCCCCATCTGGCAGTAATTGGGTTGGATGGCTCTCGTCTGGGTGAGGCCCCGTGTTTTGACAAGCTTCTGGGTTTGACCTTTACTCCTAATCTGAAATGGAACACATACATCAAGTCTGTTGCCAAGGTCGCTGGAAAGATGGTGGGATCCTTCTACGGCTCCAGAAGATATCTCACTACTGATGCAATTCTCTATCTATATAAAAGCCAAGTACGTCCAAGGATGGGATACTGCTGCCATATCTGGGCAGGAGCTGCTAAAAACAGCCTACCCTGCCTTGACAGAGTACAAAATAGATTTCCTGGCTTAGTGAGGGTGCCCTTTTCTCTACCATGCAACCCCTCTCTCACAGAAGAGACGTTGCGAGCCTATCCTTGTTTTATCGTTATTTCCATAGCAGGTGCTCGTCTGAACTCCGATCTCTGGTCCCCCCTCGCCAATCTTTCACGAAAAACACTCATCTTGCTGAATCCACTGTGAAAAATTTCCCCCACTCTTTATCTCTGCATCAATCAAAACGTAGATTCCATGAACAAGGCTTGTTTCTTAGAACTGCATGGCTGTCGAACTCTGTTCCGTCTACCTGCTTCCCACCCGGGTACAACTTGGACGTCTTCAAGTCCAACGTAAACAAATTCCTAATTAACCGCACTCTTAAGAAAACACTTCTTCAAATCTCCACACTAACGTACTGTACTTGCAATGACCCTTATCCCTGAGTGGCTTACGGGCCTTGATAAGTGGTGATCACTGTGTAAAAAAATCGGTTTTAAATAAAAATTTAGTAGTGGACATATATCCTGGTAAATTTTTATTTGTACTATTCAAATGATATAGAATGTTCAACTAAATAACTCCAGTGTTTTCTATTCATTTTACAGATAACTAAAGCTTTAAAATTTCAACAACAAAAAAAATGATTTAATTTTTATCATTGAGAGATGAAGATGCCATTATAGTTAATGAAGTGTTTGGTTTACGGACGAAGTAGATTAGAAAATAGTATATTAAAAGTAGTAAATGGTAAACTGAATGTTCCCGTTGGATAAGAGGACAGTTAAATATAAATTATAAGGGTCAAGCCCTAATAATGATCGATGTGCTAGAATGTTAGAGAACAGGACTGTTCAATAATTCTTGCATGATATGTTGACATCAATATGAATCGGCGCACGCATAATTGCGTTGCTCATATAGCCAAAGTGTTAGCGATTATTTAGTCGAATAATCTAGCCATAAAGGAGTGTGCAACTGTGGGAAAAATGGACCATAACACTTAATTAAATATGAGATTTACTAATGTTGTATTTCTTACAAGGAACTAGTGTACCCAAGATGCAAATTAATCGTAGAACTAAACAAAAAAAGTTATGCTAACTAGTTTAGTCAGGAATTTCGGAAGGAAAGTAACTCAAAATAAAAGGAAATTGGTGAACAGTGTGAAAATCTAACAAACGAACAAAAAGAGAAAAATATTAATGACATGGCTGATATAATAAGGGAGAAGGACCATATGGTGTTCGGAAAATCAACAAAAGGATGCATGAGAAATATAAACGCGCAAGACAGAAAAAAATAACACAAGAGCCTTAGAATACAACTAACAGGAACACATGTAGCAGAAAAAATGTCAGGATAAGCAATAACCTTATGCACTACTAACAGAAATAATAGTTTTCTCTGTCAAGGTGTTTAAACGTATCTTAAAATATTTAGAAAAGTAAGTCAGAATTTAATTTTCGCAATAAATTAAAAAATGCACTTCTGATAAAGAGTAAAAGAAAATAGATTTTAAAAATGCTTTACTTTTATTTATGTATGGATGCCTGTTTGAACTTTTAGTTTTTTTTTAGGTCTTTATAAACTCAGTGCTAGTTTTAATAAATACTTTTACATAAGTATGGGGCATTGAAAGATGATGTAACTAAGCCGCTAACAACAATGTAGCAGCAGCGGTATTTCAACGTATGCAAATGACAAGCCAGTGTGGTAAGCGAAATTGAGAGAAACGAAGGAAAAGAAAAACTAAGAGAAAAAATAAGGGCGTGTCCACGCAGTTGACACGCCACATTTTTTTTTTATATAAAAATATATCGGTAGAACAAAAACTCTTAAACAAGATACAGGATTCATTTATCTTCCGAAAGGAGGAAACAAGATTTTACGGAGGAACATATTTTTGCTGCCTTGTAAAATGCATGTCAGGCAATTTGGTGTGGAACGACCGGTAATAATTGCAGTTTCCCTTATATAAAAGAAAAATGTATGTCGAATTGTTTACCTTCGACTTTGGGAAAATTAAATGCACAAACTCTCGTCCGTATAATTAATTAATTAAATTTGGTATTTAAATGTTTATACATTTAAATACCAAATTTAATTAATTATATATACTTTTTATTATTTTACAATATCGTATATTTTTAAAACTTTAATGCGTATGGCTATGCTATAATGCAAGGGGAGTTATGTGTTTTAAGCGTCAATATATATGCATGTATACAGAAAGTGATATAGTTTTATTTCATCCGTGTAAGTCTGGAATCTTTTGTTTCCTATTATGTCTCTCATCGCAGTGCCAATTTTAGGTTTCTCTCAAAGGTTTTGAACAGCCACATTGATCTATTGATTGTTCTACATTTTGCTAAATACACAGTCAACGAATTGTCCTTTTCACTAGAATTTGCTTGAACTCCAGTGCAAAACAATTTATTATGTGCAGTATTCAATTTACAACCTACATTCTGACCTAATAACCTTTTATATGGAGACAGGAAAAAAAGATAAACAGGGAAAGTCATATTTTTAAATCAATTCATATACGTGACTTTATATGCATATATATATATATATATATATATATATATATATATATATATACTTTGTCTGACTGTTGTTATAGATAATAGCAATATAGAAGAGCTTCGTAGTTCAAACATTCATTAGTGACTGACACTTCGACGCAATACAATTACGAAGAGTGACTCAGGATCGATATTTTTAAAAATATATATATTCAACAAATTTGAAGACATTTCTATTCCCTGAATGGTTTACTTGATGTATCCCCATGTGATATGAATATCTGCATAATGCTGTAACGAGGTACTTTTATTAGATGTAGTGCTTTTGCCCAACATTCACACACGGATCAATTAAGATATACACAGACAACCATAAAACTATATAGTGTATAAAAACACATAACCAAATTCAATAATTCAACCGCTAAATATTCTGTATAGATCCTTAATAATAATAATAATAATAATAATAATAATAATAATAATAATAATAATAATATTAATAATAATAATAATAATAATTATTATTATTATTATTATTATTATTATTATTATTATTATTATTATTATTATTATTATTATTATTATATTACGTTACATTTGAACTTCTGCAAGTCCGAACAACGATGGAAGCAGGTAACAGAAAGAGAGTTCCAGAGTTTAGCTGCCCGAGAGAAGGAACTATTAGAGCAGTAAGCTGTCTGGCATAAAGGGAGCTCAAGAGTGAACAGTAATATTTTGTTGCTGAGCTGGTTTGTCGACGATATGTACGTCGAGTAGGAACAAGGGCAACGAGTTCTCCAGACCGCATTTCATGTTAATATTTGTAAGACACAAACGCAACATTGCGGCAATTAAACATGGGTTGAAACTTATTAAACAAAGCGAAACCCATTAGATTGAAAACCCTTATTTGGATCCTATCCAAGAAGGAGATACTAGTGGTAGATACATCGGCCTAAATATGGCAACCGTCATTTATACATGAGCGAATGCGTGTATTGTAAAAGGCTTTAATTACCATAGAGAATCCACTTTCTTTGCCACAGCCTTTCAGTTCATATTTCCCGTAAATATTAGGTTGAGGAGTTTGATTGAAGCACTCTCATGTAAGGTAATGGATATCAGTGGTTGGAGAGGGGTTCTGTAATAGTTAAATGATAACAGCTTAGTATTTTCTAACATTTAATGTTAGCATCTACTTGAGGCCCTATTCCACTACGGTATGGAGACAGTATGGAGACATTCTATACCGTTTTTGCCAAAATATATATTTTCCTGACTCTTATTATATGATATCATATTCTTACTTTTGTCAGAATGGTATGGCCGATGCCCCTGTTTTACGAATTGGCACCAGTTTTGTAATTGAGGAGAATAGTCTAGATTTCCACAACTGATTGAAAGTTTTTAACACCGCTAAATTAGTTAAATGCATCCGTCTCATTTCATCAGATAAGCTTTTTTATTATTTAACAAGATCGATTACGTATTGTTAGCATTATCAACTGATTTTGTGAACAATATTTTTAGGAGAAACAACGTTTTGTCGACAACATATATTGAGTACATGCAAAAATATCGCTTACTTTAAACTTAATGTTGAGTAATGATAAAATAAGGACACGTACATTGCATATTGTTTCACTCTCATTCAATTTTCAGGGCTTGAACTTCCGTTTCTCTGAACTCTTGGAAATCTAAGACACAAGGCTATCTCTCCTTCTATTCCAAATGTAGTCAGTCATAATGAGTACGTCTGATAACTGATTTCCATCTTTTTACAATTCATCTGAAATCTCTACTCTTGGTCATCCCTCATTGACTCCAGGTTATCAGATAACTGGTTTTATGTGCAAATATGTATGGCATATTTACGCTCATGTTGAAGCCTTGGTTTTTGAAATCAGTCTGCAATTTGTTGACAAGTTGTGCGTAGTTTCTGGCCTTATTATTGACAAGAAACGTTTTCACTGCCAGGACAAACGCGTTCCATGCTTGCAGTTCTACTTCATTTACATAGTTTTCGAATACTGTACCACTGAAAAGCTGCCGGATCATAAGTCCGTTTAATATGTCAGCTTTCTAATTCTCTATAATCAATCCCAAAAATGTCTGGAAAAGCAGTCACCAGAACCTTGGATAACTGCTTGAGTAACCCCAGCTGGATGTGCAGCTTTGGAAGGAGTATTTTGAATATGTCCACAAAAGCCCCGTTGATGATTTCCCTTTATTTGCAAGGAACTAATTACTGTTTCACAGGTCACACTTTCTGTCAGTAGTGCTGAGCATGGTTCCGCACCAATTTTATGAGGATTTCATAATGTTAAGCTTTTAAAATGATCCTTCTCCGACATATTCACCGAGAACTATCTGACTCGAATTTTTATTTATTTACTTTTTTTTATTCAATTTTCACCCCAAACAAGGCACAGTGCGACTTTGAAGCAGGGAGCTACTATCAAGGACTTAATTAGCGGGGTCATTATGAAGGGAGATGAGTAGAAAGATGTTTGGTAATATTACACTTGAACTTCTGCATATCATTGCAGTTGGGAAAGCAGAATCCCGGAAGGGAGTTCAAAGACCCGCAGTTCTGGGGAAGAAACTATTGGAGTAAAAGGCTTTCTTGCACCTAGGGATCTCTACTATAAAGGCATGAGACTTAGTAGCTTGTCGGGTTTGTCGGGGGTAGTTACGTCGGGGAGGTACAAGTGTTTGCAGTTCGTCAGAGCATTCACCATTGAAGTATTTGTAGAACAGGCAGAGGGATGCAACATCTCGTCGATGGGACAGAGGCTGAAACCGAGATGACAGTTCAGGACCTATCAGGTTGGTGACTCTATTTTGAACCCTGTCCAGGAGCGAGAGACAAGAAGCAGATTCACCAGCCCAGATGTGACAACGGTACTCCATACATGGGCGAATGGTTGCCTTATAGAGGTATAGGATACTGTCAGGCGTAAGTAGTTTTCTAGCACGGTAGAGGGAGCCAACCTTCCTTGCAGCAGCCTTGGCAATGCTCTCAATGTATCTATTCCAGTTCATATTCCCTGTAAACGTTAGGCCGAGGAGTTCAAAAGGAGTACTTTCAGGTAATGTGTTCTTGGACATTGCTATTAGTGGTAGAGAAGGATTCTTGTAGTTATTGAAGGAAACAAGCTTAGTCTTAGCAGCATTGAATGTGACCAACCATTTTTGTCCCTATTCCACTACGGATTGGAGGTCATCCTCTAGTGTTTTTGCCATTTCCTTGGATATGTGTTCATTTGTTTTCCCCTCATATATGTTATAGAGAGTGGTGTCATCGGCAAATATACCCATCTCCGAAACAATTTTATCAGGGAGGTCGTTTATGAATATCAGGAATAATAGAGGTCCAAGGATAGACCCCTGAGGTACACCCGCATTTATGTCATATTATTTGGATGTACGACCGTCGAGGACAACTTTGATTTTTCTATTACTTAAGAAAGATTTAATTACATTATGAATTCTTACAGTGATTCCATATGATCTAATTTTCCTTAGGAGACCATCGTGCCATACCCTGTCAAAAGCCTTAGATATATCGAGGGCCACCGCTCTACCCTCCCCTGTTTTATCCAATGAACGGTATATACGTTCAGAAACTACAGTTAAGATATCTGCTGTTGAACTGGCTTGCCTGAATCCATATTGTTTGTCAGTCAGGAGTTTGGCAGCTGTTAGGTGCTGGACTAGGGCTTGATTAACTAAGGACTCAAATATTTTGGCGAAAAGCGGGAGGAGGCTAACGGGGCGATAATTTAGTAGGTTAGTTCTTTTACCAGAATTCTTGAAGACTGGTACCACAGAGGCGGTTTTCCAGCAGTCGGGAAAACAAGATTCGTTAAGGCATTTATTGTAACGTTTGGACAGAACTGGAGCAACCTCGGCAGAGCATTTTTTTAATACTGATTGTCATTGAAATTATCATTTCGAATCAATTGCATTATTTGACATCGCAATTTATCCCCTACCGACTTATTCTAAAATGCTCCACACATAAGTAAATTCGAAGAAAAACGTAAACACGACGTGTGGCGATGGCACAAAAATTTGAATTGATTGATAGAACCAATTTGACTTTTAGATTAAACGCATAAGATTTGTCAAACATCAGCTGAAAAAAAAACGCAGTCAACAAACTTGTTGCTCGCTAGTGTAAAATATTAGTTATGTTTTATTTCCTGTGATGTATGTTATACTTTAATTGATCTATCTAGGTGGTGATTGTACTCCACGAGAAACCTTAAGCAAATCGGAATTCAAATGAAGCAAATATACTGCAAACCCCAAAATAGCATATTTGTTGACATATTCGCATTGACTCATTTTAAAAACTCGATATTCTATCTGAAATTTTAGGACAAAGAGATGGAATGTATATTCAGATTTGTTGTTAATAGTCTCTGAAACCCATCACTGCCATATAGTAGTATCAGTAGTAGTAGTAATTGAAATAAAATTAATAATAATAATAATAATAATAATAATAATAATAATAATAATAATAATAATTTCATTGGTTTCTATATTCTCTATATTTCTATATTGTCGGGTGGAGGAGAGATTAAGATATTCTACTCCCACTCACCATAAGGATAGTCCATGGCACGATCAAATCTGTAGACTCTTTTCTCGTCTGGCTTAGTCATTAAGCTCAGCGGACCTGTCTTGCTGATAGAAGGAGATGTATCGGGCGAGTAACTGGTGCCTCAAAACCAGTCACTCTGGGTAGGTTTTGTTCAACAGTCTAGCAAGATCCATCGTCTAGAGGAAGAAAAAAATTCGAATTCAAACGATTAGAAATGCCGGCTAAAACACTAGTGGTTGTGTAACCTATTATTCAGTGAACCTCTCATGAATGAAACGCACATCGAAGTAATGTTAAAAACGACCTTAATATGATCGAAACCTTAAGTGAAAGGGTAATGCCTATCTTGAAACGGCAACGCTCACACAGCTGTTATCTTGTATATGCCCTATTTAACTGGCTGGAAGAAAAAAAAAGCATGAAGAGCGTCTACAGAAGCAATCCTAGTGGTGAACATGGGAACTCTATCTGAGGTACAAACAAGCTATTTTTATAGAATCTAGAGTAGAAGGACTGTTAGTATCAACATGAATAGTGTGTGCCTGATCAGGAAAAAAAATAAGGAAGAATTAATTATTATTAGAGATTATAGTGTAGGTGCAAAGAATGGGAATGACGGAGGAGACGGGTCGGGAAAAAGTGGAACACATGGCGTCATGCGGTGTTATAAATTCAGCGCTGTTCTTTGGAGTTGGTATACTTTTAAGTTCACTTTATATGGCGGTACGAACAGGACCACACTTACAGGATTTACTTTTTGCCGGGTTATTATCTTAATCTTTACCATGTTGTCTGCTCAACAGCTAAATATACGATCGGAAGGAATTTTACTTCTGTTGATTATTATACTATGTGGTCTTCTTGCTTGGATAGGTTTATCCGTTTACATATCCCTGCTCCAAATAATTTTCCAGTACTGCTGCTGGTTTCTGCTTGCACCATTTGGCTGGGTGTTCAAGATGCAATCATCGGCATAATTGCCATTTGATCGTGTCTATTTTTATATTCTTTTTGGTCTAGTTCCTGCATTCACTTATTATGTAGTTCATTGTTTTGTCTCCTTGGCCGCAGAATCTGCATTTGCTGTTTTATTTTTTTTCATCGATCCTTGCTTTGATAGGGTTGGTTTTCATCGGGTTATTTTTGCGGTTGTATTTAGGGATATATTTGCCTAGTTTCGGTTTCTGTTTTGTAACCATTTCCAAGTGTTTTTGCAAGTCACATTGTTTTTCATCAGTATGAATCGCCCGTGTCGCTGTTTCTCTTCCTATATTTCCCTATGTGTGTTATTCCTCATCTCTTTTTCGATTTTATTTACTTCTTATGTGTCTCTTCCTCCAGTAATTAATTTATTGGTGTTCTGCATTATGTATTTTCTTATTCTTTTCTGTCTTGTTTACACAGTCTTCTATACAAACCATTCTTATGCATCCGCCTTTCCATTCCACATAGTCGGTCCGTGTCCTCATAATTTTCATTGTCTTCTGCTCTATATTCCTTTGTTCTTCTTTGGACCAGCTTATAAATGGTCCAGTGTATCTTACAAGTTACAATAACCACGTATTTATTTCTTTAATACGGTGTTTACGATACAATTTATATTCTGGGAGCATTCCTGTACATCTGGGATATACTATATCAATCTCCGCTTTCATTTCTGTTGCTTTCATGGTGTCTGTTCCCAGAATTCTTAGTATTTTTATCTGTCAAAATAGTGCCCATATGTCTACTTGATTGGGAAGTATCAGACTTTATGTTCCTTCAAATATTTCCCTTTCTCAGCTCTACGCACTTTTTTATACCGAATTCTGGCCCTGTTTATTAGCGTAACTAGTTCTATCATTGTATTTACAAACAGTTGCAGTACAATACATTAGGTGGTTCGCTCTTTATTCTGTATTAGTGAACTTGTGCCCGGCTTGCTATTTTCTTAGTATATTGTTCAGAAGCATGATGGCTATGATAAACAGTACTGATAATAGGGAATCATATCCGAAGATTCCTCTTCGTATTTTAATTTCAGTTATATATTGTCCATAAGCTGTCAGTTCAATCTCCGAGTTTTCAGTGCATTTTCTATTAAAATGATTTCTTACCAATTATCCATGCTGGCTACATTCGGTTATACGCTTTGCTAGAGTCTATCAAGTCCATTGCTAAGCTCGTTTTCTCTTTTTGACATACTTCGGAAGTTTTTGGTCATGTGTTATTCTCTTCTCTTTCTGGCGTCCGTTCTGTTTTTCTGGGATTAGTTTGCGATTATGAAGGGACTGATTAATTTGTTCCCTCAGATTATGCATAATAATAATAATAATAATAATAATAATAATAATAATAATAATAATAATAATAGAGCACAATGACACAGGTATGCAAGGATATCTTCTTTAAAACACCTTGTGGTGTTCCTTGTAATCTTGGTGAAAAAAAGTCTCCACAGATTTCCAGTACTCTCCACCTTTTTCGAGAACATTCGCAAATGATTTGCGGTATCCCAACAGTCGCTTACCGTTGATTTCTCGCTGACAGCGGCCATTGATCTCCACTGGAATTTGAGTGGCAATTAGCTTCCTCAAGGTCCAGTTCTCTGCACACTTGGTCAACAATTCCGAATAGAGATGCTTAGTATCCTTAGAAGTGGATAAGTTAAGCTGGTGTAAGCTCATTTGATGCTGCATCGTTTCTTTTTGCCTTCTCAATTTGAAGTTACCTTATAAATTGACTTGAACACTTGGATATTTCAATTAAAGGTCCAATAAAGTCACGTAAATTATCAAGGAATAAAAGGCGAATCAAATATGCGGTTCCGCAGAGAACGTACCGGACTGTATTATTATCATTATTTTACTGTTAGCTTAAAAAAAACAACTAGTAATTGAAAAAAATTGACTTACTGATATAAATATTAGTATGAATATTGTTGTTGCTTATTTTTTCAACACCATGTTTAGCATTGTTTATAATTACTGACATTTATCGCCATTGTTTTATTACATGATACAAGTTTGCTATTAGTGTGGTCTGTGTATTATATTTTTCACTGTTCTACTATTATCATTAAGACAATTATAACTCATTTTATTTTTACTATTATTAATAATGCTATTATGATAAGTTTTGTTTATATTGATCTTCGTATTAATATTCTAACACTATCATGTAGGTGTATTTCACTTTAATTTTAGCTTGATCATTGACATTTAATTCTGAAACTGATTTCGGTGGAACGTGAATGCTGATATATATATATATATATATATATATATATATATATATATATATATATATATACCTATATATATACATACGCATATACACATACATATATATACATACATATATACATACATAAATATACATAAGTAAATATACATATAAATGCATATATATACATATATACATATATATATATACATACATCTACATGTATATATAAATACATACATATACACATATATACATGCATATACATATACATTTACATATATATGCATATATATTCATATATATACATATATACATATATATACATACGTATACATATATAAATAGATATACATGTATATACATATATATATATATATAATTACACACACACACATATATATATACATATATATATATATATATATATATATATATATATATATATATATATGTTTATATATACTTGGAGTACAACATACTTCATTCAGGAAGGGAACAACGAGGATACTAAAAAGAGTTCTTAGTTGGGTTCAATGAAAAGCAGGGCAATGTTGACACCAGGTTTGGCTGCACCATGACCAGCATTACAATCTTCAAAGAAATAAAAGGAAAAAAATAAGAGACATATCGTAAGTCAGATCACAAGCATAACCGTTTCACCATTATATTATGATAATTACATTTTTAGCAAGTTAACCAATAATGAGTCTACGTGTCTTCAAATCTAAGTGCATATTATGCGCACTGGCAAGGACATTGATGTCAAGTAAATAATCGACCACAAAGGCTGAATGAGAAACCAGGAAAAGTTATTAAGGCGTGAGAAGAAGTGTTGATTAAATTTCGCCCGTCAAGAAGAGAGTCCCGCTTGGATTGTTCAACGGTGCGGCTCGTGTTTCGTTTCAGACAGCAGCGCTTGGTCAGCCAGCCGAATCTGCTTTTTCTACGAGTCTTTTCACACAAGCGCATACACGATTCTGACCCGTGTGAAAAGGTTAAAGACATAAAGGGGTGAAGCCCAGTGACATCTGACAGGAACTATTCACTGTGGCCGACCTAGAATCTTTTAACAGATTTCCTTGAGCTGAGCGCAAGAAAATGCCAATTTTGCAAACGAACATTTGGGCATGTGCAACTGAATTGACTTAAAGATGAGATATCACCACATGGTAGCGAGTTGAGTCACAAGGAGGCCGCGCATTATCTATGCAAAACTATTATCCTTACGGTAAGTTTAGGACATTCTCAGATTATAGTTATTCAGTTTTATATGAATTATAATTTACTGGAAATAAACAGAATTTCACTTTTTACTCGTAAACTACAAAATATGTAAACTAATGCATAATAGTTATTATTTATTGGTTAGATAAATATTTGATTCATAAAAAATAATGTAATTGTATTAATTAGCTACATGTGCATACTGAACTTTGCAAGAGCGTTTATATTCATGTTATTAAACAATGCCATTTCTAACAAATGATATATTTAAAAAAATATGATTTAAAAATGTTCATATTCCTTATAGTTTGATCATTAATGCATTAAAAATGTGTGTATAAAAGTTATAGTATTTGTTAATAATTTATAATGCTTATAAATATTACAAATGATATTTTATTAATATTTAAAATGTTTGTTTTAAAATTTTAGATTTTTGTTTGTATATATATATATATATATATATGTGTGTGTATATATATGCATATATATATGTATATATATATATATATGTGTATATATAGAGAGGGAGCGAGGTGTAAGAGAAGACGATACGATTTACAAAACAACATGTGCATGTATATATATATATATATATACACACACTTATGTTGTTTTCTAAATCTTATAGTCTTCTCTTTCTCACACACACACACACGCACACTAAAAAACGCACCTTTCTCTCTCTCTCTCTCTCTCTCTTTCTCTGTTTATATATATATATATATATATATATATACATATATATATGTATATATATACATATATATATGTGTGTATATATATATGTATATATGTGTGTGTGTGTAAAGTGTGTGAGTTCCGTTATAGAAAAGTTCATTTGAATAAGAGCGCTTGAAAAATCAAATCACAATGCAATATTAGGAAAAGAAACAAATATTTTTTAATTATTTGAAATTTAAATTTAAATATATTTCAGAGCCAAACGCTATTTCTTTCCCCTTTTTATTGCTCTTCTTTCTTCCACTGTTGTAAAGTTAGAGAAAGAAAAGTTGTAAAGATTCGACCGTTGTATTTTGACATGTTTTAACTGAGCGTTGGCAACGTCGGATTAACGTCAGGCGTGTGATTTCCATTATAGACACGTTGATTTAATTGCATTTACGCATCACATTGACAGTCAAATCACAAAGCAATATTAGGAAAATAAAAATATTTGGACTTGTTTGAAATGGAGATTAGCTTCGAACTATTTTTTAATTATGAATTATAAACAAGTAAAAACACGGTTTGAGGACTGTGACCAGTGCTTCCTTAATATACACGTCTGAACTCCAATCTCTGATCCCCCCTTCGCCAATCTTTCACGAAACACAACCGTCTAGCTGAATCCACTGTGAAAAATTTCCCCCACTCTATATCTGTGCCTAAATCAAAACGCGGATTCCATGAACAAAGCTTCTTTCTTAGAACTGCACGCCTGTGGAACTCTCCAAGTGGAGGTTAAGAGGGACTTTACACAATGCCGAAATAAACGGGGATCACGCACACCGCCTAGAATTCTCAAATAGTAAGACATCTTGCACTGGCCATGCTCAACGTTTCCTAACGTCTAGTGAGAACTGGTGTGCCAACGCGATTATGACGTGTATATATATATATATATATATATATATATATATATATATATATATATATATATATATATATATATATATATATATAATGCAACCTTCTCTCAGTGTATGAGTACGGTTCTAATAGACTCCAAAACGTCTGAACCGATTTTCTTTAAAATTTAGAGAACTTTTATCTATAAGACTTGGAGTCACCTTAATTTAATTTTGTCTCAGAATATTCCCGATAATTAACAATAATCGATAACTGAAACTGTTTTTTTAAGTTTATCTACCATCGGTAAAGCAATTTTTTCAAGTTTATCTACCATCGGTAAAGCAATTTTTCTGTGTTGTCGCTTATCCAGCCGTGAAAGTTCTACTAAGAGTAGGTTGATAACCTGTTTATCATTTATTTATTTGTTTATTTTTTTATTTCTGCATAACGCGATATGTAGGTTAAAACTCTGCACGTGAATCTCTCAAGTTCTTTCAATAACTTCAAAGAATTTTGTAAGAATTGAAAATGTACATGTTTTGTTTTGTTTGATTTTCTTTGATTTTGTTTTTTTTATTACATGTAGTGGTCTGCTGGCATGTGAAACTTACTCCCAGTGCAAGGCGGTGAGTTTCTGACTCGAGCAGGAAATCAATTTATTTGATTGATGATTGGCAATTTCACCGATTTTTATGTTAATAAAATAATTAAGAGAGTGGAATATTTGTTAATCCCCAGGTAACCTTGCTATCTCTCTCTTTCTCTCTCTTTCTCTCTCTTTCTCTCTCTCTCTCTCTGTATATATATATGTATATATATATATATATATATATATGTGTGTGTGTGTGTGTGTGTGTGTGTGTATTTATATCCTTTCATCATCAAATTACTAAACGAGAGAAAAAAATCGAAGCATGATACATCTGTATTTTAAACGATCTTCATTAAATAATTTTTTTTTTAAAAGATACACACACGCACACACACATATATATAGATATATTTATATATTCATCTATATACATATACATACATATACATATATATGCATATGTTTACATATACATATATATACGTATATATATATATATGGAAATTTATATATATGCATATATATATATATATATTCATTTATATACATATGCATAGAAATACATATGCATGTATATGTATACATACATATACACACACATATCTACATATACATGTATATATACATAGATATATACATATACTAGCATGGGTGCCCGGCGTTGCCCGGGTGTTTGGAGGTGTATGCTGAGCAAAAAAAAGGGGTAATTTTTTAAACTTTGACCTCTATTATGACCCCTGAAAATTTATTTTTTTGGCCTCAAGATAAGTTACTTTTCTACCAAACTGGATATATTTTTCGTATTTTTATTCAATGTAACATGTTTATTCAGCTCGAAAACCATACAGTGTTTACCGATGTATTGGAAAATTCAAGATGGCGTCTTAGTCCCTCTTGAACACGGTAAGTTTGGGAAAAGGTGTTATAAATAAAAAACTGAATAAAATACTGTTAAAAACTCGCTCAATATGTTACCGTGACATAGGTTGACATATATTCGGCGGGTTTTTAATAGTATTTTTTCTAGTTTTTTATTTATAACACCTTTTCCCAAACTTACCGTGTTAAAGAGGGAGTGAGGCGCCATCTTGAATTTTCCAATACATCGGTAAACACCGTATGGTTTTCGAGCTGAATAAACATGTTACATTGAATAAAAACACGAAAAATATATCCAGTTTGGTAGAAAAGTAACTTATCTTGCCTTTGATAACATGTATTTGTTATATATTTGGTTTTTGACAACTTTTTCGAATTTATGTGTACAGTAATACAAACCCGTTTTTCGAGCTGAATAAATATGCTACATTGAATAAAAACACGAAAAATATATCCAGTTTGGTGGAAAAGTAACTTATCTTGCCTTTGATAACATTTATTTGGGTAATCTCCAAAAATACCGTTAGGGCTTACAACATGGCCGCCAGAAGAGTCAACAAAAAACTGCGAATAAAATATATAAAACTCGTAATTTCTGTTTTTAAAGTGGGTTGTCAATTTTCTTTATGAAATATACTTCCAAAATAAACTATTACAGTCGTTTAAAACATAATAGAAGTATTATTTTTTATTTTTTAAAAACAATGTTTACAAAATGTCTACGAACGTGCGTAGACATTTTGTAAACATTGTTTGGTTGCCATAACAACGTGACGGTAGTGAACGTGTGTGTGTGCGTGTGTCCGCGTGTGCTTGCTAGTACTACTATTAAGTTTGTCGGAGCGTTTGATTTCGTGTAGTTTAGTTTCGTATTTTTTTAATTTGTGAATAACAAGTTATTAAAAAATTAAACCCTTCCAAGATGGACAATAAATAAAGCCATAATATTTTATGGTAAAGGTAAGAGCGTAGAAACCATTGTTTTTTAGGAGATGTGATTATTGGATTAACCAATCAGAAATCGTCTGTGGCACACACATCTCTGTTTTTATAGATATATATATATATATATATATATATATATATATATATATATATATATATATATATATATATATATATATATACAGTAGAATCCAAAACGTCGGGACAACATTTTAAAACCTAATATTTGTAATATATCATATTGTCCCGTACGTTTGGACGTTCCTATTTTGTAAAATAAATAAATAATTGTCATATTTCCGTTTTTATCCTTTGCAAATGATTCAAATTTTAGTATGTTATTTTTGTTGATAACGACTACCAATTTTGAAAATGTCAAAATTTCAGCTTTTTACAGTTGTTATTTCTAACAAATATAAAGTTTTAAAATGTTGTCCCTTAGTTTCGAAGGCTACTATATATATATATATATATATATATATATATATATATATATATATATATATATTTATATATATATGTGTGTGTATATATATATATACATATATTTATATATATACATATATTTAAATATATATATATATATTTATATATATATATATATATTATTTAGGTATATCTAATTGTGTGATTTCATTGTAGTTGTAACTATTATGTTTTCTGGATTGATGGGATAGATAATAAATTTGTGTTCGAAAATAATTGCTGAGGATAACTATAAATTGATTCGTTTTTGTTTTTTTATAACTGCACGGATTTTGTCACAGTCTCATTTAACACAGTATACACGAAATAGTTTTATGTTTCTTTTGTTATCCATTAGGCAAATAACAAACGCCAAATGGAAGCACGGAAATGGATATTTAATTATTTTGCCGGAGGCACATTACTGATATAAACGAAACTCTCTATCATCCTTATATGTAATATAGATCAAAGTTCAACGACTGTCACGAAGAAGATATCAGCCTTGAACGACATCACAGTTCCTATACTGTCGCTTATCGCTAGCTTGCTGTTGCGTTTATTGTTTTTTTTTTCTTCGTCAATAACAAATAATGAAAGAGAAATGCTCTTTGTTTGTAAAAACACGCTATCATAAAGAATGCATGCAAATCTTTGGACATGCCCCTTTTTGTATAGAATATGCAATCTTAAACTTGCATGAGGGGAATTGAAGATTCTATTTATTACCGCCTCAACACTATTGCATCTTAATCTGCTTAATTACAGATTAATTATTGCACCCATGTGTACAGTTTGATATATTTTAAATTAAACCCGGTTTTTGTCAATACCCAATGAGCAGCGAATGGAATTTCATCGGTAGTTAAGAAAGATTACTAAAATTTCCAGTATGTTTGAATTCAATTATTTATTATTACACAAGCTTATACGATTACTAGAGATCATTTACAATTGCATGCTGCGTTATAAAAGTTTGTAAGAAGGTTATTAAGGAATTAAATATTTATTGACCAATATTTAATATAACTAATGTATTGTGAACGCCGGTTTTGAATAATTAATTTAGTAAATTGCTGTAATTGTGAAAAATTGCGTTAAAAGTATACCAACTTCTATATATTTCTGATTGAGAGAATTATACTGTTCCTCTAATCTTTATTAAGAAATCCACTGTTATTACAGAACGGCAATTAATATGATATCTTTATGAGAAATCATATCGTTTTAACATTAACATATTTTAATACAAATATACATTTGTTTTATCTGACATCCCGATATTGAAGCAAAGACCTCATTTTGTTACTAGTAATTTTTTAGAGTTTACATTTGTTTAGTACAGTTATATTTGTTTGCTTTATGTGTAATATTTCAATAGGCAATGTATACGTGTGTGCTAGAGTGACTGTTAAGTTAGATACTTTTTTAGGAACATAATGATCTCTAATATATTATAAAACTCAGGACATAATGAATATAATTCTTTCTTAAAGCGATAATAAAAAGTAGATTTTACAACGAACAACAAAGAATAGCAAATCATGTTAAAATCATGTTTATATAATGTATAGCAAAGCATTTATTTTCGTAACAGAACTCTGTGCACTAAAATACTTTGTAAAGGCATCATAATTATATACCTTGGTTGCTGTTTTTTTTTCCACAATATTTCGGTCGATTTAAACTTCGGCCATACTGGATGTTATTGATCAATAATGAAACACTTTTGGTTTTGCTTTCCCAGCTTGGCCTTCGGGACAAGATCAAAGTGTAGTATTTCTTGTTCTCTTTCGGTGGAGGAGAAATCTTTCACGACTGAGACAATTTTTATTTTTGTACCTTTTCTCCACGTCAAAAACGACCCTGGTGTCTAACTCTGTCCCGTGGGGAGGCATAGTAAATAGGTACATCAATTATCTAGTGTGAATACACCTGAAGTTGGTCGGAGCTTACGTCAGTCGAAACGTTGTGGGAAAATAACAAGACGAGAATAGTAGCCCAAATAAAACAAATACTTATTAGTGGGGATGTGTTTTATAACTGAAATTACTCTCGAATCACTTTCCATCAAGATAGCATTTTACTTTAAACATGAAGAATTATATTGCCCCAGTTGTTATTGATCATATATATGAAATCGTTGTAACATGGTATTAAAAATAATAAAATGTAATTAGAATTAAATCCTCCAGAAAATTATTTTTATTTTTAACCAATTTAAGACGAGGAATCCCAACACACTTGCAATTCTGCAAAGTAATTTAATAAATTATTGATGCCATATATATCTATATCTATCTATCTATCCATCTCTCTCTCTCTCCCTCTATGTATATATATATATATATATATATATATATATATATATATATAAATATGGATATAGATACCAGGTGAGGTGCCTTTAATAATTTTCCAAACTTTTTTCGTATGTTAATTTCTTTAGACATCACAACTCTAAATACAAATCCTGCACTGTTCCAACAACTTCTAGAGGGTCCGATAGAAGTCCTCTTGTATGAGCGCATTAATCCCTCTTGTCACAACTTCTTTTAATTTCTTCAATTGCCTCATAACGAGAGTCGCTAAGGTTTTTCCTCAGCTTAGACAATAACCAAAATATCACAAAGAGTAATAGGGTGAGGAACTGTCTTGATCTTCATGACAATATCTTTTTTGCTAATCTTCTCTGAACAGCCTTGGACTAATAATACGCAAATTATCTGCATCTTCAGTTTCTTGCAAATACCTGCATTCACATGTTCATCATTGGCATCGTAAAGTGCAGTTATTATCTCCACAACGGTCGATGAGTTTTGTATTTGGCCAACCAAGTCTCGTGTAATGATCACTTACGGCTTACACACCTCTCATAATCCATCAAACTCATGTTTCCCCTGAATCTCCCATTCTACTCAAAAACCGATGCTCCATTCATGAAAGATGGTTCCAAAGCTGTATGAGGCATTCCACAGGTCTCCGCGGACTTTTGTTCACGTTTAAAATAAAACAATTATTTCATAACATTTAACAGCTACAAAGTCGGTAAGGGAACCATTATAACACACCACTTTGTGCGCTAAGAATCTATTTTCTATAAACTCACTAAAATATTCATTAGGATTTTTCATCTTTTTTAAGCTTCTATCATTACACTCCGGTTTTGTCTTTGTCGCCATTTTTTAAATAATATTCCGTGTTTCGTAAACGCTTAAAAAGCGCCGGTGAATACTGATCATTTTTTTTTTTTTGTATAATGGAAGGAAGTGATGTAAAGTCATAAATGCATGAGTTCAGCCATGATAAAAATGCGATTTGTATCAACTCTAATCTTATTGAGCGAAGAAAATGATAGGAGGCATTATTTCCAAACGCCTCCCTCTGACCACATATGTATGCATATGTATATATATATATATATATATATATATATATATATATATATATATATATCCCATATATGTGTGCATATATATATATATATATATATATATATATCCCATATATGTGTGCATGCATATATATATATGTATATATATATGTATATATATATAGACGTACATATATTTTCTCCCCCCCCCCTCTCTCTCTCTCTCTCTCTATATATATATATATATATATATATATACACATATATACATATATGTACATACACATATATATTTATATATATATATATATATATATATATATATATATATGAGAGAGAGAGAGAGAGAAGCATATCTCAAAAAGGATAGAGAAAAAGATGAGAGCAGTAGGAGGACATTACATTAATGTATGTAAGCAGAAATACAGTTTAAGATAAGGTTATACAAAACGAGTTATTATCAAGATAGTAGTATTATATCGTATTTAAAACTCCGTAGAAAAGTTAGACGGAATTAAAAGAAGAGAACGATAAGTTAAGGCCAATTATTATCATTTAGAAATACATTCTGTGTCTCTAAATATAACAACAATTTTCACGCTAGATGTTAAATGTATAATTTTACAAATATTATACACATACAAATTTGAAAGCTTAAATATTAGCTGACGTATTATTGTAAACAAGCACAGGCGGAATTTATGAACGATATTATCATTATTATTTTTTAGATATTTTGATGTGTTAAATCACTGGGTAAATCATTTCTCGCAATATATAATATTCAAAAGACGATTTTATCTATAATAATACATAGGCAATCTGCATAAAGTAAAATATATTTAAGAGTATGGTACGGCAGGGCAACGCCGGCACCCAGCCTGTATATATCGTCTTCCACTAGGACATCAAGGAATTAGTTTTTCCTTAGAACTATCGCCCATTGTTAAGACGTAAAATAAATGAATATATATATATATATATATATATATATATATATATAATATTTTCATGTTACTTTTTAAAAACATTTCTTCACGTTCTCGTAATTCGTTGCTCTACATCGCATATGCGTAGTTTGACTTCATGACGACTCGATCCTGGAACTGGTTTTTCTGTAGCTGAGTGCGGAAACCCTTACTGATATTATTTGCAATTTTTAAGGCTAATTCACTTGATCTTTTTCGAACATATTGGCGAAGAATGAACGCAACATAAATATAACATTTCAGTATTTTTCACGGTTTACATTTGGACTATTCTGTACTCATTTTACTTCATTTTATGACCAGGAGAAGAGCAATGCTCGCAATATCGAACTACAATACAATAGATTAATAATAAAATGTTTTTGCTTCTTACTCCTATTATGGAATTGTAAAAATATATTCGCACTTACTAACAACATCCATGTAAATATATAGACCGCTATAATCGCACATAAATAGCGAAAGTATACACATGCGCTTATTGTTTTAACCCTTACAAATAACATGAAACTGTACTCATTATATAGTTGTACGCTCATATCAGAGTTTCCTTTTAAGTCTAAACTTTTGTTTTCATAATGCTTATAGTTCTCTGAGCTATTATATATTAAAATATCACAGGAGATATTTTTTTTTAATAAATTGATGGAAAATGTAACCTTACTTTCATTGTGCATGAGTTTATTCGTGAGAGAAATACTGTCACAGGAATATGGCCACCATTCAGTTAGCGGAGAAATAAAACTGCACAATCAATCATTCATACAGAGTAATGGCAGAACCAGTGATTGTTGTTAAAAGAGGCACGTGATGAGTGACAGTAGTCAAGAGAGGTCACGTGATAAAGACATATAAAAGGAGAGGGGAAAGTTTGTAGAGTGATAGACAATTGATGTTACATGTCCTAGGCCAGGCGTTAGTGGATCGGATCAAGGCGAATGTGGAGTGTTCAAACTTATTTAGAGAAGATGATGGATAGTTCATATTTTCTTTTAGATTCATCCACAGATTTCGAAAAGCAGATTTGTCTGCCAGTATCTTTCCTTTATTTTCCTCGGTTACGTCATTGAACGAGTTTCTTTAAATTGGTCTATTTAATTCCAATGCTGCAATCTAGATTTATTTGTCTTGTTGTGAACAGATATCTCATTGAAAAGTTCTTTTTGCAATGCGTACAATTAAGTTGTGACAATACTTCTTTTTTTTCCTCGTTCACGCTAAGTTCAGTTCAATATTTTGTATCTTTTCGACCGATTTTTCCTTTATATTTTTGTATCTTTTTAGTTATTTATTTGTAATATTTACATCAATTTTATATTTCATTGAATATTCTTTAAAAAAACACTAAACACATTTTCATTAGGAGTATCATGATTTAAGCTTAAATTTGATCGTTAGGTTTCCACGATGGGCTGTTACATATCCAATAAACAAGTAATTGAAATATTTATGCATGGATGTATGTTTGTATATACGTGTCCATATATATAGAAAACTTAATAAAAGAATTTACATACACCACACATAAACTCACACACGCATACAAACACACATATATAGAGAGAGATATAGATAGATAGACATGTATATAGACTAACTGATATTTTGAAATACATATTGTATTGTATAATATTGTAATATGAATATCTATATAAATATTAATTTCAATATTTGAGACAAACTCCGTCAGATAAAACAGCTCAATATACGAGAAAAGCCATATTAAACATTGAATTTTTGGAGTTAATTTCGTAAATTTAATAAAAAAATAAAAATATTTTTAACATAAAATAAAAAAAATTCTTTGTAAAAATGTTTCATGAAAAATATATTACACGTATTTTTTTTAATTTACTGAATTTAACACCAATATGCATACTAAATAGACGGATAATACAGTAGAACTGCCCCACAAATTGACTCATAATACAAATATAAGGAAGAAAAACACATATTAAGAATATATATATGTATATGTGTGTGTGTGTATATATATATATAGAGAGAGAGAGATATTTATATATATATATATAGTAAGAGAGACAGATATATTACAGACAATATTCGTAGTTTTATATAGGTTTTTCCTTGCTAAACGCGCAAATTAAATGAACAGAATACTTTTAATATCTATAGAATTCATTTTATTTTCATTTTTTGTCAGACGCACTTTGTCATATTAATGACGTGAGACGGGCTTAAAGGTGCTGCCTGACGCTGTTGACACCAGGGTGAAGGGTTTAGACAACGTTTGAAATTGACGTGCGTGGATAAGAACTTCTGCTATCTGTGATTCTCAAGATAAACCGAAAAGAGGAACTGAACAGTAATAACAAAAAATGTTTAATGGTCGATTCTCTACCAAACTACGCCCTATCTACTCTGTTAAAATATTTGCATTCTTAAGCTTATATCCTTCTTTTGTCTAACGAATTATTAAGCTCATTTACTGTTTTTCTATAGTTTAAATTCCCCCTTCTCTTATTATGTACGTTTTTCAACGTCATTTTCTCTCTCGTCTTGCTCTATATTCTGTGTCACTCTCCTTTCTAAATTTTACTGGCTCTCAATATGTTTTATAATTTTCTTTTGCTGCCAGAAAATGTCATTAACTTTTCTATTCGCAGTCTCCCCTCATACTTCCTCTGGCCCCTTCCTCCTCTTTCAATATCAATAATCTTCTTTATCTCATTATTCCTGTTCTTTGGTATCCGACTCTTTTTCCTCTCTTCTATCTGATTTATTTCTTTCGTTAAGTAAGAAATATTTGTTTATATGATGTGATCGAATTTATATTTTCTGGATAGCCCCATCGATTCCCTTCATCTTAACTTAATTTTAATCTGATGAATGCAATTTTCTCATTTTTATATTTTCTCTTTGTAGCACGATTTCTACTTTTCAATAATTTGCATCACACTTTACAGCAGAAACTTCAACCTAATATTCGTTCTTTGCTGTTTATAACAAATCGATTTCAAACAATTCTCAGCTTTTATATAATCTGTGTGGGTATTTGTGTGTATATGTGCTGTTGCATAGAGTTATAATACTATTATATTGGTTTGTATATTCACAAAATTTTACTAGGTTTTACATATAACCATCTAGATTCTCTTAATGAGACGTAGATACGGGTGTTTCATTGAAATCAAATGAAAAACAGTAAAGCCTTATTAGTATAGGAGGAATATACAAAAAATTACATGGATTCTGTGGAATTATATATTCTTGTAAATTATAATTTACATATATATATATTTATATATATATATATATACATATATATGTGTGTGTGTTATCCCTGCAGACATGTCTATATTTAAATGTATGTATATATATATATATATATATATATATATATATATATATATATACAGATTTATATAGTTAGATAAAATGCTAAACACAAAAAACCCTAAAAAGATAAATAGATATAAATCAATATGTCATTGCACACATTAATCACTTAAACAATAAACGTAAAATTATTTATGTTATTCTTAATATTTTCAAACGACATGATGTTTGAAATTCTCCGAACGGTCACAAAAAGATTGTAATGTATTACGGAAATACACTTCTTGCTGCTATATTACTCCGATCTTTGATAACTTAATTTGAGAAAATTATTTATATATGCATATATATATATATTTATATATATATATATATGTGTGTGTGTGTGTAGGGGTGAGTGTGTAATATATATACATATACATACACATATATACATGTATATATATATAATATTTAGCAAACCTAAACAAAGATATATTTGCTAAAAATGCTATAAATATATGTACACATAACCTATATTAGTACAAAATAAATGCGCTCTCTTTATTTTTTTTACACGGAAGCCACCCACTTATCAAGGCCGGGAAACCACTCGGGCATAAGGGTTATTGTGTGTACAGTAACCATTGGGATAGTATCGTAGTAATAGGTAATATTGGAGATTTGATAAAATGTCTTACTAAAGGGGCGGTTCATCAGGAATTTGTTATGTTGGACTTGAAGACATCTAAGTTGCAGTCAGGTGGGAAACAGGCAGACGCAAGAGAGTTTCACTGGCGTGCACTTCTAAGAAAGAAGCTTTGTTCATGGAATCTACGTTTTCCTTTTAGTACATTGCAGAGTGGGGAAAAGTTTTGACAGTGGTTTCAGCTAGACAGGTGTTTATCGTGAAAGGTCGGCGAGGGAGGATCAGGGATTGGAGCATAAACGAGCACTGGCATGGAAGTAACGATAAAACAAAGACAGCCTAGCTATGTCTCTTCTGTGGGACATGTTGTAGGGAAGAGAAAAGCATCTAAGCCACGGAGTCTATTTTGTACTCTCTCAAGACATGTTGGGCGTTTTTTAGAAGCTCATGCCCAGATATGGCATCAGTACTCCATCCTTCGACGTACTTGGCTCTTATATAGATAGAAAATTGCATCAGCAGTGAGATTTCCCCTGGAGCGGTAGAAGGATACTACCACTTCTCCAGCGACCTTGGCAATAGACCTGGTGTACGTGTTCCATTTCAGATCAGGGTAAAGTTCAATCCCAGAAGTTTATCAAAACATGGAGCCTCCACTAGACGAGAGCCATCCGTGTCAACTAATGCCAGGTCGGGATCATAGCGTTTATGATGTAACGATAGGAGCTTGGTTTAGATGCATAAAATATCCAACCACCTCTTCCCCCACTGTACTGTGCACTCAAGATCAGAGGAGAGAGAATCAGAGAGAACTTTGTCATTTACTGCCTTAGATGTGTTGCCATAGATGGTCGTGTCGTCAGCATGGATGTCAACGAATTATTTAAGTATGTGTTTTGGGAGATCATTGATGTAGATCAGGGAGAGAGTTGGCCCAAGGATGGACCCCTGAGGGACTCCAGCATTAATACTGAGGACCTCTGATTTCTGACAAGCAACCACTATTCATATGAGCCTATCAGAGAGAAATGATTTGATGATTGAGAAAACATTTCCAGTTACACCATAGCTTGAAATATTTTAAAGTAGACCCTTATGCTTTACCTCATCTAAGGCCTTTGATATGTCAAGAGCAATTGCCGTAGAAAGAAAGCCCTTGTCGAGAGATTCACTAATCTTATGATTAATATATTCTTATATATATATATATACACATATATATATATATAAATATCTATCTATTAATCTGCCTATCCATCTATATATATATATATATATATATATATATATATATATATATATCCCTACTCAGGTATATGGTATCATACAAAACCTAGACACCTCAAAAGCATGTTGACCGAATCTCATCCTGGCTGTGCTATTAAAAATATGCATCGCTGAGGTTGCTCCATTTCTTGCCAACCTTTTCAATATATGCGTAAACGATTCTTGCTTTCCTGACTGCTGGAAACCCGCTTCTGTAGTACCAGTTTCAAGAATTCTGGCAAAAGAACTGTCCCATTAAATTATCGCCCCATTCTTTCGCTTTTCGCACAAAATATTTTAGACTTTTATTAATCAAGCTCTACTCCATCACCTTACATCTGCTTAACTCATGACTGACAAACAATATGGATTTAGGCGAGCACGTTTCACAGCAGACATCCTAACTGTAGTCTCTGAACGTATATACCGTTCACTGGACAAAACAGGAGAGGGTAGAGCGGTAATCCGCGATATATCTAAGACTTTTTACAGGGTGTTACATGATGGCCTTCTAAGGAAAATTAGATCATATGTTATCACCTGAAGAATACATAATGTCAGTAAATCCTTCTTAAGTAGGAGAAAAATCCAGGATGTCCTTGACGGTCATACATCTAGACAATACGATAGAAATACGAGAGTACCTCAGGGGTCTATCCCTGGGCCTTTACTATTCCTGATATTTATAAATGACCTCCCTGATTAAACTGTTTTGGAGATAGGTATATTTGCTGATGACAACACTCTCTATAACAGGTACGAGATGAAAACAAATGAACACATATCCAAGGACATGGCAGACACACTAGAAGATGCCCTCAAATTTGGAGTGGAATGGGGACAAAATTGGATGGCAACATTCAATTCTGCCAAGACTAAGCTTGTGTCCTTCAATAATTACAAGAAACATTCTTTCCTACCAAAAGCAATGACCAAGAACACAACACCTTAAAGTGCATCCTTTTAACTCCTCGGCCTTATGTTTACAGAAAACATGAACTGGAATAAATACATTGAGACTATAGCCAAGGCTGCTCTGGGGAAGGCGGGCTCTCTCTCTACCGTGCTAGAAAACAACATCCGCCTGAATGTATCGTGTATCTTTATGAAGTCACCATTCGCATATGTATAGAGAACTGTTGTCACATTTAGGCTGGTTCATCTACTAGTTGTCTCTCAGTCCTGGACAAGTTTCAAAAGAGAATCGCCAAGCTGATAGGTTCTGAACTGTCATCCAGGCGTCAGCCTCTATCCCATCGACAAAATGTTGCATCCCTCTGCCTGTTCTACACGTACTTTAATGGTTAATGCTCTGACGAACTACAAGCACTTGTAGCCACTCGTCCTTAATACCCCCGACAAACCCGACAAGCAGCAAAATCCCACTCCTTTACAGTGATCGGATTATAGGTGTAAGAATGCCTTCTACGCAAATAGTTTATTCCCCAGACCTGCTAGACTTTGGAACTTCCTTTCCGGGATTCTGCTTTCCCAACTATACTGAGATGCAGAAGTTCAAGTGAACAGACATCTTGATACTGATCTCTCTTCATAATACCCCCGCAAATTATGTCCCCGATAGGAGCCCCCCCCCTACTTCAAATGGCACTGTCTCTTCTTTTCGGTGAAAATTGATTTAAAAAAAAGTTATGCAGGGATAACACATTGTCATATTAAATATGCTAATATATATTAATCATAACGAAATCAATAATTCGAAGAACGTGTAATGCAGTAACTTTTATATAATAAATAAATAAAATATTATATGTAATGCATATAAAAATACATTTATGTATCCTGGATTTTTATATCGGAGAACCTCTCATCATAAAGTTCTAAAGAAATGTGTTACGTTTGACGACATTACATACGTTCATATGATTGGCAAATAAACAGCACTTTATATATGAAATACTTTTATCAGAAACTATATGAATGACCACGCTCTTTTGGTATAATCCACGACTCAAATCTTAAACTGTTATTTTATGCAGGGGCAACATATGGTGTCCTTGCTTATATTTGATTAAGGAAATCTATTATTATTATTATTATTATTATTATTATTATTATTATTATTATTATTATTAAAGTAAAATATAAGATAAAGAACATTTTTATTGTTTTGTTAACTTTTATATAGAAAAAGGTGTGAAAAGGGGATGTTTGAAACAAAGAAATGTTTAGTAAAATATATTACTTAGAACAAAGAGATCCTGGAATTTCGCTTTGGCGGGAATGTAACTTTCCAAACAGCAGTGATTAGTAATTATTAGTAAGTTATTCAATGTAATCAGGTATCGGAACATGTTTTGAAGTCACGTGTCGAATCAAAGACGTAAATGACGTAATAGGAGTGCTACTTTAGATATATACGGATTTGTTACAGACCCCCCCCCCAAAAAAAAAGAAGTCCGGAACAGAAGTCCAAGGGAAAAGTTTACGAGAGACAATCCGAACCTGTGGGCCAGTTAAGTCCTTAACGTCGGGCTTTTGGACCTGGTCGCAAACAGGAATAAAAGGAAAAAAAAACAATCTTCTAACAAGGAAACATAGTAAAATAAAAGCTTTCTTAAATAGTAGATATCTCACTGCTGATGCTATTCTCTATCTATATAAGAGCCAGGTACGTCCAAGGATGGAATACTGTTGCCACATCTGGGCAGGAGCTGCTAGAAAGGACTTGTCCTGCCTTGATAGAGTTCAAAATAGACTTCGTAGCCTCGTAGGAGATGTCCTTTTCTCCTCCTTGCAACCTCTATCTCACAGAAGAGATGTTGCGAGTTTGTCTCTGATGTATCGTTATTTTCATGGAAAGTGTTCAACTGAGCTTCAATCTATGGTCCCCCCCTCGCCAAACTTTCACAAGAAACACTCGTCTAGCTGTAAACACTATCAATAATTTCCCCCACTCTTTATCTGTGCCTAACCCTAAACGTAGATTCCATGAACAAAGCTTCTTTCTTAGAACTGCACGCCTGTGGAATTGTCTTCCGTTTTCCTGCTTTCCGGCTGACTACAATATGGTTTTGTTCAAGTCTCAAGTAAATAAGTTCTTGATGAGCCGTTCCATATAAGTTATTAAATTTACCAAATTTTCATTACTAATGATTACTATATTGACCAACTTCTACTGTACACTCTTTAACCCTTATCCTTGAGTGGCCTCTGGGCCTTGATAATGTGGTGATGCCTTTGTAAAAAAAAAAAAAAAAAATAACCGCAAATCCCTGGTCGTTTGTTTGGATGAAATGCGCATTTCAGTTTGTGACTGGTTTATCTCTTAAGATTAATAAAGGAAATGTTTCCCTGTTTGGCAAGGTACACTTCCACCAGAAGATGCCACGTCTCTTTATTGTTAAGGAAGTGCTTGTTGATAAATGGTATTCCCTGTTAATATATATATATGTGTGTGTGTGTGTGTGTGTGTGTGTGTGTGCGTGTGCGTGTGGGTGTGTGGGTGTGTATTATATATATATATATATATATATATATATATATATATATATATATATATATGTAATCATTTATGAACATTAGACGGCACGAAGAAACTTAACTATATACACAACTCTTCATATACCAAACGCACTTTATATATATATACGTACATATTAACTCTCGATACAACGTAACGTATTCCTTCTGGCGCCGTAATGTAATAGAGAACATTCCCGACAATATAACAAAAAAAAACTATACCCTCGATCATCACGCGCTTGAGTATGTCCAATCTACTTACAATCACTATTCAAGCAAGCTGTTTTGTTCGCAGTAATTTCAGATAAAAAACAGCTTTCTTGGCCGACAAGTGTAACATTTACGTATAGTGCGTGATATTTCGAAATATTAATTTTCTATGTATTTATAATAATCAACAACACCTAAATCTGGTGGGAGATTTCGTTAGTCTTGTTGTTAACATCAAGAACTGACCACTTTCTAAATTCGAATCGAGTTCGTCCTACAAAAATCAAACTAACATAGTATGTAAAGTGTATATTCCCCTGTGAGTACTCACTGCCCTTGTAAAAAGAATTCTTACTTGAAAAAATACGATGTAAACCAAGGCTATTAATAGATTCTACGGATGGATACAATATGCGATTTATTATCTAAATTCGGTGTCTTAATTTGAATTCATGTGTTCCTACTACTTCAAGTATAATAACCGTTTAGCATAACAATTCTGTTGGTGCGAATATATATGTAATAGAAAAAAATGGTCAAAACAAAAAAATGAAACAATAAGACAAGTCTAATGAAAATGAAACCTTTTAACACATCAAAAATACATAGGGGCAAAATAAAAGTAAACGAATAGCCGTGAGAGATTTTTAAGACCAAAAATAATTGATAAGAAATCCAGAATAGTTTACCGAGAAGTATGAAATAAATATAAAATGGAGAAATTGTTTAAAATAGAAGGAAACGAAAATAATAAAAAAATATAAAGTAATATATAAAAAAATAAAAGAAACGAAAAGAATGAAAATAACATGAAGGACGACGATACGATGATTGATCGTCGTGAAGAAGCATTACGGAAAAAAAGAAATAAAAAGAAAGACGTAGGAAAAAAGAAAAAAAAATGTATAAAAATGAAAGACGTCATAACTTTTTCGACTAGTTTCGTTTCGCAGTTGGGTTCACGGGCGAGGTTATTCCATTCAAAAATAGCGCGGCAATATCCGGTGAAGCCGACCCAATGCGAGGCTCGGTGACAAAGCTGCATCCGGGGCCTTTCTTGAGCTCGTTTTCATCATTCAAAAGAATGACGCTACAGCGCCAGGGTTGCCCGGTGCGAGTAAGGGAAGGTGCTGCTGATGGCGGTACTGGTACGAAGAGAACGATGATGATGACGAGGAGCTGGTATATGAATGATCGACAGAGGGTCGGGGTCGGGCACTGCACTAATAAGGTGGTAATAACCCGGGAGTATAGGACAGGGAACTTCTTAAAAGAGCGTTGGAGGATTTTAAACGTGTTTAATAACTTTTTCGACTTCCATTAACAAACCATTACGTCATACTCTTATTATTCATTTATACGCTTTGGTACTCTCAACCATCATCGATCTATCATATTTTCAGCCGTTGCCTCTCCTGATAACTTTCACCTTGACCTCGCAATGATATTAGTATTAGTAGTAATAGTGGTGGTATTATCATCATCAGTAATAATAATAATAATAATAATAATAATAATAATAATAATTCGGATTTCGTTTATTAACTTCTCTATGGAAAGGGATGTAATTCATTTCCAGAGGATTTCTCTCAATCCGGGCTCCAAACGTCAATTGTTTTTCTAGGGATGTTGGTGGTACCTACAATAGGCGAGGTCTGCAGGCCACCTAAAACATCGAGGATGTCGTAGTTTGTTTTCAAGTGTCCTTCCAGACTTGATACTACTCCTAGTGTACCAATTACGACGTGTATTATTTGTGCTTTAACCCCGTGTATACGGCTTATCTCCAAGGCTAATGGAGTATAATTGCTTCACTTCTCGTTCTCTTTCTCCCTCACATTCCTATCCCAGGGTACTGAAAAGTCTACAATCTGCCAGTATTTTGAGACTTTGTTAATAACGACCAA
Source organism: Euprymna scolopes (assembly GCF_053919585.1). NCBI lineage: Eukaryota > Metazoa > Mollusca > Cephalopoda > Sepiida > Sepiolidae > Euprymna > Euprymna scolopes. Next base: position 117,183,048 of record NC_136492.1, on the reverse strand, counting down.
ATCGGGATTATTATGTTCCAATTGCTTGGTCGTTATCACAGTTTTTCCCCAGCATAGCTCTACCTTGCCATCCTCACTTGTGCTCACTTCATCAGGCAAACCATTTCCCAGCACACTTAACTCCAGCCTTCTTACACACCTCCCAATATATCCGGAGTCCCATGCGATCGTGTCTTTTGTGGTACTTTCTCTCTCTGGGCCAGTCCACTACAACCTGCTGCAATGTGCGCATTTAACTATTAGGTCCTACCACAAATCCGGCATTCTGCAGCTATTTTCTCTCCCTGAACCACTTTTTTGAACAATCGTCTTCCTAATGCCTGCTCTTGTGCTGCACAAACAAAAGCTTCAGTACTCTTAGCGAGATACCCAGCTCTTAAGCATTGCCATTATCTTCTGCTATATCCTGGAAGAACCTTCCAAGCATTTTCTTCCCAGCCAGTTCTTCTGTCCTTTCTCTATCCATACGTTTCACATAATCAGCCTTAGTTTCAGATACCTCCACTTCATTGGCCACAACCTTAAGCACCTACTCCTCACTTCTAACCACATGCTCCTTCAACGACATCTCCTCGTTTCTAACACAATTTTTCCTCTCCTACCGTTTTTCCTCTTTGATACAGCCTTGTTACGCTACTTCGAATGTGAAATATACCAAAAATAGCTGAAACTGTTCTTGTTTTGGTATTCATGGCATGCAAATCCTCGTCAGACTATTCTAAAATCCCCGCACTGTATCTCACAACACTGACTGTCCATGCATTCACTGCTTTCATTAGGTTTCCTCATTACAGTTTCGACTTTGTAATTAGTTCCACTCTCCTAAGATTCTCCCTCCTGGGGTTTTCCTTCATTTCCCTGTTCATAATGCCTAACCCTCCAACACTCCCAAATTCTTATACCCTGTATCTTCTATTTCTTTCATGATTTCTTAATTTGGCAGCACTATTCCATTCGAATAGACCTTGCCCCACTTTTCATCACCAGCACCGCACATTTATTAATCCCAAACTCCATCTCGATATTTTCTGAGTATGTCCTCACTAGTTCTACCAAACTCTCTATTTCCTTTTCGTTTATACAGAACATCTTAAAATCATCCATAAACAGTAGATGGTTGAGGCGTCTGCCACCAGATCCAAAATTATACCCCAGTTCTCCTCACTTCAAAAGGATGCTCTGAGGCATCATTACCATTCCAAAAAGAAGTAGAGATAACGAATCTCCTTGGAATATTCTACGTTTAATGTCAACCTGTCCATCACCTCTCTATTCGCTGTCTGCACAGTTTTCCATTGAGCCATACTTATCTCCAAAAGCAAAAGCATTCTCAGCAACCTTCATCATGAACAGTGTTTCACGTATCCATGAATGAGTAAGCATGCCATACACCTTTCTGTAATCGATTCATGTTACACTCAGATTCCTCTTCTTCTTCTTCCTTGCATCCTGCATTAATGCTTTATCAATCAGTATTTGATCCTAGGTACATATCGAGCCTTTCCACCACCCTTTCTGTTAATCAGGGGGAACACTATTAGTCACAAGGTGTTCATATTATTATTATTATTATTATTATTATTATTATTATTATTATTACTACTACTACTACTAATACTACTACAACAACACCACCACCAACAACAACAACAACAACAATAATGAATGTTAGGATATTAAAAATGAAGTAGCGGCGTCGGTAATGTAGTTAACTAGGGACTACACAAGCGACTTACCTTTTAAAATGTAATAGCTGTCAAATTTGTCAAAATCTTGGGAAAATTAAAATCGAAGAATAGTGTACAAAAAGAACCAATTTACTATCGTATATCATAAATCGGGGAGAACGAAGGGACAAAACACACGAGATCACATGTTTGCTCTCAATAAATGTGATGTCTTACTTTCGTACCGCTCTTTTCACACGGAAAATACGTAGTTAATAATTGTTTTACTTTGTATTGTTATGTGAGGTGCTTAACTAGCTATAATCTATTGTTCTCCTCAGTAAACAAGCCGAAAATAATACTCATTTCTGTAAAAATATCCATTTCTTCCTCTGGACGCATAGAACTAAACATAATTTCTTTTAACAAATTTCCTTTCGAATAGCTACCTACGCACAACATGTAAGGTAACAACTTTCCTTAAGAACTGACTATAATATTGCCGATTTGATGTTTAATGTAAATAAATTCTTGTCAATCTGTCACGTAAATTATTAAAATCTTTACAATTCCTGTAATTATTTCGAATTATCTTAACTAACAATCAGAGTAAGCCATTAAGATGCAGTTTATTTTGGACTGTGTTAAGCGGTGATGCATTAGAACCAAAATGAAAGGTTTGCCCGAGAGTTGAGAAGCTTATAAAAGAGAAATTATCAAGAACTAATTAATTAAATAGAACTAGTAATATTCTGCAATAAACCGAAATAAAAAAGAAATAATGTGACTTTACGCACGTCTACTCACGTAGACCAAACATTTTGTAGCAGAGTCTGTCGCAATGAACATAGGACAAACAATAACTTCATTTTTTTTGGGGGGGGGTAACAACGACATTCATATCCGCATACTTTCCTAAATAAACTGTGATATCGTTTCGGTCCTTCCTGATCTCTTTTCCCTCGAACGTCGTTTTGAACGTGCTCTCGAACGTGATCGATTACCTGTACATACGTTTTCTTTATAATTATAATTTTTCGCAGTCTGCACGGAATTTACTTACGCCTATATGCGCTTTGTTACAGTAATTGGAATCATACCATTAAAAAACCGACATAGTCAGCAAAACTAATACATTTAAATATGACACGTCTCAAATAGACATAAAATCCTAGAAAGACCATTGGACAAATCCAAGTGAACTGAGAGCACCAGTGATCGTTATTTAATAATATTTTCCTGTGGCAATGGCAAGCAGACCTCTAATAAACATCTTGTAGCTAGTATCATAACGCAGTTCATGGATCTCAATGAGTTCTTATTAGGCAAATAATAAAAAATCCAAACAAATGATATATATATATATATATATATATGTGTGTGTGTGTGTGTGTGTGTGTGTGTGTGTGTGTGTGTGTATTATGTTGCACTTTAAAAAATCATTGTAAATTTGAGATCTTTATCATTAATTGCTAGATGAAAGGTAATGCCTTTAAAATGCAACAAAATGTACATTACATAAAATAAATCCAAGGCAATTTTGTAATTGGATTTAAATAAAAATGTTATACCTTACTTTGTAAACTTTATAAAAGTGCCCTTTGACGATAAGTAAATCTCAAATTGAATCTTGTACCTTTATTTTAAAAGCCTATAATAAAAACATTTTGTTCAACAATTTTCATGCCTTGGATGAAATGCTTTTCTAACTTTTATCTCATCTTTTTTAGATTATATTCTAAAACTCTCCTTCTTTCTAATTCAGTTTGTATTTCTCCTCACACCACATCTCATGTTTGCACCCTCTTTTTTGTGTTCTGCTATTTCTCGCCAGGACTAATATATATATATATATATATATATATATATATATATATATATATATATATATATATATATATATATATAATATATATATTTGTAGTCATCGACATACACCCCTGTTTCGTTGTATCACAACTCATCAGTGCCGCTAGACTAGCACCTATCCCAAGCCGAGGATCGAACCTAGAACCGTAACTAATCTGTCCGAATGTCTATTGAAATAAACATCCGTCCGCCACTCGTAAAATGCTCAAACGTTTGTTTGTAAACAAACCGCGAGCTTCGCATTTTTTTCAGCCAAATTAAATAGCGAGTGAGATTATTTACGATAATGCTCAACCCAAAGAGGGGGGGGGCTTTATCAAATATATTTGTAGTCATCGACATATAGTCCTGTTTCGTTGTATCACAACTCATCAGTGCCGCTAGACTAGCACCTATCCAAAGCCGAGGATCGAACCTAGAACCGTCGTGATGACAGTCGGCTGTTCTACCCCTTGACCACGGAAGCGGTGCCCGCAACTAATCTGTCCGAATGTCTATTTAAATAAACATCCGTCCGTCACTCGTAAAGTGCTCAAACGTTTGTTTGTGTATATATATATGTATATATATATGTATATATATGTATATATATATATATGTATATATATATGTATATATATATATATGTATATATATGTATATATATGTATATATATATATATATATATATATATATATATATATATATATATATATATATATTTAGTTCGGGGTTTTGATCTTCAGTGAAAAAGGTATTTCGTTCATCTTCCAGTTCATCGAGCTCGCTGTTCTGGTTCTGAATTTCTCATGGGCGACGGATATCTGCCTTTTTATTAGGTTTTGAATCGTATCTCTTTTGTTGTTGTACCTTGTTGCGTTGCTGGGTCATGTAGTTTTAATTACGTGTATTCCGGTCACCTTTGTTTTTCATTCAAACAGACATTTCTAAAACCAACGGAAAGCTTGTATTTTGTAATACCATTCTATCTTTTCAATGTTTTGTATTAACTAGTTTGTATATAAGTCGAAAGTATTGATGTATGATCCAAAAATTTTTCTTCTCAAAGTCTCCGCTGTTTTTTAAACTTCTTACTTTTTGTGTACTCATTTACACATCTTCATGAATTCGTGTGACAGTTTCAATTGGAAGTATGAGTAGATTTATTGAAATAGGTGGTTGGGTTTTTAGCTAAGGTGCGAGTGGGGATCAGTGTGGCTGCTGACGGCAGTTAGGGATATAATATACAGGGTAAATGAATACCGTACCAGATCTAGTGTCAATGGTAGGAACGTGTTGACTATGAGGTGGACTTATCTAAGGGATTTTAGTGTGTTGCTACTATTTAGAAATGCGACCTGATCAAGGTTAAATTTTTGCGTTTTTATATAAATAGCTTCAAGGATTTTAGGTTCTAAACATTTGTTTCCTGTTATTATTATTATTTTTGCGTTGTTGATTAAAATTTCTATGCAATCAAGGACGGTCATCTATATAATAGGAGCGTTGCAATATTGCACTACATTCAACATTTTAGCAGGTAAAGCCACGGGTTTATGTGATAGTGGTTTGTGCGACGTGACTATTAGTTGCACCGTTGTAAAAAGAGGATTTCCCCCAAAGGCATTTAAATTGATAGATGGCTAGTGCGTTCAAGTGGTTTTAGTGGAGGGGGACTGTTTAATAAATAAGTTTGGAGTTTTAATTTTTTTATAGTAAATACTGAATCTAAATTTATTTTTGCCAACGGAGAAATTATACGTATAAATGATGTTTTTTTTTATTATATCGATTTCTTCTACCTTAAGACCCAGATTAATTTCATTGCCTTAGAATAAGTTTATTGTATTAGAGAAATGATGGTGTTTCTAGTACTTTTATTGGTGTGTTGTTTTAATTTTCTGAGCGTGGAGTTTATGTGTTTTTCCAGAATATAATTTTTGAATGTTTTGTAAATGAGGACGTATTTAATATTTTTTGTTTGATGGTTAGTATGTTTTTTGTAGGAAGTAGTTCTGTTCGTTTAAGGAGGTTTTTGATGAAGGCTATTTTGTACAAATTGGAACATTCGCTCCTGCAATGTAAAAGGAAAGCATTATCGCAGATAGGTATTTTTTGTAGTTAGAAGAGCTAAAAGGGGTTTGAAAGTGTCAATAAGGACGTTGAAGAAAGAAATTTTGTTATTAACATTTAATTCTACATTAAATTGTAGTACAGATTTGTCTTAAAGTAAATCTTTAGATGTGTTGCTTGAGATTTGCAAAAAAAGGAGTTCGTCTACATGTATTACATATATGGGGGGTTTATTTGTGTTGTTGAGTATCAGGTTTTAAGATGACTTATGTGGTACACACTGAATGCAAATCCAAAATGAGAACCCATCTATTTTCTGTAATGTCCCCTTGTTGTAGTAGAAGGGTAATTTGGTGGTGCAGACTACCTTGAAAAACTTTAAACCAATCTTGACAATGGCACAAAATTCAAAGAAATAAAAAAAAACAACGAACGCAATGGGAACGCCAATCAACAGACTCATAACTGCCAATAACGCCCGCATCTGGAATTACCAAGTCTCAAATATCATGGCTGATTACAACCCTGAGTACCTATATGGAACCGTCTAAATCATTAAACCCAACTCTCCTCTCCGACCTCCGAGAAAAAATAACACTTTTTACAAAAATATACAATTAATCGCACTAAAAATATTGAACAAATCCTCATCAACAATAGATTCTAAAATTATATTGTTAAGCGAGAGAAATGAAAACCCTCGCTAAAAGTAATAGATCCCGACATTATGACTATTATACTATTAAACTATTCTACTGCAATCAAATTCACACGGAAGTTAGAAGTTAAGTTAGAAGATATCGCCAAAATTCATTTATAGATATATCTCCCTCGTTGACAACAATGTCATTAGATTCAGTATTTACTATGAAAGATTTACAACTCCAAACTCTGTTATTAAAAACAATCCCCCCTCTTCTAAAACTACCTGGACGTACATCTATCAGTGTAACTGCTTTTGGGTAGAATTTAACTTCTATAACAACAATGGCACTAATAGTTACGTAGGACATATAACTGCCACATACTTTCTTCGCTTTACCTGTCATGATGTTGAATCTAGTGCTATATCCTAATAGTTATATGACTCTCTCCATTCGAATTTAAGGGAAAGTTAATCAACAACACAAAAAATACACCACGAATAAAATGTTTAGAAGCTAAAAATTCTTAAAGCTAAAACCTACCCTTTATTAGGTCGCTTTCAGGAATATAATCTACACACTTAAATGTATTGGATAGCCTCTCTCTTACAACCGACCCCTTCCTCCACTAATCGTAAAACTGGCACGCTCTCCTGTCCTCATGATACTAAACCGTAACCGCAGGCAGCAAACCCACTGACTCGCACTCGCATCTTCGCTCGAAACCCACCCTACTATTTAAATAAATCTACCCATAATTCTCACCAAACCTCTCAAACAAATTCCTGAAAGTGTGGAAATGAGTACATGAAAAGTTAAAAGTTTTTTAAAAATTTAAAGCATTGCGAACAATTTGAGAAGAAAAATGCTTGAACCCTACATCCATACCTTCGACGTATATACAAAAATATATATATATATAAATAATGCGAACATTTGAAAAAAAATGTAAAAAAACGTACTACAACACAGAAACTTTCTTTCTCTTTTAGAATGTCTGTTTAAGTGAGATAAACTGCTGCCCAAATAGCCATATACATTCTGTCGACTAAACTGTGTTCAAATACTATCTGATGTAATGTGTCAACTTTTGTGCTAACAAAATATTATAATCATATAATTTCGACAGCGCAATAAATAGCCTTGTACTTGTATTATATTACTCGTTAAAATATACGGACTAACATAATTTTAATTACACTTTTTAATTGTTCGGCATATTTAGATATTCGTAATTTGAATATTTAATATACTATTAGTTATTCAGTAAATATGATATACACCATCGCATTTAAAATGATAAAATAATGAAAACATCTAAATTATATGATATTCAAAAGCAAATGTAGAACAAGATTTTTCTTATTAGTCTTATAATCTCCCTGATCCTTGTACGACCTCAACGTCTGAGCAAAGCAATAATCAAATCCTCAATTGTATATGAGCGCAAATTATTCAAGTGTAAATCTCGTTCTTTCTTTTGCGGCAATAAATATCTGCATGCACGTGTGTCACCCAACACCCCGAGATGGATTTGGCGAGCTGTAACCTCGAGGAGAAAGTGGGAAGGGCGATTGTGTACGTTCACGTTGATAAGACTCAAGAACCCGTCGTCAGTTTCCCATTAGAACACAGGCATTAATGTCGACTGCGAATAAACTAACATTAAGGTGTAGATTTACTTGAAGGTGTGGGCTTACAACATGTAACTTGATAGACCTAATGTTGAGACTGGTTGAATGGATACCAGTGAAAACATCACGTCTCAACACCTTTTGCAAATATGATCCTTTTTCCTTATTATCTTTTATTTTCTATCGGCTTCTTATTTTTCATGTTTTTCTTGTTCTACATTATTATTATTATTATTATTATTATTATTATTATTATTATTATTATTATTATTCATTCTTCCCTTTTTCTTCTTCTTACTATTATCAATATTTTTTATATCATATTATTTCCTTTTTCTCATTGTTCGTTCTACACTTTCTCTCTCAAGCTTTTGCTTGTCTTTATTTATATCGTTAGGGCAGTGATTTATTAATATACAAAAGGTGAGTTGATCAACGCTTATTTCTCTAAGACTTACTTATTACGTAATTAATGAGACAACATTCATAAACATTTATACTGAGATTGGGTTAGTTTCGAAGAAAATTATATTTTATGTGTTCTAATCAGCATTGATATATAATTTAATGAATAAGTCCACCATCTCCCCCGTTGCTATTCATGTATTTCGCTTGGGCTAACGATTCTCAGCGTAAAACGGTATAGTGTTGCCCTAAATAAAACAACACTACATATTTTTAAAACTTTTATTGAAAAAAAAAACAATTCATGTTGCATGAATATTGAGCTGGCATCTATTCAATGTAGCCTATTTTAGCCTCAACCATCGCCTCGATAAGGGGCTGAAACTGGGAGCAAGCCTTTTTCACAAGCGCCGACGGAAACTTGGGGAATACTCGGCGGATGGCTTAGATTAGGCTGGCTTTAGTGTTGTGTGAGGTCATGTTGGTGATGTTCTCGAAATATGGCCAAATGAAGTAGTACTGCGGGTTCAGGTCGAGGGAGAAGATGGGGTTAAAGTTGGATCACTTTTTTCTGGTTCTCTTTAGATATGGGAGCTTTCGCCGAGTCCTGCTGCCAAACCTATGCTCTGCAATCGGCTACATGATTGCAGCAGGGGATCACCGCACCTTTCATCATATTCAAATACACTTTGGTGTTGACTTTCAAGCCGACTTCGAAGGTTGCATGATATGACTATCATCTGAAATCAAAACAAATACCATAACTGTGGCCAGAAACTTTGCTAAACCTCCAGATTAGTATTTGGAGGGCGCAGACAACATTCCTTTTACCATAATCTGAATCAGTAGACAGCAACGCATCACCGATCTCGCTAGTAGAGCATTGTGCTGCTTTCAGACATGATAGTCGGCTCGCTCTTGGGATTTATATATAAATGGCAATCTAGTAGATGTTCCGCAACCCTAAATAATTTTAAGAATCCATAACGTTTGAAATTAATTTTCCTCTTTCTGTGTGTGTATTTTTCAATTATGAGCATATTTTATTTGTTCTGCATATTAAATCAGAATCTTCAACCATATTAATATTATTCTTTGTTAGTTACTTCTCGTGTTATTCACTTTTCTCTTGCCCTCTATAACTTTAGATTTTTCGAACATCGAAGCTTTCAATTTTTGACGCAAATCAGCACTGTGCAGAATGTTTACATATATTCAAGTTTTACATAACTTAATCTTGGTCACGTCCACTAAAAAAAAGAAAATGTCCAAATTTCGAGACGACATCGATTAACGAAATTATAAACATTGTTTTTTATCTAATTCATAAAACTCATTATGTCTGTGTGTTTGGCTGTCTCATTATTTTCAAACCCAATCTCTACTGAAGCTAAAAATGAAAAAGTGCTGCTAGTAGTCTCACATCATTTACTATGTGGACCGTATTTTTATCGGCGTTTAGCCGGTAAAAATAGATTTTAAAGATTAAAACAAAAGGTTACAATTGAAAAAATCGTTACATATTTGTAAATTCACGTAAGTTTATTTTTAATGAGTTCATATGTGTGTTAAGTTGGTTCAATGGTAACGTCACGCAATTCTAATGATAGAATTTAGCTTTGAAATCACAACTTTATGGAATAAATACGAAATCTGGACAAATTAGAGTATCATGCTGAAGCGAAATTTACGACTGGGCAAAACTGGGGGGGGATCCGCTAATCTAATATATAACAGATACTATGTCAGTCTGGGTCCACTTTTTTTTCAAAATCTCCTGAAATTAAAAGTCGAATACTAGCACTAGGGGCCACAAATAATTTGATTTTTTATGGGCCGTACTTTCATGGGTCTTTAGCCGGTTAACACTATTTCGATTGGTCTAAACTAACCACAATAGAACAAAATATACTCTTATAAGTTTTATACATTCATCTTAATTTTTTAATCAGTTCATGTGTGTATTACGTTGGTATAGTGGTGACGTCCCCAGCTTTGAATGCTATATTTTTGCTTTCGGTTTCGATTCAATCTGAGGCCAGGGTATTACTTTTTTCAACTTTTGTAATCACGACTTAATAATAATATATAGGATATGTGGAAAAATTAGACTGTCATATTAAAGGGTATTTTACGACTGGTCAAAGTCGTGAATCCCTCCTGCCACTAGTATATATATATATATATATATATATATATATATATATATATATATATATATATATATATATACCATGTAACCCAGTACTACGTGCTGCATGATCGGGTATTCGGCGACTAAACTGGTTCTCCTACTAGCTTGTCTGGTGAGGAGGGTGGCTAGTCTCCCAGAAGGATCAAAAACAAGACCTTACAAAGGGCGGATGTACCATCCAAGGGTCAACGGCCAACTAGCTCCACATGCACTTATATGCATGTGTATATATGTGTATGTATGTGTATGTGTATATATGTATATATATGTACACACATACACGCGCGCGCACACACACACACACACATATATATATATATATATATATATATATATATATATATATATATATAACTCTGTTCCGTCTGCCTTATTCCCACCGGACTACAACTTGGATGTCTTCAAGTCCAACGTTAACAAATTCCTAATGAACCGCCCCCTTAAGTAAATACTTCATAAAATTTCCACACTAACGTAATGTACTTGCAATAACGCTTATCCCTTAGTGGCTTCCGGGCCTTGATAAGTGGTGATCACTGTGTAAAATATATATATATATATATATATATATATATATATATATATATATATATATATAGCGCGGAGTTTGAAATCCCAAGTTGGTGTCTGGCGCGCAATATCTCAGCTATCTCAGCTCATGGGCAGGTAGTGGATCTTAAGTCTGGTTGACAGTCTACCTAAGTGATGGAAAACTCTATTACTAAGCCTGACATGCAGCTGTTTATTAGTTCCGTGGCATATTTTGCACCAATTGATGTTATCGGCTGTTTCAAAAAAGTGTGAATGGTTCTACAAAAGCCATTACCACTTAAATCAAATCTTTGTGTGGGTAGCCATGAGTTTGCTCACTCTGCTTTCTCACAACATCCAAAAAGGTTAGCGAATTTTTGGCCCTCATGCGTCGAACACGACGGGAGAGTCCATTATTATTATTATTATTATTATTATTATTATTATTATTATTATTATTATTATTATTATATATGTATAAATATATATATATACATATATAAAGCTGGGGACACACATACGTATATGTACATATATATATAAATATATATATATATATATACATAATATATACATACATGTACACATATATACATACTTACATATTTACATACATATATACATATACATACATATATGTATACATATATATATTTATACATATGCACACACATATATATACGTATATATATATATATATATATATATATATATATATATATATATATATATATATATATATATATACATATACCCATATATACATAATACTAGCAAAAGCACCTGTCGTTGACTGGGTTCAAAAACAGCCTACAGAAAATTGACTCTTATTTATGAAAGTATGAGAGGTTATGAAAAGGAAGGGTTGTAAAGAGATAGCTTCGAATTCGGGGGTATCAAAACCAAAGCAAAATATGATGAAAGTAAAAATAAAATAGATAAAACCCATAATTTATTATACCATACCTATTCACACTGAAACACTTATCACAATATTCTGTGGATCTATATTAAAAAAAAACCTTGTTAAACTTTGTGACATATTCCCATTATATGGAGGTCAGCTACGAACGAACACCCCATAATTTTATTATACCATATTTCTTCAAACTGAAACATAATTATCAAAGTATACTTACGCAGGTAGATATGAGAAGTCTTTCTTAAAGTTTGTGCTATTTCCACTCCATGGAGGCCAGGCGCTAACGCAGCCCCCAAAATTTTATTATACCATCCCTATTTAAGTTAAAACACACTTATCAAAGTATTATTATGTACATTTATATCAAAAACACTTGTGAACGTTTTTTTTTTAATTTTTAAATTAAAATTTTTATTTCCATACTTTGTGAACCAGGCGCAAACCCCACAATTCTAATGTACCACCGTTCTGCCAGATCAAACATACCTATTCCTGTGCCTCGATACGTCTTCTATCATTATATGTAATCAGTTTGCTTAAATAGTCAACCATATAGGAGCCTATTCGTGACCAGACACACACATATCCAGCTTTATATTATAGATATATGTATATATATACGTATATACATATATATATATATAAATATATGCGTATATGTACATATATGCACACAAACACACACACACACACACACACACACACATATATATATATATATATATATATATATATATATATATATATATATATATATATATACATGTCTTTATTTTTCCCTGCTATTCTTTGTTCATTTTCGTATTTTATTTCAATAAAATTTACGAGTGGTTCCAACTTATCTGTATATATAGATAAGTGGTATTGGCTACACTATTTGTTTTGTTATTTGTTGTTTTTGGCACTTAAAAAAAAAATCTTGCAAAGAGGCTCCTTCTCCCTCCACAAGAATGAACGATTTTTTTTTTAATTCATACCGATTTCGTACTGATGAGACTAATTTTCCTGAAATTTATGTGAATGCAAAGTGAACTTTTATTCCGTAAATATTTAACCGTGGACGTTTACGTACATCTTCTTTGTGACTAACTCTTCTTAATCATTTTATTTTAACGCAAACTAAACTTAGAGAGAAAATACTTGAATTTGTCGTATGAAATCAGGTATGATTTTTAATACGCTTTATTTTTCTATAGTACTAAAATCATACACGTTCCATTATGACTATGGAACTTGTATTTAAATGTGGCTAAATCACCGAACTATTAACTCGCTATAGTGATATGGGGCACGTAGGAGATGAAAAGAAAACGCCGAGGTTAATGTCAATCATGATGCTGGGTTAAGCAGAGCTGTGAGGGGAAAGTAACGAAATGCAAATATGCTCTGTCTGATATAAAAACTAAAACTCAAATCTTAGGATAAGACCTATCATTCCAGTAATTATTAAAGCAAACAAAACCATGAATTAATATATATATATATGTATATATATATATATATATATATATATATATATATATATAACTATTAGGTATATAAAGGTAACCAAGTGCAAAAGAGAGAAAATCAATTGCTTTGTATGTGACAGTAATTTAACGAAAGATCTTTCTGTGGAGATGTAGGAGATAGCGGGTACATATTCTGCCCCAAACTCGTTAAAAAAAGAAAAGTAAATTAAAAGGAAAGTCGTAGAAGCTGGTTTGGTGTCAAGATTTAAGTTTTTTTTTCTAGTTGAGGGATCGTTGCCCGATAGTGAAGTCTAGTATTAGGACGATTAACTGGAATCGAATTCGGAAATCGGAAACATCAGAACTTTTTGGCGTATCAGAATCGTAGCTTGAATCATAAAAATGTGTGCTTATTTTTTGATGCTCCGAACGATTATTTTAATTGTCTTTTTTGATGTATCTTCTCTATGTAAAACAAAATCTTCCACTGTTGTTATTAATGTTAAAATAATAAATATTTGTTGGTATTTAATCACCAATTAAAATAAAATCCATATTCTATTCTACACGATTTTTTTCTCTTGCTGTTGTGGTATGATCGGCATTATTAGCATATGTGGAGTGTCAACTATATACATATGGTTGGTACAGAAAAGACGGGGACGACCTAATGAGAGACTCAGAGAGACAATGAGATAGAGAATCGACGACTAAGTAACCGACAACTTCTTCAAACACAGTCTCCCTTGCTTTTACCAATGGACTATATGTAAATATTGTATATACTTTCTTGCTCGCAATATATCTATTCTATTTTACTTTTGTGTTGTAGTTATTTATTTCCATGTGTTCCGTGTGTTTCAACATTTATTTTTTAGAAAGTATTTGTATATTTATCAAGTGGTTGTTACGGTAGTAGGGAACTATAACAACTCTGTAGTTAAATATTTATGGATTTATAATGAGTTCATATGTGTGTTAAGTGTTAGTTTAGAATCGATAAGTGAGTCGAAATCTGGGGAAAAATAATGGAATCGCCCCATCACTAGTGTAGAAAGAAGAACGGGAACAGTGCGCTTATCTGTGTGACCATATTTAAAATATTTTAATTGTATATCATTAGTAATATAATCTATCTCATAATATAATATATCTTTACTACTATATGATTTATTATCATATATGTACTTTTTAACGCGTGAAATTTCCCTATTTATTATACATCAACTTCCAACTAGTTGACTGTCAGCCCAACTCGATTAAGCGATGCGTCCATATGTGCGTGTATTTAATTGTTTGTAAACGACGTAAATGACAACGTGCCCTGTCACAGAATATCATGCTACGGCTATGAGACATTTTCTCATCAATAATTTGCTTTTCGATATAATCCTTGCGCTGAAATATGAATCTATCAGGCCATTAGGCATATATAAAAACGAAAACTCACATTCGTTTGTCGCTCACTCCACCAATGTTCACGTTCCGTCCACAAATTGGCGCTATATGTGTGTCTGTCTTATTGTTTGTTTTTCACGCGTTACTCATGCTAGGAGGGCTCCCGTATCTAACCCATGCCAACTTAGCCCAAATCCGGAAGATATACTAGAACTGAACATTATTAGCATGTAATATTGAAACGTGATATCTGAAACGTGGTCTATTCAATTTGGTGTCCTTACAACAGAATCATGTTAGGATGACACGATCTCCATTAAAACGCTGGCCTAAAATATGATAGATGTTATGAAGTAATGCTTAGTTCCCCAGCTCTGGTGCTATTCCTTTATACAAGAAATACATGGACTTGCGCAGAAGCCAATACATATAAGTGCACGCAAACACACACGTGCCATACGTTCGTTAAAATATAACATAAATTTCCGTAAAAGCGTAAATATCTATTTAAAAAATAAATTCGCATACATTGTTTTAATATATTGAGTATGCCTCTCCTTCTCCCTCTCCCTCTCTCTTTCTCTCTATCTATCTATCTATCTATATATATATATATATATATATATATATATATACATATATATATGTGTGTGTATGTGTTTGTGTGTGTGTACTAAAATTTAATATATTGACTCATGTATACGCGAAGAAGCACGTTTTAGAAATAATGACGTAAGCAATCTAACTGGATCATCAACAAGGCAATTGAATTCCTGATCACAAATCATCCAGATAGTAGAATAAAGATAATCATGTTTATAAGTCCTCGTTGTCATCTTTCAGCTTTAAAAGTAATGTGTTTTTTTCTATCATATTTGTAAAAGAACTTATATGAGTACCGCTCCTTCAAAGTGTTAAGAATGTAATCGCATCGCCTTTGTGTTTAGAGAATGGTTTTCATAGTCCTCGTCGCTAACACATTATAAATGTCGTTATCAGTACCTGTTCTGTGAACCCGTTATATATCCTTATTCCCCCGTTATATGTCCTTATGTCCCCACCGCTACGCAATATATTTCGATTCCAGAGTACGGAAAAACGTAAAGCACTTGGTTTTCCACGGAAATAAATAAATAAATAACTAAATAAATAAACAGCGACAGTATGAAGAAATACGACCCTTAAAACACACGTAAAAATGCTAGACGAGTTAAGAAAATGCTGCTTGAGTTACCACCTACACCTCATATCAAGAAAAAAAACCCCAAAAACAAAACAATCAACAGAGAAGAAAAAAGATCCAAATAAAATGATGTGAAAAAAATTAACTAGTAGCAAAAATAAATAAGTATAAATATACACCCACACAGGACAAAGCAATGCAAATACAGAAAATGTATTTAAAAAGGGGGCGATATGCCGCAAAAGAAAAGGAAAAAATAGAAGAAGAGAAAAAGTAAACACGAAACCAACGAAAGTACAAGAGTATATTTTGCGTATTTCATTGATAAATATGCAACATTCGGTGTGTAAATTGTGATTGTTATGGATTTTTTTTTTAAATTGTAATAACTGTCAAGTGGTAGATTTCCAGACAGGAACACTCATAGTAGATTATATGTGTCATTGAGTAAAACCATTGTTTGTTTACAGAATGAATTCGGAGAATGGTTGATCTGTAGCATATATATATATATATATATATATATATATATATATATATATATATATATATATATATATATATACATACAAGGACGTTTGGAAGTTTGATGTCTAGGAGGTCATGCTTTGAAATTTTTAATAAATATTCAATGCATGTATAATTGTTAGTTTGACTATGTATATTTCTTTGGAGAAAATTTACAAACGGATTTACTTAATGTTTATTGTGTTAACCTGTCGGCATATCTGGATTGTAATGCACATTAAACTAATATTGTTAAAAATTTATTATTTTTGTATGTATAATATATTGTAATTGTTCTCATGACATCAATGCTGATATTTAAGTAGATAGAAATGTTTTAAAAATATAAAAAGCAATGATTTAGATGAACGGTTAGCATAGAAATAATTTAGAATTTTAAAGAAGGCACAAGAGTAAAATTTACGGTAATGGTATAATGTGAGGAGTCGGGAAATGATAAGTAGAATATAAGATGTTTTTTGGGGGTTCCGTGCTTTTTTCACCAGGAAAAGTCACTTGCCAAGTTTCAGTAAAATAATGGAATGTACCTCTAAGAAAAAACAAATAGATTTTGCGATATTGTGTGATTAATTAAGAATAACAGCTTATACCGGCTTCGAGTCGTAAGTAATGCTTCACAAAATGAATTAAAAATGCAAATGTTGGACGCCAGTTCTTCAGGTACACACATGACGAGGGAAGAAGAACAAATGCAAATCACTCAGATTAATTAGAAAAAAGAATTAAAATATGCCGTAAATACGTAAAAAGAATAAAGATGTAACAAGATTCTTAATATTTTTTTTTAGAGACGTATGAATGTGGGAAAACCCTGTTTTAAGATCTTAGACGCTCTGGCGGAAGAGGAAAATAAAATTCGCATGCCGGTATAGTTAGGGATTCAGTGCGCATATAGGATTTTTCGCAGCGGAAGGGGGTTATTTAGTTAAGGGTAATGTTTTTTGATGTATCTGCGTTCTAAGAGCCCAACCTAAAAAGCCCGTGTGAATCAGTATAAAAAAGGTATATCCTGCATAATGAGTAACCAACGACAAATATGTAAGTGCTTGAGCTTTCATGTCTGTCCAAAAAGAAGCAAAACAATCAGAAAATGAGCTAACGCTTTTAATTAGTAGATCAACTACGGGGAAAAAGGATCAGGACGATCGGACGAGAAGTTTTCGAGTTCGTAAGAGGTAAAAAAGAGACCTCTGTTGCTACGACCTGATATTCATTATAGGAGGTTCTATCCTACATCAAAAATGGAATCTGTTTTAAAAATAATTACGCAGTCAGTTGGAAAAGGGCTACTAGAAAGTTTTTTTTTTATTGTGATGGTCCTGATCTTTCCTGTCCAACTTGGTTGTAAGACTTTACAGAGTTGTTCAGGTATAGATAAAGAAAAAAATTGTACTGTCATTTAAAAATGTGTACATTTTAAAAAAAATATATAATGCATTACTACTGGGTGTAAAATATTTAAAATCTATTTAGCGCTTTTGTGTTGGGGTGCCGCCACCATAGAAATTATGTTTTATTTATTTATTTATTTGCGGAGTGTAAGGCCCATTCTTAAAATTGTAGTTTAACAACGTTTCAGTCAACTATTCCTCTGACCTTCATAAGGAAGGTTTAATCGTCAAATGTATAGTTAATAATTACTGATTTCTATAGTCGTCGTCTCACCACGTTTTAACCAACTAATCCTCTGTCCTATTTTAGATAATGCTTATCTACAACATCTCTATCCAATGCGTGACAGGCCCGAAGGGCGATGTAGGTGGGTTTTTTGGGTCTTATGAATTCAATTGTTTTGTTATCTGATCTTTAATTGTCGAGTTCGTTCAGAATGTTAGATATTATTTAATTATTGAAATAATTATTCAATAATTCTACCACTTAAACATTTAATATTAAGTCAAATAACTACACTATAATAAATAACAAATAGAGCAAGATTAATAAGTAATAATGAACAGATTACACCAAGATATATATATATATATATATATATATATATATATACATAGTCATCCACATATAGAAATGTTTCGCTGTATCACAAATCATCAGTGTGGCTAAATAGGCAACTACCTCAAGCCAGCATCAAAACCCGACCACCTGCATGATAGTCGAGGCTTCGAAACATTACGCTAATCGACAGCTTCAGTGCGGATAGTGAATTAACGATGTTTTGACATCGTCCGAATACCTAAGCTCTATTTGTTTACACATAGGGCATCGCTTAATACGCTAATAGTATATCGTGTATCACTTCCCAATATGCTCAACTTAAGATAAGAAGCATTATAGTCATGCACATACGGTACTGTTTCGCTCTATCACCGATCATCAGTGCAGCTATACATGTAACTACCTTAAGCCAGGCTCAAAACCCGACTGTCCTAACCACAGTCAAGTCTTCGAACCGTATATATATATTTTTTTACATAGGCATCATCACTGATATATATATATATATTCATTCTTAGAAACATACAGCTGGTCTAGGATTTAACGGTGAGACGTGATATGCAACTTCTGTCATTTATCTATCATATGAACTGAAAAATTATGACAAAATCAAACATAAATTTGACATAAAATATAGTTATTTTTTGTCATTGGGTTTATTTAAAAAAATGAATCCATACGTTTTATTATATGTTTTAACGTATTTTATAGTAAGTTCAGTTTAAATCATCGGACATTTGTATTTTTAAGTTGTAATCCATTTCTTTATATTTGCAATCCATTTGATTCAAAACATATTATATTTTTGGTATCGTTTATTGCGAATATTTCGGTGTAACAGCCTGAAAACCATAAATTGTGCTATGCAAATAAAACTAAGTAATTCATGAATAATATGACTCTAATGATGAAAATAGCGGAATATAAAAAGGGTTTAAGTAAGTCGAGCATGAAACTGGTTGTTTAATAACGACGATTTTTAAATCAACGCAGAATTTACACCGAATCCTGTCTTATCAACTCCCTCATGTTTTCCCAAAAGATGATCTTAATAATTAAAGAAAATTGTATCAATAAAGAAGGATGAGTATGCAAGAACAATCAATTATTATTTATATTTTTGCATTTATTTAATGGAAAAAATGAATACATATTGTCTTTCATATGTCAAAGGCTAACACTGGCTTTACTATAAGTATTCATGGCCGTGTTCTGCTGCAAGGCAGATAGAGGATGAATCTGTTTGATGTTAAGAAATTAGGATTTAATCAGGTTACATTGAAACGGGAATTCTGTTTCCGAATTGTTAAGGAATAAAAAGACAAAACCAAGAAATGTTGGGGGAAAATACAAAAGAAGAGTAAACATGTGACTATAACAGATTAGAATGGAAAGGAGTGAAATAGATCGATACAAAAATTAGAGGAGAATAGTAATCACACTATATTGCTTAATAATGTGTTGTGTAAAGTGAGAAAATACAAAATACATATAGTTAAAATACACATATATATACATATATACATACATACATATATATATATATATATATATATATATATATATAAAATAAAAATTACAATAAGTTTACCAAGGTAATCAAAATGGTATACTTAAAATATATTATAAATATTAAAGATTTAATATTTACAAGTAAAGTAATCTCAACCAGATGTAAAAGCTCAATAAAACCGAAAAGGAAATAGAGCTTATAATATGAACAACTGATTAATAACACATGTTAAAAGACATCTTGAAAAAGAGTTAAAAACATATTTAATTTTTTAAAAAAGGAAGCACACGATAAGTGGATAGTCCTTAATCCGCGGAGTTTCGAAGAAATACTCTCCTTCTCATCAGTGGGCAGGAATTAGCAAAATGCGGGATCGGATTTTGCATATAAAAGTATTTAATGAAACTACAAGTAAGTCACGGATCTTACTTGGTTAAAAAAAAAGTGAGTTAAGGGGAATAGGAGGTAAAAGAAAAAATGATAAAAAGATTTCACATGAATGGATAGTCCGGTGAAGGGTAAAACATCCAAGAATAGTAAAATCCAAAACGGTCGAATTTACGATTTCCATTCCAATGGGTACATTCCAAATGGTCTAAAATGATCCAAAATACAGAGTTCATTAGAAAAAATTGCAAATGGAATGAATTCCAAATCATTAAAAGAAAAAAGCACTGGAGAGAATATTTAAAACACGTCTGTCATGGCTGGAGGAGTCAAGTAAATATATATATATATATACACACATATATATATATATATATATATATATATATATATATATATATATATATATGTGTGTGTGTGTGTGTGAGTGAGTGTGTGTGTGTGTAATTTATTTTATTCAAATTAAAACAACGTTTCTATATGAACTCTCATGCGTTGGTCAAATGTTCTTTGGTCAAGAAGAAGGACAACATCCTATATAATCTAAACCTTAAAGAGTTAAAAACCTGGACAAATTTACCGGCTTCTTTAAAGACGACATCCCACGAAGTTATATTTCATATAACGTCTATTCACACATCTTGTCAACATTTCGGAGTTTACAAAGCTTTAACTTAACATCCGGGTTCTTTGCTTCTACAGAGTCTACTCTCCAGTTTCTCGCTTCTGTAAGCTCATTCTGACCTTAACTCTTTACTAACTGATACGTTTTTATGGTTATCTTGTAAGTTTCGTCCCCAGGTTTTTATACGATGATGTTATATAGCGGGGTATCCAATTACCGATAGACAGGCTCTATATAATTTTTACGTTTAACAATGTGGTGTTTTAACTACTCATAACGACACGTTATTTGGAGGAGATAAGACATAATTGCACAATCAGGAGCTTCAATGACAAGAGGATACGATGTTTCCTAAGTAGTGGGTAACACAATTGTTGTTTGGTGAAGGAAAAGAAGAGTATATATTATAGTAACCCTCTTAAAAATGGAAGTGTTCGATATGCATTTATTATTACAATAATAAACGGGACGAATTCACATACATGTTTTTTTTTCAAAGATGTATCCACACAAAGTTAAAATTCATATAACAATTACTTACAAGTCATGGCAATATTTCGTAGAGAACGACCCTTTAACTTCATATTTTGATCTTGGAGTCACCGACTTCCACGGTGTTTTCTCCCCGATTCTCGGCTAAGAATAATCGTTTTGCTTAGGTAATTTGACGATACTCCGATATGCATACTATGCACCGCACACACACACACACACACACACACACACACACACACACACACCCACACACACACACACATAAATACGTTGATTGCAAAAATTCACCCTCGGACCAAAGTACGCTAAGTTGTCTCCAACATATTCCACATAAATATTTATTATTTCTACACTATATTAGCTAACTTGTGAACGCATCTTACACACATTTATTCATTATAAATACATTACATCTTAGGAGCAACATCCCTACAGTCAAAACGATCTATAGTGGAAGTAGTTGTTATTCTTCCTTCTAAAAAATGTAAGTCTACTTATAGTTAAAACCGGAAGGTAATTTACATTTTGGTCAGATATGGGGGTTCACCCTTTTTATCTGGTCCATATATTTGTATGCATAACATAATCTTTCTGTTTTCTATTCTAAAAATAATAATTTCTCCCTTGACACATTCCACTGAATCTCATTCGCTGAGAACTGACTATTCGTTTATTCCAGAATATAAATCCGTATGCAAAAATGAACGCCTCCAATATTTACAAACAACGCATTCCTCTATTCAGAAGGCACTTGTTTTTAAATAAAATCACCCAATTACATCTATATTAACACATCGATATATACTCAGTAGCCAGGACTGCCTACGTTTCTTACATCAAATTTACCATACATTCAACTTCTCCCATACGGCTTCGCTAGCGGACTCTTGTGTTTACATACACCGTACACACGGTTTTCCGACACATCGTCACATGCTGATGCCCATTATTTCTTCTTTCTTTTCTAAAAGCAAGATGAACATTTTTATTTTTGAAAATGACGATTGACTAGAATTTTTTTCTTTATGCACGGATTACGAAAATGAAAAAAAAAACGATCACACTATTTTTAATTCAAAACTCGGCTTTCCTGCGATTTGGAAGCTTTAAATCTGTCTTAAACGACTGAGTATTTTTCCATATTATAACCTGTTAATAAACCTATCCTTTTTTCTTAAAGTACAACTTACTCAAATTCTTTCTTTGTACGCGTAATAAAACATTTAAAACGTTATTATTAGGCAATTAATACAGTCAAGACCCGGATTTTGTGAGATTAGAGAACATTAAATTGCCTGTTTAATTTTATAATTTAAAATTAAAAACATCGATTCATAAAAATAAAATATTGGTTTACTTTTACAGTAGATATCGTTCTCGGAAAAATAATGCGGGATAAAGTTTTACAATGAGTAAATATGTATTGTTTTATAATTAAAAAACAAACATAGAACAATAAAAAAATATAATGTTGGTTTGATTCTGCAGTAGATAAACTTCTGTTTAGATTACGCGGGTTATCAGTGTTGAGTGAACAAGTCTATTTTGGTTGGAGCACACTTATACAACACACCGGCAAATAATTAAAACCGTTATTTTGAGGGTCGTAACGCAATAACTTCGCCGTAAGCCAGTGGACTAAGCTATTTTGAGTTTTACTTAACCTTTTTTTCCTCTTAGCGTTACAAGTTCCGCCTGCCTATAGGGTTTATTTTTTCTTGAGCTCGCACGTATAGGAGCTGCTATTTACATTATTTAGGGAGGGTGATAATTAAAAAAAAATATGGCTCGCACGTGTAGTAATGTGCTGTTTTTATTTTTGAATGCAAATTGCTGACAAACAAAAATACATTTTTTTTTTGCTCAATTTCCCCCAATTGAGGCACTTTTGCGATTGATATGGAAAAAAAACATATGTGCGTATTTTAAGCACTTATAACTGATATTAAAAGTTTTATTTATATTTTGAAAAAAATATCTGTAAACAAAATTTATTTTCACATTATTCAGAAAAAAACATTTGTGCGTACTTTAAACACTTATAACTGATATATAAATGTTTTATTTATATTTTGAAAAATATCTGCAAATAAAATTTATTTTCACATCATTCAGAAAATCTGTTTCCGTTTCTGCTGTCTAACAATAAAAATTTAACAAAAACTTTATTTTGTTTCTTATTATAAACTGTTCTATTTATATTTTTATTACAATATAAATGCTGTATATATTGCTTACAATAAATAGTAACAGACCCGTGCAAATTCCACGGTTGTTGAAAAAATTATCACGTAAGCAAACAATAAAATGTGATTTAATATATTAGTTAGTGCAATACTAGTTCCGATCAGACCGTTAACAAAATATGGATAGTTGCTTGAGATATATTTTTACTAGAAATAGAAAATACCATGGCTAGCGATAAATAATATTAGTATTTCAATCTGTACTGACAAGACACTGGCTGGCGTTAAGAACTTATCATTGTAACCTGCACCGACAGAACACTGGCTGGCGATGAATAATTTAATATTATGGTGATAGTTACGTACTATACACTGGCTGGTAATAAGTAACTTCGTATTGTAGTTTGCACGGACCAGACACTGTCTGACTATACTAACTTATAACTTATTGTTATTTTTATCTGCACCTATCATACACTGGCTGACGATAACTTATTAGTATAGTGATATGTACCCATGATACACTGGCTGGCGATAAATACCTTAGTAGTGTTGTCATCTTTACCAATCAGACATTTGTTGGTGATGTATAACTCGTTAGTATTGTGATGGTCACCCACCATACACGGATTGGCGATAAGTTATTCATTCGAAACAATTGTTTATTGAACATTTTAAAATATTTCAGTTTTATAGTAACGGAACACAGTATAATAACAGTTGGTGTTATTTGACGTTTCCGATTTTTGCTCTAAGGAATTTTAAGGATGATAATGGTCGAAGAGAATTTGCGTATTTAAAGAAAACCTTCTGTTTATATTGTTTGTTTTTTATGCTTATTGTTTGGCCATGTGCGAACATAAAAAAATATTTCAGCTTGCAACTTATCGATAGACAGGCTGTAATAATAATAATAATAATAATAATAATAATAATAATAATAATAATAATAATAATAATAATAATAATAACTAGCAGGACCCGTGGAAATTCCACGGTAGTTAAAATCTTTTAAAACACATCAGTAAGAAATTCCTTATTGTTATATTACAAAAATGAACGTATGGAAGCAAGTAGAACAAAGAACTTTAGTTTAAACTTTTATTGAAGGTCAATGCGATCGTAACTGATGCTGGTGATATTGTCAGGAAGTGCTGGTGATGATTGAGGCGGTGACAGGGACGTCGATCAGCTGCTTGGAGTGAGAATAGTGGTCAGTCAGCAGGTTCTGGGGAGTTAGACTGTGAATTTAAAAAAAACTGTGTGACATTGTTGACGTCGATTTTGTGAAAGTTCTGATGACCCCAAGTTGTTTAATATTTCAGGACATCTTGGATTACATGTATAGGTAATGAATAGGTATGGCTTTCCATATTTACAGAAAACTGCCATTGCATCTTGATATAGTTGTTGAAGATTCCCAGGACTTCCTGTAAATGAAGATGGTAGAATAACTGGTACACCAGAATCGCCATCTTCATTCCTTGCTAAATGATCCATTAAGCCAGAATATTGAGCAGCTCTTGGTTGACTTTGATAGCTTTTAATGAAGTTAAATAAGCAACCATCAACTTTTACATATGCAATAGACTTTTCTATTTATTTTGAATTTTATTCAATGAAGATTTGGAAATTCACAAATATTTTTTAAGTCGAATTATTGATATAGATTTCAATTAATGCATCACCACTTCCTGATAATATAAATAGAACACTTTGAATTTTCTGTACAAAAGTTTTTTCCATAAAAACATTGTAATCTGTTATAATATTCAGATTCTTGTGTATTACATGCATATAAAATGAAGTGTTTCTGTAAATCTTACGAAGTACAGTTAAATTTTGACTTTTCGATAATCAAAATGATGTGAGGTAGGTTGTACCTATAAAATTTATGTCAATGTTATATAATTAAGTAAAGTTAAACAAACTGTACACTACTTTTTCATCAAATTATGAATTTTAAATATAAGGAAAGCAATTTAAAACATTTTTTTCCAAAATCATATTCACATCCAAGTTAATTTTTAGATTCCATAGCTGTTCCTGGTTGTTTTCATAACACTTCACGGTAAACAATATACTTAGTATATGTTACACCACGCTTTCTTCTCTGATTATCATTTCTATGCAGTTGCATTACCTTAAATTTCACACTGTGCTTAGATCGAGCTCTTGAACATGCCACATACAGTTGACCATGAGAAAATACAGGTTGTTGAAGATATATACCAACCTTATTCAAAGTTTGGCCTTGTGCTTTATTGATGGTCAGTGAATATGCTAATCGTATTGCAAACTGTATCCGATGAAATGCAAATAGAACGTTTGTATCAATTGGCTTTAACTTAATTCTTGGAATGATAACTGTGGAACCTCTATTAGATCCATTAATTAAAATAGCAATGATGCTGTTTTGATGACATTCTTTTATTTTCATCCTAGTTCCATTACAAAGTCCTTGATCTATGGATAAATTTTGCAGTCGCATTACTATTGCCCCTATTTTCACATTAATTCGGTGAGGTTACATTCCAGATGGAGTTAATGAATTTATGAACTCGATAGGATAATTTTGAAGTTTAGCATCATCATCGGAGATGTAATCTGTACTTAAATATGTATTTATGCCTCCGGGAAGATTATTTAGAATTTATACATTTACTGTTAAACATTCTGTATTTTTTGGAGTCATGATGATTCTATTTTCCATTTCTTGAGGGCTGCAATCAAATATTTCTGAGATTAGAGAACCATTACATACCGAATCATCAGGAACATCTATGACATCTACAGGAACGTCATTAAGACTGCTCGTTAGTGTACCATTACCAAGATGAAGGAGCCATCTAGAAAACCCCTGTTCATTTATGTTAGTTCTGACGTTTTGTGTTAGTTGTAATTGACTGAAATGATGCCACAATGGGCATCTTTTAAGACAGGTATCTATAATAGATGTAGGTGATCCATGTGCCACTACTGGCAAAATTTGCCTGAAGTAACCTCCAAATATGAGAAATTTTCCACCAAATAGTTTATCATTACCCATTATATCTTGTAAACATCTATCTATAGCAAGCAGCGCATGATTAGGTATCATAGAGGCTTCGTCTATGATGAATACCTTTACCTTTCTCAAAAAAGAAGCCTGCTCTGATACAGGAGAAACGTTACAGACACTGGTTTCTGTCAGAGGTAAAGGTAGTTTGAATGTACTGTGGAGTGTTTTCCCTGAAGTTAGTAGCATTGCAGCAATGCCGCAGTGGCGGTTACAGTACTGCTGGAGGTGAAGTAATCATATAACATGTTGAATAAAAAGGTTTTTCCTGATCCGGCTGGGGCATCTAAATAGAAGCAATAGTTGTGTGGGGCTTCTTTTTCAGTTGCCATGACCGCCTTGATTATAGCATTAAAGACCTCTAATTGTTCATTGTTTAACAATTCAACATTAGGCCAGTTTGTATTGCGAGTCATATTATCTATTGGAGGATCACCTCTTGGTTCAGGCAAACCCATTGCCTGGCAAGAAGAACCATGCTCATTAAATATTGCTTTTATCAAATGAATAACTGGGGGATATGTATATACACTGGCCCCCGCCCTTTGCGGCCCGGGCGACAAGATCAAAGTGTAGTATCTGTTCCGGCAGATACTACAAGCAAAGACCAGATGTGGGGGCAACTCCACATACCTGACCTTTAACCAGCTCCCATTTCCCACCTCTCGGGAGCTGGTCCCCTTTTTCCTTCCCCCTCCCTTCATTCCTCACATTAAAAATCGGCCTTGTGCTCGGTGGGGGAGCAAATAAATACCATCTGTTCCGACAGATACTGCAAGCAAAGACCATATGTGGGGGTAACCCCAAATATCTACCTTGGTCAATGTAGGGGCAACCCTTCATACCAACAGTTCCTATCAAACTCCCATTTCCCACCCATCGGGAGCTGGTCCCCATTTCCCTCCCCCCTCCCTCTCTCTCCACATTAAAAAAGGCCTTGTGCCTAATTTGCTCAGTGGGGAAGCAAATAAATACAACCTGGGGGATATGTATAATATATCCACCAGTCCACTACACTTTACCGTAAAATTCGGCTAAAACAATTGTTGACGAATTACCTCCTTTGAATCGATATCGTCTGGTTGTGACAATTGAAGCTAATTCCGAACTTTGATCTAACATTTTAAGTAAAAAAAAAAAAAGCTTAACATTTTCTTGTATCTTTTTTTTTATATTAAGAAAAATGTAAGCATCATGCTGAAATAATAAAAATGCCATTCTTAATAAGGGGAGAGGGTTTGACTATTCTAAACCTTCACCTAAATAACCATTTAATGAAAAAAATGTTTAAAATGTTCTTGTATCTTTTTTATAATTTTTGTTAAATAAGAAAAATCAGGTTTGTATTACTGTACACATAGATTCGAAAAAGTTGTCAAAAACAAATATATAACAAATAAATGTTATCAAAGGCAAGATAAGTTACTTTTCTACCAAACTGGATATATTTTTCGTGTTTTTATTCAATGTAACATGTGTATTCAGCTCGAAAAGCATGCAGTGTTTACCGATGTATTGGAACATTCAAGATGACGGCTGATTCTCTCTTTAACACGGTAAGTTTGGGAAAAGGTGTTATAAATAAAAAAAACGGATAAAATACTGTTAAACACTCGCTCAATATATGTTACCGAGTCACAGGTTGACATATATTCGGCGGGTGTTTAATAGTATTTTATGTAGTTTTTTATTTATAACATTTTTTTCCAAACTTACCATGTTAAAGAGGGTGTGAGACGCCATCTTGAATTTTCGAATACATCGGTAAACACTGTATGTTTTTCGAGCTGAATAAATATGCTACATTGAATAAAAACACAAAAAATATATCCAGTTAGGTAGAAAAGTAACTTATCTTGCCTTTGATAACATTTATTTGTTATATATTTGTTTTTTGACAACTTTTTCGAATCTATGTGTACAGTAATACAAACCCGAAAAATCAATAAACTTTGATAACACTATTGTAAGAATCATGCTGAAAGCCATTCTTAATATGGGGAGGGGGGTTAACTATTCTGAAACTTTACCTAACAATGTAAAAAAATAAGGGAAAAATATGTGTATGAACAATAAAAATTTCTTCAGTTAAATAAATTATACTGTAAATCTTTAAATAAGGAATAAATATTTATTTAAACCATAATTATTGAAACAGTATTTTACTGCATAAAAAACGGTTATGGGGAGAAGGGTTAACTATTTTTAACCTTCTCCTAAATAGCGATTTAATAATAAAAAAAAAAATTAATGGTCTTGTATCTTTTTTTTATAATTTGTTTTAAAATAATAAAAAAAAAAAACTTTGATACCGCTATTGTAAGAATCATGCCGAAAGCCATTCTTAATATGGGGAGTGGGCTTAACTATTCTGAAACTTTACCTAACAATGTAATAAAAATAATGGAAAAATATATGTATGAACAATACATATTTCTTCAGTTAAATAAAATATACTGAAAATCTTTAAATAGGAAATAAATATTTCTTTAAATAAATTAAATCGTAAGTAATGAAACCAAGTGTTTTATTTCATATTAAAAAAACATTTTTGTGTCCATTTTTTATAGTATTTAAATATGTATGCCCTGTCGGTGGGCATTAGAAGATGATTAATGCCTGTAAAAGAAGCAAAATAAAACAGACAAAACCTAAATGATTACTTTGTAATCAACGTGAAGATGTATAAATGTTACAAAATTACTCGATTCGGCATTAAATAACACGAAAAAGGATTGATATACCGTAAAACAAAAGCAAAACAGAACAACAAGACGTAAAATATGTTTTACTCTGTGTTACTGCGAATGGTGACTTTGGTGATTTATTTAATAAAGTTATTCTTGACTTTTGTAACATTTATTTCGAAACATATTTTTTTGTTATGTAAGGCTTACTCAAAAGTAAATTAAAAAAAAGATAAAGTGGCACAGTAAAACAAAAAACAAAACAAAAACGAACTCGTAACGTTAAATGTAAAAATATATTTATTACTGAATAAAATAGAATAAGCGTTCCGTTCCGTATTCTATTTTATTCAGTAATAAATATATTTTTTACATTTAACGTCACGAGTTCGTTTTTTTTTTAAATAATCCAGAACCATAAATAGACAGTTCATATATATATATATATATATATATATATATATATATATATATATATATATATATATATATATATATATATTTGTTGTTGTTGTTGTTGTTCGGGAAGTTTTGGAAAATAAAAGGGTTTAATTATTTTTTAACTAATAAAGAGTGAACAGCAAAGGGAGATAATTCACATTAATTAATGTTTGCGATGATGATGACGTGTTTCATTAATTAATGTTTGCGATGATGATGACGTGACACCGTACGTACAAGCAAATTAATATATAGGTAATAATAATAATAATAATAATAATAATAATAATAATAATAATAATAATAATAATAATAATAATAATAATAATAATAATAACCTATGGTAACACGCCCACCGAAAAACACACTTAGCAATTCTCCTGCAATTTAAACTCCAGTTTTCAACACAATTTCAGAAAGGAAAAGACAACAACACTCTCCATCAATATGTTACGGCACATCAAGCCTATTCAGCAACATGTGTCGCCATATCCAACCTTTCCAGCAACATCTTAAGGATAGCAACCTCTTTTCGCAACAACCGCGACCACCAACGCACGAAAATGTTCACCAAACATAATACACTTCTCGATCACACAACGACTCACCTCACCTCACCTCACCTCACCTTACCTCACCTCACCTCACTGAATTTTCCCCAGCCAACCTGAGTAAGCTGCATCACGTCGGGGTCACCAATTGTTGGGATTGGATATCTCGATCGGTAAAGAAATAAAAACGTGTTCAATAAGTACGACCGTAATTAATTCTATGTCTGACCATTGTATAGAGAACGAGACAGGATTTTTATTTATTAAGTATCAAGGTGAAAAGGAGTTTCGACGTGCAAGGATATCAGGCAAAAAGAGTTTAAACTTGCACAACTGTGGGAAGGTCACGGGAACGACGCTGTGAATTTGAGTGCGAGTGTTGCCGTCATAGTCTGTATTGCTGTGGAGTCTATAAAACGTTCGCAGGGGTCAACACATTGGGTTGAAGTTTGTTTGCGATATCTGCGAATGTGTCGACTACACGCTTACGGTTAGTGTGAGCCTGCGAGAAAATTGGTCCGTCCGTAGAAAGCTGTGTCGACGTTTTTCATGTGATTGGTGTTCCCAGTGGATCGGTACGGATCTGAGCGTCACAGAATAAGTGTCTTAGTGTGTTTAATCAAGACAAAGCGAAATTAGTAGGTGTAAACGGCTCACTATATGTCTCTGTTAATGTGCCGTAACAAGGTACACCTATTTTAAGATACAATGCCGTAAATTTAATTTTATGCATGATCTAAGTTTTATTTAAATAACTGGATAGCCACTCAACTAAAAATGTATCATTCACAATATTTAGTAGCCTTTTCCAATTAAGTTTATTTAATGCCGATCATGTTTCTAATATATTATAGCATAGAGAGAAGAGATAATTAAAAAAAAACAAGTGAAAGGGCGAGGGACATAAACAGGGAGGGGGAGAAGAGAAAAATGATTTGCGACACATTGTTTATTATTCTAAGCCAATTTGATGCAAGGTTCGGGGGTTGTAAAGGATATTGGGATGAATGATACGTGAATAGGAAGAGGAAAGATCGCGGTCACGCACAAATACGCAACGAATTCTTCTGATGTCTCTGAAAGTGTCCGAAGATATAGTGCGGTGTTTCCAGACAATGACGAATCGGAAACCAACTTACAAACGGGCGTTGATTATTGTGCTAATGCCAGTTGTGGTTACTTGTCACGCTCTAATGCATCAGAACAGAGAATAACAAAAGCAACCACGTCATCAACCGAGAACAATAACGTAAACTCATACATCGCATATTAAGTAATTAATCTATAGTGGCTTCGTTTTATTTTGTGAGAGACTTTTGATTAGTAGTCAGGGTATGTATGAAAATAAATAAATAAAACATAGTTAATTAGCATAATATGAAAAAAAAGAAATCAATACTGGAATAGGTAATAAACACATACAAATCAATCATCTATTACAACGTTAAATCATAAAACATTAAATATTAAAACTACTTTTATTGTTTGCTTTTGAAGTACTCATTTACCGTTACGTAGCTCCAAGTAACAATTTCTATTGAACACAAGAGTAAAAACTCCAAAACACTAGCTATTTGTTAAAATAATATTCCTTGAAATATATTATAGAACATTCTCACCACCAGTATACCGCTGTGTAGAATTTGATATTTTAAATATTTACTATTGCTAATAATAATAATAATAATAATAATAATAATAATAATAATAATAGAAAAGTGCTACACAAAGAGCCGAGAAGGATAAAGGAGGATCAAAAGACCGAGGAGAGAGTGCTGGCCAGACCTCCGCTGGACAAACGCGAAG
The DNA here is from genome assembly GCF_053919585.1 of Euprymna scolopes. Lineage (NCBI taxonomy): Eukaryota > Metazoa > Mollusca > Cephalopoda > Sepiida > Sepiolidae > Euprymna > Euprymna scolopes. The sequence goes on along the minus strand of NC_136492.1, from coordinate 117,150,867 downwards.
AGAACTGGGGCCTTGGGGAGACTTAGTGCCACTCAAATTCCAGTATAAACTAATGGCCACGAGAAATCAATGGTAAGAGGCTGCTGCGATGACGCAAGTTTGTTTTCAAATGCTATCGAAGGAGGTGGAGAAAGCTGGACGTCTGGGGAGACGTTGTCACTCAGCTTCCAGATAACACTACAGGTGTCCAATGAGATCATTTGTTGACTTGTGTTAAAGCTCCATATGAGCCAATATAATAATAATAATAATAATAACAATAATATTAGTGCTACTTCTAAGATTTATGTTCAATATAAGTTAATTTTATGAATAAATCGCACGCATAAATTAATAGCAAACCGTTACTTTAAGTCATCATTTTTTTACTTATCAAACTCATACTTAGTACATACTAAGTAACTGAAGGGTTAACATCTTGTTTTTTTTTCATTTTACCATTAATGATTCTTTTATTCTGTATTTGAGAGATTTTACAGATAATATTCAGAGAATTGATGATGGATAGGATTAAATTGAAAAAAAAAAGTAAATACGGCGAAACCACCATGGAACTGTTCAGGTAATCCTTTGGCGACAACATTCTCTCTTGCTATGGCAATTACAAATAGCCTCCACGTTCTTCGGACTTGATTGGCCCTGGCTGTTTCTCTTGTGGGGATATTTAAAGAACGGTCTCTGTATTCACACCCCAAACAATGCAAGAATTGAATGAAACCATCAGAAATTAAATAAGGGAGTTAAATCGACATCCAGAGATTATGCAATCTGTAATGAATAATGTTTTCGAAAGAGCACAAATATTCGAACCTGAAAATAGTCAAAATTTAAAGGATTTTTTTCCTGAGAATATATTTATTCAACTTTGCATTGTTGTAATCGATTTTTCAACTGTCTTATTCAGATTGTTTTAATATTACATAAACATATCCTCAAAATGCAAGAATCTATTCAAGTTCAAATACCTTCAGTCACTTTCTGGACTTTCTTTTTCTCTGTCTCTCGTTCTCTTTCTATCTCCTCTCTCTGTTTATATATATATATATATATATATATATATATATATATATATATATATATGGGGGGTTTCGTGTGTTTTTAGTAAATTTATCATGAAATAATTATTTTTGTATTTGTTGGTTATAAAAGCATAAACAATATTTGACCAACGCGAGACTTCCCAGACTCAATTACGTTGTAAAACTATCTTAATCGTCTTTATTATAGGACAGAGCAAAAAAAATGTTATCAAACCAATTTATACAAAACAGATTCGATATAAAGGATATAATTTTATTGGTAACTGTATCGTTCGTAATAAGAGGGAGTATTGTTAGTTATATATATATTAAGCAGAAGATTAAATCCTGGCCAAATGATAAAGAAAATCAAGTACAAAAACATAATGCAAAAGTAAGTTTAAAACAATAAATACAAATGCCATAGATGACCAACTAAGCGTTAAACTATTCGGTCCTCTGAATTTTGCTGATTGAACGTAACAAGCAAATTAAAAAAAATACGCAGGTTCATTAACTGACCTATGATCTGGCGTTGAAGGGTAGTGTTAATTAAATTTTACAATTGTTGTAAGCCAGACAAGCGTGCAGTTGTTAGAATGGCCGTATAAATACAGGGAACTTGTTCTGTTGAGTATGGCGTGGCGCGCATGATAATTAAATTAATGCATGTAATAAGGCGTCGTTATACACGTCATTTCGATATCTCTCTATAAACCACGAACGATTAATAGGTCTACATAATAAAACTTGTAATATACTTATAGACCCATGAAAGTTCATATTAAAGTAAAGTATTAAGATCTCTAGCTATGGTATTGCTGGAAATGTCTTCTCAATTATTAAATCATTTCTTTCTGATAGGTTCATAAGAGTAGTAGTTGAGGGGCAAAAATCAGAAGCTCACAGTAGTAATGTCGGTGTCCCTCAAGGGTCCATCCTGGGCCCAACTCTTTTCCTGATCTACATTAATGATCTTCCAAATCACATCCTTACATCATTTGTAGACATCTATGCTGACGACACTACCATTTATGGTAGCACATCTAAGACAGTAAACGACGAAGTTCTCTCCAATTCTCTCTCCTCTGATCACGTAGTACAATGGGGTAAAGAATGGCTGGTTACTTTTAATGAATCTAAAACCAAGCTTCTCTCTTTAATTCATCAACATTCTGATCCACATCTGACATCAATTGAAATGAATGGCTCTAGTCTTCAGGAGGCCTCAAGTTTTGACAAACTTTTTGGCTTGACCATTACTCCTGATCTTAAATGGAACACGTACATCAAATCTGTTGCCAAGGCCGCTGGAAAAATGGTGGGATCTTTCTATCGATCTGGTAGATATCTCACTGCTGATGCTATTCTCTATCTATATAAGAGCCAGGTACGTCCAAGGATGGAATACTGTTGCCACATCTGGGCAGGAGCTGCTAGAAAGGACTTGGCCTGCCTTGATAGAGTTCAAAATAGACTTCGTAGCCTCGTAGGAGATGTCCTTTTCTCTTCCTTACAACCTTTATCTCACAAAAGAGATGTTGCGAGTTTGTCTCTTATGTATCGTTATTTTCAATGGAAAGCGTTCGAATGAGCTTCAATCTATGGTCCCCCTCGCCAAACTTTCACAGGATACGCTCGTCTAGCTGTAAACACTATCAATAATTCCCCCCACTCTTTATCTGTGCCTAAACCTAAACGTAGATTCCACGAACAAAGCTTCTTTCTTAGAACTGCACGCCTGTGGAATTGTCTTCCGTTTTCCTGCTTTCCGGCTGACTACAATATGGTTGTCTTCAAGTCTAACGTAAATAATTCTTGATGAGCCGTTCCATATAAGTTATCAATTTTACCAAATTTTCATTACTAATGATTACTATACTGTCCAATTTCTACTGTACACTCTTTAACCCTTATCCTTGAGTGGCCTCTTGGCCTTGATAATGTGGTGATGCCTATGTAAAAAAAATTGATTAGCTACGTAAATAAATTAAGAAAAAAATAAACGACGGGAACTATGTTTTTATTATATAAAGGGACATCTTAGCATGTTTCATTAAAAGAAACACAAGGTTAAGCTCAGTGTTGATTGTTGAATTAAATAACCATTATAAAATTGCTTTCATTTATTAGATTTAATTAAAAATGTGCATTAATGTAACATCAGAACAGTTATTAAATTATATCTAATGACGTCATTGACAAAGGTATCTTTCGATTTGTAGAATTTTGTTGCTTGAAACTTTATATACAGTGTATTCCAACCACTGTGAAACCTAACATTTGGGGTTTGCCAGGTGAAGGCGAACGAGAGCATCGCAAATATGCATGCGGAACGTAATAGATATTAGTTTCGGTTTTAATCTTTAGCTTTGCAGCAAACATATCTAAATAGCCCAGGATTTAACGCGGAAAAGAAAAAGTACATCATAAGCTACAGGTTTTGGTTTCAATTCTCGGTTGTGGCGCGCGAATATTTTTTTTTAGCCTTTTAAAAATTACTATATATTGGGTCCAATATAATAATATAATAAATACGAAATCTGCTTATTCAAAATATAATATTTAAGCGTATTTTACGAAGGTTCGATGCCGAGCGGCCTGTTAGTTCATTTAGATTGCGCAATATAAGAATAAATGGAAACAATTTCCTTACAATCGAAACAGTAAATATTGCATACTTATTAAGAAAATGTGTATTATTATAATAAAAAAAAATGTTGGGTGTATCTTTCTATCATCACTTATAAAAATAGTGCAATTTTTTTCGATCGAAATGGCTCAGTTCTTCTTTGGTCCAGCCCATGAAAATTATTATTATTATTATTATTATTATTATTATTATTATTATTATTATTATTATTATTATTATTATTACTACTACTACTATTATTATTATTATTATTATTATTATTATTATTATTATTATTATTGTCGTCGTCGTCATCATGATGATCATCATCATCATTTTTTTTTTTTTTGCTGTCTAGGGGTAGTCACACAAGTCATCATCAAAGATTGCTGTTTGAGAACAACTTGCGGTGATCTCTGGAGTCTGATTGACACCAAGTTTATCCAAATTTCCTGTACCCGTCACCTCTTTAAATAAATTTTCCGAAAGATTTTGCGTTATTGAAACATCCGCTTCCATTTAATTTTTCGTTGACAGCGACCGTTTGTCTTCACTGAAATTTGGGTGTCAATAAGACCCCTAAGGTAAGTCCTTTGTTGAGCTTCTTCTAACTGATCACATTTTTACTTTTCTATTCTTATCTAGTCGTTTTGATCATCGCTTTGACTTCTCTTTTGAAATTTTTTATCTGGTGTTCCTAGCTTCAATTCTCATCTACATTTTGTTGGGTCTCTTACTTTCTCAGTCCTTTTTTTCTACTTCAAACTTCATACTTACTATCTTCAAACCTGCATAAATTAAATTGTTTAGGTCTGTAATGTTATCAATTTTGATATATGGAAAGGCCTTGTTCACATTCTCTGTTTCAGTTTTAATTCGCTTTCAACCTTGGTTCTTTAAAGTGGGTATCTTTTATTTTTCTCGTTCATAAGTTGGCTGATGTTTTCTACCCCATCTAATTCATTCTCATTAAGTTCTGTTATTTCATATATCTCGGCTTCCATGTTTCTTGTATCAAGGATTTGCACGTTTCTACATCCGGAGTTCTTATGTTTTGGCTGCAGCGAGCGGCGTTTCTTTGTGAGTTTCATTATTTGCAATTTGTTGTAATTTATTTTAGTTTTAGTTTGGAAAAGCAAAATACCTTGAAAATAAGTTTCGCTTGGTCCGCAATTCTTTGCTCTGATATATGCTACACAATTCTTTCATCCGTTCGCGATATCCTCGGTCTTTGGGGCGACTATTGTAATAGCATTCTATTTTCTTTTGTTCTCCATTTATTTCTTGAGGATTTTGGTCGATGTCGGTTACTTTGGTTCTCCTCTGTTTTATCTGTATTATTTTAGTACCTGAAGTTAGAGGAGATACTTACGTGTTCTGGGTCAATGCTATTGTTCATTCAGAAATTAGGAGAGGATGACGACAACATCCCCCATTCTAGCCACCGAGACAGTACCTGTCGTTAAAGAGATTAGATCTTTATTAGTTGCCCCACGTTGCGTATTATTTGTGAGTTCAATATTTCATGGTGTGGTGTTTGTTGCAACACTACGGCCAGAATTGTTTCACCCGTGGTTCTCTCACAGGGATAGTGTTTTCCCCTCATGTATAATAGAAGCCTTGTGTACTATCACACGTACATAAAAATTGAACAGACGGTACACATACGAGGAAAAAGGGTCCAACAAACGACTGTTTTATAATAAGTCATTATGTGTCTTCTGTAGCAAAAGATTAAAGATAGATCCTCTTTACACGGGTGTGCGTATTTGCAAGAAGTGAAGAGAATGAGTGGCATTAGTCTTTTACACTTGATATTTAGTTTGTGTGTTTGTTTTTTTTAGTTCCATTTATACTCAAGCAAGAATAAAATACTGAAATTAATTCAATAACTAAGGAAGTGACAACATAAACATTATAGCCTGTACGACTAAATTACGAAGATTCATAAATAAGTACATTTGAAATTTATAGTAGTAACTGCATTTATGTTCTCATATACAGAGAGAAATGTAAATATTAGTGGATAAAGTAAAAAAAGGAAAAATTAAATGCAAGAAATAAAAAAAAAATAACTTTTTTTTTCATTTCTACTTGTTCGGATTATTTCGAAAAACAAACACAAAATGAAGCCCGGCGTGCAAGTTTAAAAATGGCCGTTTCCATCACAATATTCTTCGTCAAGACGGTAGACGTTAAACTCGAATGCGTTAGCAATGCGTCAGTGGACGACTAACTAAGGTCAGCAGACAAGGTATGTTGGTGCCAGTGACTCCTACTAATATATAGTAAAGTCACAGATGAACAGATACACTTTTTTGTTGTTTTGTTTTTTGGAGGGTGCTACATTTACGTATTATCAGTTGGAGTGAAAAAGTTCAGAAAAGCTATTAGTTTTTCATTTAAAAACAGATCCAGGAAAGAAAATCATAGCAAATAAACTCATTTGCGAGGGAGTTAATGCATGGACATTTCTGTGGTATTTTTTGTTTTATTTTTGTTGGGGAATTTCAAACAAATATATTACATAGATTAAATACAAGAAAACAATTAAAATGCATAAAACAAATTAATAAACAGTTTATTTTAAACTTGCTTGTTCGAATTATTCATGAGAAAAGTCCAGCGTGTGTATATAAATATGGGTTTTCCAATCACAACATTCTTCTGTCTAGTATAAGTGGCGTTCGGCGTTCAATCCTGGCGCGTTCGAATGCGTTTGTGGATGAGTCAGTCGGGCCAGCATACAAGGTCTGCTGAAGGCAATGACGTCTACTTATATATAGCATAATCGCAGAAAGACATATACGCAGGTTCTACTGGGACGTGCTTCATTTATCTATCGTAATTAGTATCAGTTGATAAGTCACTAAGGCTAGTATACAAGAGAATCATCATCATCATCATCATCATCATCATTATTTTCCCACAAAGAAGGTTTACATTCATAATTATCAGTGTTGAACTGCTGGCCATAATAAGTACGGTTCCTTGGATACTGAATTATAACACGTCTCATGAATATCTTTGATTCTCTTCCAATGTTAGCACGCAGTGCATTGAGGCAAATAGTTTTTGGTTAATATTAACGCATCTAAAACCAAGCTTTTATATTTCCACCATAAACGTCGACATGATTCAAATTCATAAGAATGGATTTGGCTTTAAAATATCTCCCTGTTTTGTCTGCATTTTTATATCTTCAAATAGGTGTTCACGTCTAGGATTACATTTTTTTGTGTAAGTGGCATACTCTCAATTCTAAACATTAAAATGACTGAGAGTACTCCTCAAACATTATCGCATGCATACTATATCACTGATCACTCAGGTTTTACAAGCTGTTCGATGGGTATTAGTGTAATCGGTGTTTGCTATAACTTTTCGAATATCATGCTTCTTCACAATCAGTTAAATATGATACTATTTAGTGATTGTGTTCACATAAAATATTATCAGTAATAGAACATTAATAATATATAGTTGAACACCACATATTGATTTATAAATGAAATTACAATTCCAGCCCGGGCAGCATATTTTAATAATCGGTTCAACGCATTTTCGTTTACCGTAAAAAGGTGTTTACTTGTAGATAGCAACGGCTGTCGGTTCTCTCTGTAATTTGAGTAGCAATAGATTAAGTTTTCTTTATATATTATGTTGTTTAAATTCCTCACGTATACACTGCCTAATATTTTTGAATATATGTCAGTTATCATATGTTCCCTATCATCAATGTATCCTTAATCGCAGTCAAGGCTCCATGTGACATTAATAGTCTTTCAGACTATATATATATAAATATATATATATATATATATATATATATATATATATATATATATATATATATATATATATATATATATATATATATATATATATATATATACAGGGTGGGCCATGGGTCACGCACCAAAGAATTAAGTGATGTGAAACTGTAAAAGCTGCGGAACAAAATATATTTTCTTTTCTTTTGGTATAAGATACATGTTCTTTTATGATTATATCAGCCTGTACAAAGTGTTTTTCATTTTATTGGTTAAGTTTGGTTTTAATAAATAACGTTTATTACTATCAGAGTGATTTAAATTCCTTTGGTGCGCGACTTATAGCCAACCCTGTATGTATATATATATATATATATATATATATATATATATATATATATATATATATATATTAGTATATATATATACATCTCTTAATATATATTTAAATATATATAAATATATATATGTATGTATGTATGTATGTATGTGTGTGTAGTGCGTTTACACTCAAGGAGAGTATTAACGACCCTGCTAATGTTTATTAAGAATACCAGGCCTGCTACTTATTTCAAATAAAACAGCTAGTAACTACTAGCTCAGAGGCATAATAATAATAAGGCAATACGCATAAAATATACAATATTAACATAAAAATAAACGTTAAATTGTTAAAAAAAAACATAACAAACTATATACGGTTATGATAGATGAATGAACAATTTAAATAAGTGCTTAAAAAGAAAATACGCGTAAAATATATTACATTAACATAATAATTGGCGAAAAAAATATCAATTATAAACATGCATTGAATACGAGGATATTTTCAGAAATATGTTTAAAAATTTAATATAATATAAATATATTTTGAAAATGAAATATGAAAAAAATAGAAAACATGTAATAAAAATTAAGCAAGAATAAGTAATTATTACTAACAATATCGACGTAGAATATGACATATGCATTTAAGTATAGGATTTAAATATCAAATATAAAACGATATCTAATAATACTAATTCGCGAGAATTCATTTACAAGTAAACGGACATTATGAAATAAAAATTGCATACAATATGAAAAATATATACAAAAAAATCACAGAATGTTTAACAAATTAAATTATCAATTTTAACAAAGGCTTAACAAATTAAACTATGATCTTTAACATAGGTTTAAAAATTAAATTGAAAATCTTAACATAGTGATAACAATTAAAATTTAAAATTTTAACATAGGTTTGGCAAGTAGATTATTAATTATAAAATTAAACCAGGAATTTCAACAGAAGGTAAACAAGTTAAAATATGAAAAGTGCAGTTAGTGGTAAGGTAAAAACAAGTACCTATAAAAAAATTAATATCTGAACAGTGTGGAAAAAGAAGTCTGGCAAGAGAATAAAAAACTATTATAAAAAAACAAAACAAAAGCCAATAAGTATATCTGAAATCAATGTAATAGAGGGTTAATTTGTACTTTAGCACCGTAGATGATTTGGCAGACAACGAAAGTAAAGAAACTGGCGTAAATGTAGTAAAATACAAAGGAATTAAAAGTAATGAAAATTATAAATTATCTGGACTTAATTTAGGCTTAGAATTTGAACATGTGTTTTATGAAATAAATGGATTTATGGTTTTGAAAGTGAAAAATGTTTTTTTTGTGCCTAATCACCCTTGTCTAGGCTTGGAGCCAGTTTTATATTGGGGGCTACTACAACTCTCTTATAAAGAGATTCGCAGGGCGTTTATATAAATGCCGCCCCCCTCTGTAAATCCCACAATTTTTCTCTTTTCACGTTAATCTCCTCGCTAACAAATTTAACCTTCACATAAGAAAAAACTAGAATTGTAAAAACAAATTGATTTCATGACTTTTAGTATCGGGGATCAGTTTTCAATTAAACCGTTCTACTGAATTGAACACATATATTGTCACAATATTTTTCTTAATGATGGTAACAAAGTACGTGTTCAATTTAGTAGATCGATAATGTGTAAATAATGTTAATCCAAAATAATGCGAAATGGCTTGTGTAACTTTTAACTAAACGTAATAGTAAACTTTTGTAAACATCGGTATGTAAAATAAATGTAGTGAAATATAAATGACTTAAAAAGAGATCAGTTCATTTTATCATACGTTAATTTAGCACGGCTAAATCCGATACGATATAAAGAAAGTTGCGAATTTACTTTTAATGTAAAAATGTGTAAATAATGTTAATTGAAATATTGTGTAACGACATGTTTACTTTTGTACTAAATGTTATGGTTAATATTTGTACACATCACTGTATAATAAAGGAAAAGCGATTATAGAAAATGTAGATGGTTAAAAAAGAAGTAGTTCATTTTAGCATCGGTCCATTTAGAATAGGATATTATCTAAAGAAGGCTACGACGTGTTGTTTTTAATTAAACCATGTGCAAATAATGCGCACCCAAATAATGCAAAATACCTGTTCAATTTTTATGTAAATGTTCTGTTTAATTTAATTAAAAAATATTCCGTAAAATAAAGGAAAAGCAACGATAATAAAATATAAATGATTTAAAAACAGATCCGTTCATTTTCTCATCAGCCAATTTAGGACGCGAAAACTGGGTATGGTATTGTAATGTTGTGACCCTTTGGGATGTGATCATACCGTAGTATCTATGTTAACTGAGGTAAGTAGGACCTAGGATCAAAACATTATTATTATTATTATTATTATTATTATTATTATTATTATTATTATTAATAATAATAATAATAATAATAATAATAATAATAATAATTGATTCAAGCGACGGCAGGTCGCTGGATTATTATGATTAGAAAAATAAGCAATTAAATTGGGGGAAAATGATCGAAATATAATATAATAACTCGCAAAAGGAATGTGACAATAAAACATAGATGTAAACATTATTTTTTAATTTGCATAAACAAATAACTAGATTAGGGACATTAGGTGGTTCTGAGACTCGTACTTATATGACGCAAAGAAACGCAATGTATATAGATTTGGGGAGGTTCTAGGCAGTCGTTAGCTTGACATCATAGAGAACGGACGACTCATGATGCCGTGGGAAGCGGTGTCACTTCGGAGAGACAAAATGTAAAGAACGTGTAATCTCTAAAAAATCTGACCAGATCATGAGAACAAATGTTCATAAATATTTCAGTTATACGTTGTGTTGTTTACATCTGTTAAAAAATAACTATTTTCTACAACTGTTTCGATACGTCCACGTCCATCGATTCCTGTTAGAACTGTTGCATAAATGTTAAAATATAACACTAAGCGATAGACTAAATGATACTATGTATATGCATACACGCATTTACACGTACACGAATATACAGGTAAAATATAAAACCCAACTATTAAACATGTACGTCGTTATAGAACGTATTCATGAATTTTAATATAGATTCACAAATTATATCATCAGTTTTTACATAAGTTTAACAAATTATATCATGAATTTTATTATAGGTTTAACACATTAAATCCAAAATCCAGCATGAAATGCATGTGAAATATTTGTACGAATAAACAAATAGATACTAAATATAAAATATAGGTATCATATATTTTGCTTTAATTTATAGATAATTTGTCTATGAAACATTATTTGAGATTAGTCCAAACAGAAATACTAATTTATTAATAATAGTAGAATTTAAACACTTTGTTGAAATATAACGTGCAATATACGTTTCTATTTTAAATGTTTTCATAACATATAGAATAGCTGTAACATATGAACGATTTATTTAAGTACAGGTATATATATATATATATATATATATATATATATATATATATATATATATATATAACATCTTTGTTTAAGATAAAAGTTAACATAAAATAAACAGATGGTGTATTAAATCCCGTCATTAGTATGGCCGAAAAACTGAGTGAAAAGCAGAAAGCAACCGAAACAAAATAGCTTCGGTAGATATAAGTTTAATTTGCTAGTTTGGTATTGTAGAGATTTCTAATTTTCAAGAGAAATGGTAATCATGTATGACACAGGTTAATAGCACCTAATATTAAAAATGATAGTTGAGATGTTTTGTTAAAAAGTACAAGATAGCAACCGTAAAAACTATTCTGGATCCCGTTTGAAAAAAAAAATCTGATTATTATTTCTTAGAGATAATGTATTTGTATTCATAACTGAACTTTCTATAAATTTTATAAAAATATAATCCATCAACATTCATGGAGAGAAACGCTACCATTTTTGTAACCATTTGCACAGTTAATAATCGGCTTCGTCATGTTTGTTATTGATGGGCTATTTATAAGTCATGACGCTAAATATCTGACATCCGATCCTCTACGTATACAACTATGATAAAGCATTCTTTTTATATATTAGATGATCTCAAGTGAACACGGGTCTGTTCTCTCACATATGTTAGTAAACAGAGATTGTCCAGCGTATTTATTTATATAGGAAGAAAATACGTATTTTCCTTCAATAAAAGAAAATAAAACTGACATGTATGCATTAGATTTTTTTTCTATTATTAGTATCATCATTATTATTATCATTATTATTATTTTCGTTGTTTTTATTGTTGTAGTCTGTGTCATTTTTATTCCCGTTGTTGTATTGCGGGATTTTTTTCGTGGTTATGGAGGTCTGCGGTGTTTGATAACCCCTGTCAAAGTTCCGCCCTGAGCGAGCACAAATTATAGACCGTTCTGCATGACCGAATATGAGAGACACCACACAACCTGAAAAAAAAATTGAAAAAAGAGAAAAAAAAGCGGTGTACATTATATCCCGCATATCACTTGAGAGATACAAATTCGCCCATCTGCTCGACGGCCTAATCCTTCTGGCGTACGCATTACCTTATTTGTATTTTTTTTATACATCGTTTCTAATAGCTTCGACCCGCACAATATAAATGTATAACTGTATATAATGATATTCACAATTTGTTTCAATTACTAACTTTTCATATTCAATAAATCTGAACATCTTTAGCACGATCTTCATCGTTTTCGATTGTACCATTAATTGATTTCAACGGTTTTTTTTTTATTAATATTTGCTCCGGAAAATCTCAATTACATGCAATATGTATATGAATTTTGAGATGAAAATGATATTGCGATCTGAAGTGTCATAGAATAATAAGAGCTGTTTCAAACTGGTGCATAGGGGACACCTTATAATACAAGCTCACACGGACATGTTACTTGAACTTAATGCATGATGTGAGAAATTATCTGATAACCGGGACGTCTAATAGAAATACATGTACATACGTAAAAACATAAGTATTTTGCAATGAAAATTCCTTAACGTTGAGAAAAGCGTTTACTGAAGACGCCGTTCCTGGCGTGATTACCAAACCGTCCTATCTATGTATAACAGCACCAATGAATCCTATGTAAATTATCCAAATAAAATCACCCGGTATTCATTTATGTTCCTATCACATAAATACACATTTTTACCTGAAAGGAAGTTTTTAATTATATAAAAAAGGCAGTAAGATAAAAACTATCATTTGAATTGTATTAACTTACAAAAATAATATTTAAATCAATAAAGCCTACCTATCGTTCTTTCTCGAATTACATTTACAACACATAAATGCGTATTAGCGAGTAAATGTTTGAAAGAAAGTGAGTTGACAAGAGATTCAATGCTAAATGTCTAAATAAAGTAAAACATAATAAGTGATTGTTGGATTTTCTCTGAAACATAAGCGTATTCATTTTTTTTTACCAACGAAGATATTAACACATAATTATAAAGAAATATATACTTATTAGAGTAAAACGTTATTTTATAAAAAGGAATTTCTTCATATTTTGGTGGAAGAGGATACTAGTAAATATATACCTACTACCGCAACTTCCAATTAATTTTATTTTTCGCTTGTACTGAAAACAGATGTTTGCCTCAAAGTTGACAAATACAGGATTCTCAAAGACCAATGTACAAATATGCACATACAGAATTATAATATGAATGTCTTCCAATTATATTTTAATAAATATACAAAGACGTGCAAAGCTTTGCATATTTCTATACACATTATTGTATTCGGCTGCATATGTTTCAGGTTTTAATACGATAACGTTTATTACATTATTAAACGGCCCAGAAGTTTTATGATAAAATCGTATATAGATGTATATTTAATTGTTGAATTTGTTTTTGGGAAGACGGAATATTGAAGCTCTGTATAACATATTTAATCAATGTCGGTATCACTTTTATATACGTATACTTAACGGAAGTATACGTAGCTGTTTGTACCGGTATCCGTCGAACCATAATATTTATAATTTCAATATTATTCATTTACAAGAAATATATATAAATAAAACATAATGCAATACATTATATAAAGCCTTTCACTCAAATGACCATAAAATCACAATATAAAGTATGTAACACGTAGGATTCGTTATAAAAGATGTATCAATAGGAGATTCGCTTAACCGATACCTGTCAAAAAAATGAAAATAAAGCAAGTTAACCAAACGAAGCGATCGTGTGTAAGATTACTTGTCTCTGCCATATAACTGAAGTTAATTTAGAAATTCCTTATACAGCGAACACAACTACTTTAAATTCATTAGAAAAATATAACAAAGTAAAAAGTTATTTATATACAGTTTTAAATATTATTAAACAGAAGATCAATAATAATAATAATCATATATACAACTTCTTACATCTCAGTATTATCCTTAACCTTCAGATACATTAATTAAAATTATTTGCTTTTATTTTCGAAAAACATAAAAGTTTTATAACCGACAAAAAATAAAAATCACGTAAATTTTCTAACGATGATTTCTCTATACATAACAAAATAGACAAGATATTTCTGGTTTTGTACAATGCCAGTTTCGAAAAAGAAAGACAAGATCACACATTAATCCAAAATGGTCACACAACCCTAGACGTATTGCCGATTTTATTGCTATTATCTATCGGTTTCATTAAATATACGAAATTCCTACAAAATTTATGCGGAAACCTTCAAAAGAAGGCAAAGTTTGAAATGGTTGACCATTATTAACTCACTTATTGTTATGTCCTCCTCCTATCCTAGTTTACACATGTCATAAATATGTCTGTGGGTGCAATTATTTAACGCGTCCGTGATTATTCCATTTTGCCATTACGTTTTATTAACAGTCATCTAATACTTAGCCAATTTACAAATAATGAATACTCCCGGATTCTTGCGTTCGGTTACTCAGATTGGCTGTGCAGGGTGGTTTAATAGGATTAGCTGATTGATTTTTCATATGATTGTATAATGTGTTTGTACAAATCCAACGTGACGTCCATCCTGACTCGCTTCAACAAAAACATAGACCTGTCGTATCATCATCATCTTGGATATGACGTTTTTTATCTGATTTAGGTGCCTTTTATGTATATTCTGTGGACCTTTAATCATGTATGTACAATCACCAATGCGTTTATCCACAACCCCACATTCCCAGTAAGATGTGTTATTTCTGTAGCACTTAAAATATACTCGATCTCCCGAGTTATATTTCTTTCTTCTCGTGTGTGTAGTGTTTCGGATAATTGCCTGACTTGGCAATAGTTTATCAAACGCTGATTTTACTTTTCTGGCAAACATTAGATCAGCTGGTGATATGTTTGATGGTGTACTAGGATGTGGTGTAATCCTATATACTTGCAAGAATTGTTGCAAAGCTTTTTCTGTTGGTGTTCCAATGGATTTCTTTAACGCTCGTTTTAGCGTGTTCACGAACCTTTCCGCGAGGCCGTTCGAACTTTGATGGTACGGCGGAGTCGTGATGTGCTTCACTCGGAACGTGTCGCAAAATTCCTTAAACTCTGCGGATGTGAACTGCGTTCCGTTGTCAGTGACCAGTGTGTCTGGTACACCGAATCTTGCAAACAACTCGTGTAGGAACCCTATTGAGTTGTTCGCTGTTGGATTCCTGCAACGCATTACCTCCGGCTATTTTGTGAAACTATCCACTACAATTAAATAATAGTTTTCACCTACTGGACCAGCGAAGTCCATGTGGATTCTCGACCATGGTTGGTCGGTTTTCGGCCAAGGTTTGTGTACTATAGGTGGAGATTTTGTCCGCTAACTGGCATCCTTTACATTTATCAATTGTTGTCGCTATGTCAGTGTCCATGTTACGCCAGTACACGTAGCTTCTCATTAACGACTTCATTCGATTTATCACCGGATGTCCTGTGTGGAAATCTCTTAACATCCTATTCTGCAATGTCTTGGGTATTACCACTCTCTCGCTGTACAGTAACACATCGTCACATATGGAGAAAACTTCCTGCACCTTTGTGTCCGTTATAATTTTCTCTTTTATGTCCTTTATATATTCGTCTTTCTCGGCTTCCCTTTTAATGTCCGACAAAGTTAGGGGTATTTCCTTAATGATGTTTGCTACCATATTTTTTACTTCAACATTTGTCCGAATTGCTGCAATTACTGATTCTTCCAGATTGTGTTTCTGTGGTATCAGTCTTGACAGTCCATCCGCATAGCAAATCTTTTTTGATGCTAGATGTTGTAGCTGGAAATCGTAATTAAGTAGTATTGTACCCCAGCGCAGCAATCTATTTGCGGTGTATACCGGCAATCCTTTTTATGATCCATAGATCGTGACTAACGGTTTATGGTCGGTTTCAAGTATGAATTGTCTACCATATAAATATCGGTGAAATTTAGTCACGGCAAAGATTATGCTCAACGCTTCTTTTTAGATTTGTGAATATGCCCTTTCGGCTGGTATCAGCATCCTCGAAGCGTGCGCTATTGGTTTTCTAGACCCATCCGGCATAATATGTTGAATGCATGCTCCTAAGCCGTAGGAGCTAGCGTCACTAGCGACGACTATTTTTAAGTTTGTGTCAAAGTGCGTTAAGAATAATTCGGATGTTAGTGCGCTCTTTATTTTGTCAAAAGCGGTTTGACATTCTTGCGTCCAGTTCCACGGTGTATCCTTTTTAAGCAGATTATTTAAGGGGTCTCGCAAGTTATGCATTCCTTCAATAAAAGATTGGTAATAATTTGCGAGTCCTAAGAAACTCTGCAAGGTTGTTACATTATCGGGTGCTGGCATATTTTTTATTGCCGCAGATCTGTCCGGGTCTGGACGTCGTCCATGTTTGTTTATTATGTGTCCAAGATACTTAATCTCGCTCATACAAAAGTCACATTTACTTTCTTTTACTTAAAAGCCGAATTCTTGTATTCGAGTAAATACTTGTTTCAAATGTTCCTTATGTTCTTCTAGGGATTTGCTCCTGGCAACAATGTCGTCCAGGTATGCACATGCGCACTCAATACCACTTAGCATGGAGTCCATCGCTTGCTGAAAGATGGCAGGCGCTACTTTGATGCCAAAAGGCAATCGGTTGTATTTGTATAATTCCTTATGCGTATTGATGCATAGTATTTTTGAGCAATTCTCCTCGACCGGTATTTGCAAATACGCGTCGCTCAAGTCTATCTTGGAGAAGATATTACCCCCATTCAACTTCGTGAATATTTCCTCTGGGCTTGGTAGGGGGTAATGGTGATCTTTTAAAAGGGAGTTGACCCCGGTCGAAAAGTCTGCGCACACTCTAACTTCGTCATTCTTTTTCTTTACGTATACGGTGGGGGATGCCCACTCGCTGTGGTCTATTTTTGATAGAATTCCCGTCTGTTCCAATCTATTTAATTCTTTATCAATCCTTTCGAACCCAGCGAACGGAACATTTCGCTTTTTTCTAAAAATTGGGCTGGCGTTTTCTTTAAGTTCAAACGAGGCCTTGAATTTATTGCAGCGACCTAAGTTAGTCGTGAATGCCTCAGGAAATAATTCTTTTAAATCGTATTTTATATTTACTGTTGTTGGAGAAGAACATTCTAATTTTTTACAGAATGTATTGATTGGCTTGTCCCAGAGTCCGAATTTCTCAATTAAATCTATTCCAAACAGATGTTCACTATTTTTTAGTACGAATATTTTTAATTTCTTCGAAATCCCTTTCAATTTCATCGGGAGGACAACTTCTCCTTCAAATTTTATACCCCCACCAGTTACCGTCCGGGCTGCTTTACTAGTTTTCATCATGGCCGGTTTTCCCAACTTTTTCCACGTATTCAGGTTTATTATAGAAACATCGGAGCCGGAGTCGAGTTGTAACTTTATTGATGTTTTAAATATTTCCACTTTTACGTATTTTCGCCGATCTCTGTCTAATTTTGTATTTGATTTTGTTTGCTGTACTCTTTTCTGGTGTAATCTTTATATCTGCAGCAATCGATTTTGTGTCCCACCTTCTTAGAAATGTAGCATTTTTTCTTGTTATAAGGACAATCTGATCTCCAATGCTTTTCTGCACATCTCTTACAGTTATATCTAGGAAGAGGCTTGTTATATTGTGTACTATATTTATGGTTATTATCTTTGGAATATCCCGTTCCATTGCTTTTCTTTGTAAAGTTCTTGGTTGGTGCGTATGGTTTTCTAACTTTTCTTACATAATCCACTCCGGATTCTTCTATATTTTTTGAATCTTTTTTTAGTGTAATGTCCCTTTCACAGTCCTCTGCTTGTTTCTGGAGGGTTAAATCTTGCTCAGATTCCAGCTTAGACAGCACTCGTCTGCGTATTTCTGCATTTTTCGTGGAAACTAACCCTTGAGCGAAGATTAGACATTTAAAATCTTCTACCGTTAGTTCTGCAAGCTTAAAATTATCGCAGTTTTTATTGACAACTGATGCGTATGTCAAATAATCTTGGTTGTCCATCTTTTTTAGATTCATACACAGCCATCTTTTATGAAAAAGAGATATATTTGGATTAAATAATTATTTTAATAATTTTACAGCTTCCATGAACTCTAATTCCGCAGTTTTTTTAGGTAATATATAATTTACGAATTTGATGTGTACTGATGTACCCAATTTTTTGAGTAAGAGGCTCACTTTCTGACTATTTGGCCAATTTTTACAGTCCAGTTGAAAAACATCCTCGTATATTGTGTAGTATGCTTCAAAATTCTTCTCTTCCTCAGGCACATAATGAAATGTGTCCATGCTATTAAAAATAGTTGTATGGGAGAAATTAACACTATCGACATTTTCTCGATTACTCTTTAGTAGTTCCAGTGTTTTAGCAAAACGTTCCTCTTGTCTTTCTTCATATTCCAATTGTAGTTTCTTATGCCTTTCTTCCTGTTCCAATTGCAGTTTTTTCTGCTTTAATTGCGCCATTTTCTGCTTTTCTTCTTGTTCCTGCTGCCATTTCAATAATCTGTCCTCTCTCTTTTCCTCGCGGTCAGCCTGTGCCTGTATTTGTGTTTGCTAAAGCTCGTTTTGTGTAGCTTGTCTGCGTTCATCCCGCTCAGCCTGTGCTTGTAAAAATTGCATAAACATTTTTGATAAGTCTTCCATGCTTTTTTTTTATATTTTTAGTGTGTAGTTAAAAAAATATAGTACTATGTACAATATACACCGGTTTGGGTTACAACAAAAAAGCAAATTGCTGTAAGCTCCTGTTTTCAATAATAATATCGCTTCTTGCAATAATATATTCTTTTTGCGAGTCACGCTGCAAAAAAAATAAAACAGGTTTATCTGGAATCACGAAATGGAATTGACTTTCCGTTTTTAGGCACTTACTAATAAGTAACTCTTTCCACAAATAAAAATTTGGTTTTTTTTTAATCGAGTCACAATTGAATAAATGTATGCAGTCCATTTAGTTCTTTGAGTTTTTTTTCTCTCGTATTTTAGTAATTAAAATACGTCTTAAATTGAGATTACCTTTTTTCCGTGACGTTTTACTGTATTATCCGTTATTCAGTGACAACTTCAAGAAAAAAAAATCGTTTCCTTGAATTTTAGTTTTAGCTGTGGTATTTCCTTTTAGTGCCGACGTCAACAAAAACATTAATTAAAAAGTCCTTTAGTTGTTGTTTTGTTTACGGAGAACAGTGATTAGAATCCACTGGTGAACTTTTTTCGTAGGTTACTTCCTTGCTTTTCGTAATACGGGTCTGACCTGTCGTTTTTGCGACAGAACAAAGTTCGCTTTTCGTTTGCAAGTTGGTCCTTTAGTAAGATTTGTCGTGTAGCGACAAAACAAAAATTCACTTTTACATTCGTTTGCAAGTCGGATTCCCAGAAAACGGCGTAAATTGTCGCTTTTGCCACGTTAGAGTTTATTTTTTCCACTTGTGTTGAAACTTCTCTTATGCGTAAAATCCGTTTGCTCGTCAACACTTTGCATTCCTTAAAAAAAATGGTCAACCTTTGCGTTGCACTTTTTTTTGTTAAATAGTTCTTCGTCAAACTGTAATATTTGACGCTACATATCTCGTCGCCAACTGTTGTGGTTGCAAGGTTGAACAATAATTAGTAAGGAAATACAATGAAGACGCAAACAACAAGATAACGCAATAACAAGTGTATTAAAGAAAAGGTATATTTACAATATGTACAAATGACGGTGTCGAGTCAGAGAGTCTTGTTGGGAGGACATGTACGCTCTTCGGCGTCACTTCTGGTGGCATTTGAGTAAGACACACCAAGACCAACCTAGGCTTGCCATTTATATTGTTATGTTATTCGCATATGCAAATAAGTGGTTGCCACCACAACACTATGAAAACATATATATATATTGTCCAGCTTTATTCTTCTTTATCAACGTAATGTTAACAAGGAGTTTGTTTAATCTAACCAAGAGTCAGTTTTTTGGCAGGTGAACCATTTATTCTTTTCTTCTACTTCTTTTTGCTATTTTTTTTCGTTAAATTTTTCTCCGCATTTTTCTTCTTCTTTTTTTCGTATGTTCTTTTTATTGGACATTTAATAGAATAAATGAATGATTATTTCGTTGCTGTTTGTGCTTTACAGCATATCAACCCTTTTCAGGTTATTTAATACACAATCCAGTGATTTTGAAGACATTTTTTTAATAGAATAGAGTTGTTTTGGGCAGTTTCTATTTAACCCATAGTTGGGATTATAACAGTTACTACCACTTCGAGTAAGAGTTGACCTGAGAGTAATGCCAATTAAGGGGTGGCTCCACACTCACCGAAGCCCGCAAGCTGGAGCCTTACCATCGGATATATTTCAAGGTCATATCCAGGAGCAGTAATTGGATGAGTTCTCGATTTTTTTCTAAACAAATACAATCAAACATTGAAAATGGTGAATCTGATGACGTAAATCAATTTTCATACCCATCGAACACGTAATGACGGTAAAGTTTTCAGATTGCTTGCTGTCAGCAGTGGATTGCATCGCTTTTCCTAGTACCTATTTACTATGCCTCCCCACGGGACAAAGTTAGACAACAGGGTCGTTTTTGTAACGTGGAGAAAAGGTACAAAAATCTAAAAAAATATCTCTGTCGTGACGGACTGCTCTCCACGGAAAAAGAACAAGAAATGGAAGTGCAGCATCTAAAGAACAGATAATACAATTTGATCTTGGCCAAGATCAATGAATGTTCTTGAGTGTATCAAAAACGATTAAACCAGAAGCATATAAATATTCGTTTTCTGTGCAAAAAATTGAACATATTTATTTAGAAAAAAGATCTATTGTATTATTTAGTAAAACCAATTTGAAATTATTTATGTGTAATAAAAAATCGTACATTCATATGTCAGTACACGTAAATATATTATTTAAAGTCAATACTCTTTTGCAGCATACGAATAATGCTAAAATATTAACGGTATTATTTATAACATGGGAGGAGCTGCACGATTACCGTATGCAGTTACTTTGTACTAGAGTAACTACCCGCCTCACTTCGCCCACAGATACTTCCAAGTGCAATCATGTGACAGCGAGGCCATAAAAGAGAGCTATCCCCAGTTACAACCGACATAAATCATAGCCACCACTTGGTTTCCGGGCATGCAACTGAATGACAGATTCCTCCACTGGATGATAGCTCATGGCAATGAAAGACAGGTGATATCATTTTGGAGAAGTCAATAAACGTCGACTGAGGTCGAAGCCGAGAATGATCGATTGTTGCAGAGGTAGCCTGTGCCCACGAAAATCATCAAAACGCCTAAAAAACAGCACTAAAAATCAGTGAGTAGCACTGAGGTCTAGTGACAGTCTTCTGATGCCATATTATAGCGACGAGAGTATTTGGTAAGTGTTAGAATACTTCCCGATATTTGTTGAACTCTATATTTATCACGCTTTAGCGAAAGCAGTATTTATATGTAGAAACGAAGTATAGCGACTGTTATATACAACCAGAACAACTCTCCAGCAGGAACATTTTCGTAGCGATCACAGTTTCAATGCCCAAGAGTATCAAAATGCGTAAGCAAAAATATTATGAGTTTACCACACGCACACATTGAGCAAAGGAACTATGTTATGTTTCCGAGCGTAGTGATACAGCAAACAGGATTTGACGTTCGAGAAATCTCTATATAAGGATTTGCTGAGAAAATCAAATCCAGTATTATTCCAACTTTTCTATGTCTTCTATAATACTGCGTGTCAATAAAAAAAATCACCTGTCTTGAATGTTTGGTATTATGTACCATGTATACAAATAAAAAAAATCTATAATAATTAAGATACGCTTTATTATACTATATTATTGGATATTAATTCAAAAGTATATATATATATATATATATATACATATATATATATATATATATATGTTGTTCTGATAAAATATTCTCGTATTGTTGATACTCCTTGAATCCCACGTTTATAGTTCTTTTTTTGTAAACTCACACTGTGTATTGCAACCTTGTTTTCTGCCAGGTCTCTAATATTATTCTCACAAAACACCGCAATAAACGAACACACAAGTACACATTAGACCTGGACACAAACGTGGATATCTCACACCAAGTAACAACGTTAGCCCATGTCAGTTGAAACGTTTCATCAAACAGATAACACGAATGTGTCACAATATTATAATCTCAAATTAACCACAAACAAATAACATATGAAAACCTCAACATGAAAATGACTAGCTGCAAACCGTAAATAACAGTCTTATAATTTTCTAAAACCCCTTCCTTTTTTGCCTTTTTCTTTCTTTTCACCGTCACTCGTTTTGGCGTATGGTTTTAAAACGACTTCCACTTCATCAATCATTGCCGACATCCTCTCGCCACTTTTGTTGTTCTTCGAGCGCTTTTTACTGCATCAGGGCTTATCGTTTCCAGGCAAAGTGACCATTGCATCAAAATGCTCTGTCATTACATTCTGCACATGTTATTCCGACAGGGAAAGCAGCCATAATTTCGCCTCCGTTTCCTCACTTCTCAACACCTTATCTTCACCACATTCGTGGAAAATGCCGCCCCTTTTTCATTACCAACTCGATTCCTTGTTTTATGTTTTGTTTTTATTTGGCAGCGTTTTGTTTTTATAATTGATTTCTCCGGCATTTTGAAACTTTACGTTTAGTTATTCCTTTCCCACCAATAATTTTGTTTTCTCCATTATTTTCTGTCGCCGTAGTTTTATTGGATTTTGAGTGATTATTTCAGGTTCCGGGTGGGGCTGTTTTGTGATTTTGTGGTTCATGCACTCTTGATTGGAAAAAAAACCTCTCCAAATTTGGAGCAAAACTTTAAAAGTACAGATTACAAGAAAAACATTTAAAATCTATACATTAAATATATGTTATTTATATGTTCATGCCTTCATAGAGCGTTCTTCTTTATCATACATTTAAGCGAATTGTGTGCGATTATTACACATAATTCTTTTTATTTTTCGTTTTAAAATGTATAACTTTTTTTTTCTATTTCAAGTAATGATCTATTTTTTTCACACAAACATATATATATATGTATATATATATATATATATATATATATATATATATATATATAAAGGGGGTTAGAACAGTTGTCTAAAGAGCAGAGTGTATTTTAATGTGATAGTAAAATCACTAATTAAATTAATATACAAGAAAAGAACAGTGTTCGTTGTAATTCAGATATATAACAGGCTCGATAGGCAAATATTCTAGATCTACCTTAACATTTAGGAATGTTATTGATAATTTAAAATTCAAATTAGAATTAAAAGTTAAAAATCGGTTTCCTGAGAAGAAATTTCAAATTATTGGTTTTGCTGTTGTTCCTTCTTATGAAACAGATTTTTATTTTTAATTCCAATTTGAATTTTTAATTATCAATCACATTCCAAAATATTAAAGTAGCTCTAGAATATTTGCCTATCGAGCTTATTATATATCTGAATTACAACGAACACTGTTCTGGTTGAATGTGCTTGTTATAAATTTTTAAACTTCAGTTAAATTCTGTTTAACCTTTTGCCCTTATTGTTTATATGTTTATAAAACATGTAAACTTATGTACATTTTTATCCTTAATAGTTCTTCAATTTTTATAACAGAATTAAGATTATTGAGATTCTTCGGCCTATCGTTCTAATCTTGGAGTTTATTTCTATAACTTTTCGGTCGATGTAACCACTGGTCCTTATAATATGCACACGACACGAAATTCGGAACGCAACCGTTAAGTAAATCCATGAGGGTACCGTGCTCTCATTCTATTCTGTAGATCCCACAAGTCGACAGAAAGATTTCCGAGTACTGAAAAAAAGACATGAGTTTGACATGATATACCTGAGCCAGGTCAGTGGTAACATCATCAAAATTCTGCTGAGAATATCACTCCAAATAGGAACATTAGTAATTCATTAATATAAGCAAAGGTTAAAACATTCCAAGTTCATTGTGCACTTATTTTCTTTCTTTTTCGGTTTATATTCATTAACTAGGGGGGGTACCCGGCGTTGCCCCGGTGTTTCGAGGTGGGTGTGCTTGGGCGAGGGGGGATGTTAAAACTTTTTAAAAAAATCGAAAAACACACAAGAAACTAACGTAAGGCAAACGAACGATGTTAAATGTAAAAATCAGAAAAGCAAAAACAGAAAATGTGATAAAAAAAGAAAACAGAAAAACGAACGTTAAAACTACTTTAAAAATCTGAAAAATATCCCCCCAAAAAAAAACACGTGAAAAATGGCTTAGGGACTACTCGGCGTTGCCCAGGTGTCTTTGTGTGTGTGTGATCAGGTGGGAGTGTTAATGAAAACCTAAGAATAAGCGAAGTAAAAAACAGAAAAACGAACGTTAAAAAAGCTGGAAAACACGTTCAAATGGCTTATATAACCCTGATTCAATATTAAAATTTAAAAAATAAAAAAGACGGAATCTCACACCACGATCTGAACCCAAAATATTCAGACAATGAGGCCGCGTTCTAAGCAACTGAGCTAAGACGAAGTTGCCGAAATGATGTCGCTTTTTCAAATATTTAAAGTATATCAAGTTACTACGTCGTATGACGCATGCGGAGAAGCGAACTCGTCATGAGAGGACGGTATTTGCTGACCTCCCCCCCATAAAAAATACTGATTTCAGAGTGAAGGAATTACCGTTTTTGGCCAATGTTTCGATATTTGTCGGACGAAGGTTGGAAGTTTAAAATGATACCGATCTGTCGAAAATCCGTGACCTGTGTGGAAAGTTTTGCGAGACATACAAACACACATACATACATACAAACAATTACACATACATACCCACATTTTCGCTTTGCTACTTTTAGATAATGCTTAAACATTTACTCAATATATGTGTTCCTTTATTTGCTTATAATTTCCTTCATTTTACATCTATTTTTAACGAAAATCCATTTGTATTTTTTCCATTCTATTCACTCATCTCCATGTGCCTCCTTTATTCAATGATGTCTTATTTCCCACGTTTTACTCTTATTTCGTGCATCTAAATCCCATACGTTGTTGATCCACCATTTTATTATTGTTTAACTTACTCATACGTTTATTTTCTATTAATTATTTTTGTTATGTTCCTTGTTCTGTTGCTTATGCCGGTCTATAAAGCTGTACCGCATTTTCTTGTTTCATTCTAGTATCTGTCTTTTTAACCTAATATTTCTCTTTCTCTTTCATAGACACATAGGTATACAACCACATAATATAAGAAGTTACAATAAACTATCACTGCCACGTTTAAAGTTATCTTACAACAAAGTAGTTAGAAAACAGCTATTACTTCCCCTTTGACAGAAGGATATGTCATGCGCTAATAGATAAATAGAGAATAGAAATTAACAAAGCTGCTGTAACTTGATACAGTGTCTAGGTTTTACTCTTCACCGATGCCTTTTACGTCCTTTTTTCTAAATTTTCCCTTTTCTTGTTTCTTCTTACTTTCCCCTGCCATTTTTATTTACTGCTGTCCTGTTATTTTCTTTCTTTCTGTCATTAATAATTTCACCTACCATGTTTCTTTTTTTCTTCTTTTTTCGTATTATACATTTTCTATTTGTCTTTTATTTGAAACTTTGTATTACATGTTTTTTTTTTCAAATTTTCCCTTGATCTGCTATCGGTATCTGTATAATTTCGTTCATTTTACATGTTTCCGTTTGAGTTAATTATATTTTTTTAAATATTTTCTCATAATTTTTACCTATGGTCTATTCTAATCCGTTTAGTTCTTGTATCCCTTCTGTCTTATTAAAAATTAATACTATTTCAATAAATCTATTGGTTGCATTTTCTCTATTTTCCCGTTACTCTCATATTGTGTGTCTCGTTCTATAATTTTAATTTGATTATCGATTGTAAAATAACATATATTTTGTATAATCAATGTCGGCGCACGCCTAATTCAATGACAAAGAGTGATAAATTCCACAAAGTCAAATTGATCTTTAACGTCAAATCTAATTCATTATATTACTGTACGGAATATTTATGATTATTCCCACAATATATGACAACTATAATTAGCTCACTTGACCAGTACTTTCCCTTTCTAGTTTTCTTTCATGGTTTATATTTTATTATAATTATTTTAAATAATAGTTCTCGAACCGTCTGCACTTTTCTAGTAAGAACTACACGTATGTTTAAAACAAAACTGGCTATTCAGCTAAAAACATATATTTGTGACACAATTTACTGAACTGAAATACTTTGTAATCAATATATTTCAATCCCAATCAATTCAAACATGGTCAATTACTAATACAATTTTTTAAAGTGTGAGTTCAGAATGTAAACAACGCATGTGTAAGTGATTATAGTTAATTTTATTCTTTTAATACTGTATTTAAATTAAAGAAAACACTTAGTCCGTAGTTGCGCGATATTAATTATGGTGCGTATGCGAAGGATAAAAATGATTAATTGCAATGTGGCACTAGAAAACAAATTTAGTAGTTAGTGACCCACGAATCGAGCCATTCAGTGCTTTATCTAGAAGGCTAGTTATAAACGTACAAATTTGCAGGTTACAGACTGTAGCACAAAACAAATACTTTAGGTGAAAAAAATGTCTCCGATTAGCATATGATATACTCTCTTTTCATAGAACTTAAATATAAGTCTGGAATGTTACTGTAAAAGAAATTCAACGGTCGTAGTTTAGGCAGGTTGACAGAAGCAAAATGGATAAATCAACATTGGCAGATAATAACAACTACGCATCCCCCCCAAAATGACCGATACTCTATAAAGACAGAGAGATACCATCGTACAAGCAGTGGTAAATAAACAGAGGTATTGTCATTGTAGAACATCTTATAACAGGGTCGAAAATTCTCACGAGTGAACCCTAGCAAATACATTTGCATAGTGAGAAAGCTAAATATATATATATATATATATATATATATATATATATATATATATATATATATGTGTGTGTGTGTGTGTGTGTGTGCGAGAGTGTGTGGGTATATATATAGGGTCATGAATATATATATATATATATAACATGAATATATATAATATAAAGCTGAACGTTTGAGTGTGTGTGTGTGCGCGTGCGCGTCTGGTCACGATTAGGCTCCTATATAGTTGACTATTTAAAAAAAAAAACTGATTGCATATAATGATAGAAGATGTATTGACGATCAGGAATAGGTATGTTTGATCTGGCAGAACGATGGTTCATGAGAAAATGAAAAAAAAACACGTTTACAAGGGGTTTTGATGTAGATGTACGTAAGAATACTTCGAAAAGTATGTTTCAACTTCAATAGGGATGGTATAATAAATTGTGGTGTCTGTGTTCGGCCTTTTCTCCATGAAAATATGGTACAAACTTAAACAAAGACTTTTTATATCTATTTGCGTGAGTATATTTTGATAATTATGTTTCAGTTTGAAGAAATATGGTATACTAAAATTATTGGGTGTTCGTTCGTACCTGACCTCCATAGAATGTAAATATGTCACAGAGTTTTACTTGTTTTTTAAAAGGGGTGAGGGTCCACAATAACAGCTTCACTTTAATCTTAATTCACGTTAGCTTTTATTTATTTTTTGAGTTGAATCATATTGTGTCAGATAAATTCACCTCATAAATTCACGTTCTTATTAAAGTGAAAGCCAAAAAAAAACTTTAGACAATTCTGAACACACATTTTGCATAACTCTGTTTTCTTCCTTCTCCACTTGCACGTGCCACTCTTTCGAAAATATATAAATAGATAAATAACAAAAAATAAGAACGTTACTTGTTATCGTGCCAAAAGAAGGAAAATCTTGCTCACGTGATTACGTGTCTTTTAAAACTATTTACATAACCTTTTTATTTTTGTTTATATATCTGTTTAAGTTTTTTTTGTCAGTGTACTAGGAGGAAGTTAGTTGATTACATCCCTTTCTGCGTGTTCTTTACATTACAATAGTACAACCCTAAATCGGACGGCGCAATACTACACCGTTCAATACTGTAAAACTGAAAAGAAGCTGTTCTGCTTTAAAAGGGAACCAGTTTCGTCTTATTCATGTTTATATCGATTCTTTGCTTTAAAAAACTAAAGTAATTACGTGTTTACGTTTTTAATATCCCATTTTGCTCTTTCGGATTATTTTACTAAAGTAAGTAAAGCTTCATTATTTTTCCAAACTGTTTTTGTTTCTTTCTTTTTCGATATTTCGTCGATATTATTTAGTAAGCGTGTTTAGCAGAAAAGCCAACGAACAACTACATGATTAAATAAATATCCAAGAAATAAATGTTACCATAATCAATAAAATTCAGTTCATGTTTTTTTTTGGTTTGAAATAGTTTTTAATGCTATTTACTTGAAATAATTTCAGCGAACCGAATTTAAAACGAGATTTCAGTCGATAACTGCTTAAATGGATTTTTATATAAACTACACATGCCATAATCGAATATTCCTCAAGCACAAAATAACGGAAAACATGAAAGTATGTTTATAAATATTTTTTACGTTGAAGGAACTCTTGTTAATTGTTACCACAGAATACTCATGTGCCCTTGCTTCAAATTGAAAACGGGGATCTCCATTTCAAAGTCGCTGTAATTTAGATTTTTTTTAATCGGTTCGTGAATTAAATAAAAAATTACAAACTACTAAAAATACAAACAAATGAACTTTTCTACCATAAAAGTAACTTTTATTGAGTATGGTCACATTAATTTCTTGTATATTCATATTGTTATATATATATATATATATATATATATATATATATATATATATATATATATATATATATATAGCATTTCCTCTTTGTAAAGAAATATCATTTGGTTCGTCACTCTTGGCTACGAATGGAAACAAAGATGATATAAAAAATATATATTTTCGGGAACATTACTTTTACTTTCATCATATTTTGCTTAGGGTAAAATTTGGAGTACCAAACCCTATCACTTCACAACCCCCTCTTTTTCATAACCTATCATACTTTCATCAATCTCAGTCCATTTTCTCTGGGCTGTTTTTGAACCCAGTCAACGACAGGTACTTCTGCTAGTATGCATATATATATATATATATATATATATATATATATATATATATATATATATATATATATATATATGATTATTTGAGTTTAATCAGTCTGATGCGGGTTTACCTTTGATAGTTTACACAGATGTTTGTCAATCAAGCTTTCGATTTTATTAATTAATTCTTGGGTTCTCAAGACAAATGTTGAAGAATTGACCAACCCTTGGTAATGTATTAGATAATTATTTAGTTTTAACATGGAAATGCTGAGAAAGTTTTGCTTGTATTTTTGTTTATATCATATGTGTATTATTCATTTTCTTGTTTGTTCATTATTATATTATTATATTTATATCCATGTACAGATTAATATTCCATGGTGTATATCACTGAACACACACGCAAATATAATTTTTAATATATATATATATATATATATATATATATATATATATATATATATACATATATAGCCTTACGTTAGCAGAACGGAAGTATACTCA
Organism: Euprymna scolopes; assembly: GCF_053919585.1. Lineage (NCBI taxonomy): Eukaryota > Metazoa > Mollusca > Cephalopoda > Sepiida > Sepiolidae > Euprymna > Euprymna scolopes. The sequence continues at coordinate 117,121,089 of NC_136492.1, read as the reverse complement.
GAGTATACACTTTGTTCATTAGCTATTAAGGGTTTTTAATTGAGGTACTAGGCGCAAGTTCGTGTCGCAGAAACTTTAGCTGTCACAATTTGCTGCGGCAAACATGTGCTTGACACACGTATTCGGAAAGCGCCTTGTAGCCGATAGTCAGTACACCATTACATGAAGTATCGCCTTGTTGGCTACTAGCCAGGCCAGTTTGTTCGAAGGCATGTCTCTCCCAGAAAATTAAACGCGCCCGAAGATACCAACGTGGGGATTTCTAGGAGTCGGCGCCATATATATATATATATATATATATATATATATATATATATATATATATATATATATATATATATATATGATATTAAGATGAGACCAAATAATGAATATAAGTGATGAGATTGAGATCGAGGGGATGACCGGGAAATATACAAAAAGAGAGGTGTTTAAATCGTTTTTGCGAAGTAAATTATAGTATTAGTATGCGTAATTATAATAGTAAAGATGCATGCGGTTTATCAGCAGTTATTTTCTGTGTTTGTTTTGGAATGTTACTCTTACGTACCTCAAATATATGGCATATTTAACATAAGAGATTACTAATTTTAACAATGTCTACAGAGACACAATGCAGATAGTATAAGAGTAAAATGTCATTTCTTACCATTTACAGGATCCAAGTGTCTAGCAGTTTAACGGAAAAAGTATTACAATGAAGGGTAACCGGCATCTAGCACCTTCTAAACTGAACGAACTTAGGTTTTGCTGATTGGTGGCTTCATCAGTATATTAATGTCAAGCTGGTGCGAGTTTATCACATCTAGAATGCAACATAGTGAGGGTAACACTGAGGTTGGCGTTTGCTTGCTAGTGCGGGACCTTTTAGTTATGATAATTTTTAGACCCTGTCCAAGTAGAGTAACTACTATTGCATTGAGCATCCCAACGATATTTCCTGCATTGTAGATATAAAGAATGCTGCCCGGTGTAAGTAAATTTCTAGCATGTAATTAGCTCGCCTTCTTTACCGCAACCTTGGCAATGTCTTCAATGTATTTGTTCAAATTCTCTGCAATTTATATATTTCAAGTAATTCAAGCTGTTAATGTTCATCATTGTTATTAAAAGTATTAATACCACAATGAATTAAGTAAATTAATTTGTTCTTGTTTTAAAAGTCACTAACCGATTCATGTATTGATATGCAGTATAGTTAGTTTCTATAGTAATTTTTATTTTGTTTAATGGTATTACATTTATTTTATTAACTAATACATATGGGGAAATCACAGAGAATAACCAAAATATACATGTTAATATATATATATATATATATATATATATATATATATATATATATATATATATATATATACGTAGTTATGCATGTATTGTAATGCTAAAATGGAAACATTATGTTCATGTGATTAAACAAAAAACAGATATGAGAAACGAAAATAATAGTAAAAAAATATCCCGCGAAAACTCTGTCGTGTTGAGCTTTATTACTACGTTTTTTTTTCTTATTTTTCAAATGACATTCAGCTCTACATCCCGTAATTCCGTTTGTTGATAATCATGTTTTATTCTGTGATCAAACTTATATAAACTTATCAATAGTAAATACTTATATAACTTGTATATATTTTTTATTAATTTATATCTAACAGAGATATGTTCTTAGTACTGTGGTAATTAATTTCCTAATACACTTGCATTCTTTCCACCCGTTAATTGTTTTGTGTCTTATTATAAAAACTTACAATTCTTTATGCAATAGTTTGCGCGTCTCTGCCAGTATTTTCATTCTGATTAATCGCACACGCACAGAAAAAGAATCCGTTGACCACAGAGAAAGACCAACTCTAGTAAACATCTACGCGATGTGTGTTATTCACCGCCTTATCTTTATTTTATAACTTGGCGGTAAGGTGGGGGAGGTCACTTAAAGTGTAATACAGTTTATTAGAACTCTCGGAAGTGTTTGTGGTGAGAGACGAAACGGTGAATGCATTGTTTTCAGAGAGCGCAAAGCCGTCTGTGGTGTTGCGATACCATAACAACGGCATATTAGCGATTATTTGTGGCCACTCAAACGTGGAACATTGACGAAATGAAAAAGCATAAAAAGACATAATCAGAACACAGAATGGTAATTTATGTTAACTGGATTAGAGACAAATAAAATGCATAAAACGCGAGCGAAATTCAGCCGAGCGTTCCAAGACAGGCACATTAAAACAAACTAATAAAATTAAACAAACTTTAAAACAACGACATTATAAGGCCGTATAGATCGACGAAAGCAATGGTAAAAATTATATGTACAGTAGAAACCCGGGATACGGCATACAAATTAGAAACGAAATATTGTACAGTATAAAAAAACACTCACGTATATAATCAAATTACATTATAAATAATACCGTAAGGCGGGAAAAATGTCGTGACCAAGCACCAGAAAACATCGTATTTCACATCGTAACCTATGAATAACTGTATTAAAAAGCAACCGTATACAGGAAATCTACTGCACATTTATACTATGGTTTGATCTCTAATCCGTATAAAAGTGAATGATAAATGCGTTGTCGTAGTTAAATAAAAGCAAGCTGTGTTTATATATATATATATATATATATATATATATATATATATATATGATTATTTTTTTACTATAATAATTAAATACCTACAGACACTAGTGTTTCATCCTTTCGGGATTCTTCAGTGCAGGGTGTCACGATTACTACCAGTCGAACGATTCGAACCCCGCGACACGAGACATCTCTGGCTCGATTAGCGGAGGCCGTATCCATTCGGCTACCATTAATCATGTGAAATAGCGTTGAATTTTAAACATTTTAATTTAAATGTTCATTACGTCAGACAGACAGTGATCAAATCGTTATACGATGATCTACGCATAAGAGCTAAATTGACCGACTTTTTAATTCAACAGAAAGTGCTCAACGATAAGAAACGTATTTCTTAAAGGGGCTGTCATAATTATTTTTTTACTATAATAATTAAATACCTACAGACACTAGTGTTTCATCCTTTCGGGATTCTTCAGTGCAGGGTGTCACGATTACTACCAGTCGAACGATTCGAACCCCGCGACATCTCTGGCTCGATTAGCGGAGGCCGTATCCATTCGGCTACCATTAATCATGTGAAATAGCGTTGAATTTTAAACATTTTAATTTAAATGTTCATTACGTCAGACAGACAGTGATCAAATCGTTATACGATGATACACATACACACATACACACATACTCACATGCGGTTCGAGACGGACGTTCTTATTGGATGGGTAAATTCGAAATAATATATTCATCATTTAAGTTTATTTAATTATTTTAATCAGGCATGTATATGTATCTAAAATATGTATAATCACGTTTGAGCAAATCTAATTAGACACCTGAAGTTAAGTGATTTTATTATGGCCAGCACAATATGAGTGATTATTTGTAAATGCTAGGCGCTTTATATCTTCTTATCAAACTACTGAAGAGGCAATGAATGTTATTTTTTATTCTTGCATTAACCTTCGTTTTCTTTGGACGGTTGACTGCCAGATGCCGAGCGGACACTATAAAAAACTGATATTATCAGTGATTCGATCTTTAAAATACGCCCGGTAAGATAAATTGTATGTCAGTCGGTCTGTCACACTTAATGCAACAGAACCGGTGTGGGCGCGAGTGAGTAAACCAGCAGCAGCAGAAGGATAGCTGGCTAGCGAAAATATTAGCATCAGCAACCGTTTAAACGCGTATGCAAATTAGTAAGTGGTGCGAGCTTGCATCCAAAGAAATGGACAAGAAATACATCCGGTGGTCGAAGAGAGAAGCAAGAGACCGATCTGGATGAACATGTAAAGTCGAGGGTGAGAAGGCTTTTGCTAACGGCTGGCGCGAAGGGTCGAGGAGAAAAAAACAACTTGAAAAAAGCACACGTGTGTGTGTGAAAGTACGTTTACAAAGTAGTGAAGTGTGTAGTCTTGTAGGAACCACCAATAAGTGCCTTTCATTCGCACTTGAATAAATTGCTCAGCTGAAGTTGTATTTCGTTTCAGTTTTCTGTTTATGAATTACAAATGTAAGGGGATAACGCTACATAACATTATATTAGTAGTGAATGAAATTTGTTGGATGAAAAAGTGCATCAGTGATGGATCAGATTTACTCTGTACTACGGGCTACCTATATATCAGTCGTTATTCAGGCAGGCTTGGCTTCTAAAAAAGTAAAGTTTTAATTATTTGAATTAATTTCAACAGATGTCTTCAGGTATAAGAAAAAAGATAAAACCACCTTCATAGATCGTAATGATTAAGTGACGTGTATGCCGATCGGTAAAATATTGGTGATCACTTTTAAATAATAGGTGTTTCACATCTATCCTATTGCTGAAATATGGATACTGACTGAGAATCGTATGGAATTTTTTTTACTTTTCATATTTCATTAGAAATTGGAAAACCTGACAAGGTGTGAAAATCAGAAAATTTCATAATCGGATTTTGATCTGAGAAAGAGGTCCCTCAGTTAATCGCTCTATCGGCGACCCTGTTAGATTTTAAATTGGACTAGGGCGATGATCATTCCAAATAAAATGTCTCCTTTTTATATTCCGCCCGAATTAATCAAAGAGAATTTGGAAATTGTTTTCTTTGAAAACTGAACATATGCATTCGTACCTTAAAGTTTCATCTCTCTGTTTCAGCTAGTAACAGTGTGAGACTAAATGAAATCAGCCATTGTCATATACTGACGTAAGAAACAGAAAAGCGTGATTGATTTTTTAGCTAAGTGCATTAAGATAATTCTTCAGAACAAAACGTCGCCAGTGTTAATGGTTCCACTCGAGTCTTCGTAGATTTCCCAAATATTCGAGCTAAAATATTGTAAAAATGCTTCATTCTAATACGATATCTATATGACAAAGCGCGTTTAAACACTGGCAAACGTGCATAACGCATATTGGTGACATTGTAAAAAATATGTCATATTTGTGATTAAGTGAAAAATACTTCTAAAAATAAAAGGTCGCTAATTTAAACAGCCCGACTCACATCTGCGTATCTATCTAAGATTTAACAAAATATTATTTACTTTTAGAAGGAAACCGTATTCTCATCGATAACTGCATAGGGAAGAGAATTACTTGGATGGAGATAGATATCAATAGTTAATTTTATGTATTGCGTACTTTCTACGGTCGCTACGGCCTTCGTCTGACATGTTATGTTTTATATATATATAATAATATATTATTATTATTATTATTATTATTATTATTATTATTATTATTATTGGCTCACTTGGAGCTTTTACACAAGTCAGCAAACGATCTGATTGGAAACCCGTGGTGTTCTCTGGAAGCTGAGTGACAACACGTCTCCCCAGACGTCCAGCTCTCTCCACCTCCTTGAATTTGCATCACCGCAACAGCCGCTTACCATTGATTTCTCGCTGCTAGAGGCCATTGGTTTATACTGGAATTTGAGTGGCACTCAGCCTCCCCAAGGTCCCAGTTCTCTTTGTGCTTGTCCAGCCGAGGTCTGGTTGGCGCTCGCTCCTCGGTCTTTCAGTCCTTATTGACCCTTCTCGGCCCTTTGATATCATTTCTTTTTTTTGGGGGGGGGGCGGTGATGAAACAATGGGGGGGATGCATGATGGGTGGTGTAGAACTTGTAGATATGCAGTTTCGGTGTTCTTCATTCCCTGTAACGCTTATTCGTTATATTGTCTTGTATTATTCTCCGCATTCCAGGTGTTTCCTTAATATTTCATTATCGTTAGTCGTTGTACTTTAGCATTTATTCCTCTGATCCCAATTTCTGACATTCTTTTTTCGAAGTTTTTTTTTATTTTTTTTTATTTTTTTATTATTATTATTATTATTATTATTATTATTATTATTAATAATAATAATAACAATAATAATAATAATAATAATAATAATAATAATAATAATAATAATAATAATAATAATAATAATAATTAAAAAAAAACAAAAAAAAAACAACGAGTTTTATCTTTTTTTGGTATTTTTTTGTTAGGGACATTTGTTTTATTGAACAATGAATTTAGTAGTCGGTCAGTACAATTGCTTGCCCATGAATTACGAGTAATCCTATATCTAATATTGATAATAATAAACGCGCAAGTTAAATAGACGTATCTCTTATTTTTCTTTTACTTTTTCTCTATCTCTTTTCATTTCATTCTTATTTGCTCTTCCTTTTTTCTACTTTGCATTTTCTTTTACCGCTGATATTGTTTTTTTTATTTTATTATTTATTTTTTTACTGTTGTCAGGTTTTTATTCCTTTTGTTCTCTCCACACCTGGCCTTACGTTTAAAACAAAAACAAACAAACATAAACGAAACGATGTCTTCCCTTTCTCCGTGCAGTATTTGGCATCCATTAACATCATTCTCATACATTAAAACATGCAAGCGACGCCCTTTGAAGTGTTCCCTTTAACAATCGAGTCATGCACCCTTCAAAGAAATCGGTTCGACAAAAAGAAAAAAAAAATCAGCTAAGTTGATACTCATAGTCGTTGTCGTTACTGTCGTTGTTTTTACAATACCCAAGCACATGGAGAGAAAAACACACATGGATATACCACACTAAAACACGCACACACGCACACACATACACACGCACACACATACACAAACACATATATATATATACATATATACATACATATATACATATAATATATGCATATATATATATATATATATATATATATATATATATATATATATATATATATATATATATATATATATATATATATATGCATACATACGTTTTTTTATTTTGGGGATAAATTAGTAATTCCACATACCACTTCCTGACAGACACTTTATTTACAATGTAAATAAGAAACAGTATTGTATCTCAAAAGCAAGCAAATGTCTCTGATTATATATATATATATATATATATATATATATATATATATATCGTATTCATATCTGTTTGTTTATTTGTTTGTGAGTTCATAATTTTATTAATATATAGAAAAAAGGTGAATTCTTTATTATTTCATTAATTCATATATGTAGCATAGTCTAGCAAAAGTTACGAATATAAGGTGACCCCATTTGCATTACATTTACATTAAGGAAAATCGATGTTTTTAAGTAGCGATATGTTAGTTATTGTTTATAGTGAGAGAATAGTTTTTAAGTGATCTATTTAATTGTGTTTTGAATTTGATTTATGTTCATCATATATTTATTAAATTTATTTTTACCGATATCTGTTATTTTATAAACTTGGTCGCTACATTTTTTTTTGTTTTTATTTTATTTTACGGTAGATAATCAAACTAAAAATAATTTACACACACTTTCAATCATTACTTTAGGACTTAGTTTAAAATAAATAATTTCCAACATGATGTAGCAATTAACGTGGTGCAACAGAGGATATTTATTTTAAAATATACAAACACTCCAATTCCACTACGATTCGTTATGTAAATCAAAAATTAAAAAAAAATCTGTCATTTATATTTTTTAATATATTTTTCACAGTTTGTTTCTAACATCGTAAATGCTATTGTTTTTTTCTTTTAAAACAAGAAATCTTTCTAGAATGGGGCAGCATTAATTAAATTCGTATTTAGTCATGAAAAGGTTCTCAATATCCGGAGAATGACATCTCTTCATCCGAAATATCTGGTAAGGAGTGTGTAACTTACTTCGACTTTTCGGGGACGATTACATTTTCGTGGTTTCATCCATTCTTTATTTTTAAAAGTTTTGTTAGGGTAAAGATGCAGTTGATATATAATAATGAAGAACTTCTCGATATTCCTAGTATAGCAGGAGCGTCCAAAGCGAACTTCATGTTGACCTTGACAATGCTGGGTATCCATGCTAGTATATATATATATATATATATATATATATATATATATATATATATATATATATGCATATACACACACACACATATATATGCGTGTGTGTGTGCCTTTGTATAAATTATTCATGTATATATATATATATATATATATATATATATATATATAGATATAGATATATATATATATATATCAGAACGTATATACCATTCACGGGACAAAGCGGGGGAGGGCAGAGCGGTAGCTCTAGATATATCTAAGGCTTTTGACAGGGTATGGCATAAGGGTCTCCTCAGGAAAATTAGATCATATGGTATCACTGGTAGAATACTTAACATAATTAAATCCTTCTTAGATAAGAGAAAAATCCAGGTTGTCCTCGATGGTCGTACATCGAAACAATATGATATAAATGAGGGGGTGCCCCAAGGTTCTATCCTTGGACCTCTATTGTTCCTGATATTCATAAATGACCTCCCCGACAAAATTGTCTCTGAGATGGGTATATATGCTAATGACACTACACTCTATGGCAGGCACGACAGGAAGACGAATGAACACATTTCTAAAGAAATGGCAGAAACACTAGAGGAAGACCTCCAATCTGTGGTGGAATGGGGACAAAAGTGGCTGGTCGCGTTCGATGCTGGCAAGACTACACTAGTGTCATTCAATAATTACAAGAAACCCTCTCTACCACCTATAGCAATGGCCAACGACTCTTTATCTGAGAGTACATCTTTCAAACTCCTTGACCTAACGTTCACAGGAAACATGAGTTGGAACAATTACATTGAAGGCATTGCCACGGCCGCTACAAGAAAGGTGGCCTCTCTCTACCGTGCTAGACAACTACTAACACCCGAAAGTATCCTGTACCTCTCTAAGACAACTATTCGCCCATGTGTGGAGTATTGCTGCCACATTTGGGCTGGTGCATCTGCTACTAGTCTCTCGCTCCTTGACATGGTTCAAAAGAGAGTCGCAAACCTGATAGGCCCTGAACTGGCATCTAAGCTTCAGCCTCTGTCCCATCGACGACATGTTGCATCCCTCTGCCTTTCTACAAGTATTTTAGTGATGAATGCTCTGACGAACTGCAATCACTTCTGCTACCACGACGTGAGCACTCTCGACAAACCCGACAGGCTGCTAAATCCCACCCCACCACTGTAGAGATCTCTAGATGTAAAATATATTTTTACTCCAATAGTTTCTTCCCCAGAATCGCTAGAATCTGGAATTCCATTCCAGGACCCTGGTTCCCCAACAGTACTGACGTGCAGATGTTCAAATGTAACGTGAACCGACATCTTTCTGCCCCAATCCCTACATAGAACCCCAGTAGTTGTTGCCCCTGATAGTAGCCCCCTACACCAAAGTGGCAATTGGCCTTGTTTGGGGTGAAAATGTACATATATATATATATATATATATATATACATATATATATTTAATAAAATAAAAATTACAATAAAATGTTCAAAAATGATCCAAGAGTGTAAGACTTAAGTATATTATACATATTAAAGAATTTATATTTATAATGTAATATCAACCAGATGTAAAAGCTGGATAAAACCAAGTAGGAGATGGAGCTTATAATAAGAGCAAATAGTTAATAAAACATGTTAAAAACACTTTGAAAAAGAGTTAAAAACATATTTAATCTGCAAAGGAAACAATTAATAAGTGGATAGTCCTTAATCCGCGGAGTTTCGAAGAAATAGTGTTCTTCTCATCAGAGGGTTGGAATTAGCAAAATGCAGGTTTAATTCTGCATACTAAAGTATTTGATGAAACTGCAAGTGAGTCAAAGAGCTTACTTGATAACAAAAAGTGAAGCAGAGGGAATATGGTGAAAAAAATATTTCTCAGGAAATCATATTTTTCAAAGTGTTTGTTAACATGTTTTATTAAGTATTTGCTCTTATTCGTATATATATATATATATATATATATATATATATGTGTGTGTGTATATATATATATATACCAATGAATAACTTATTCATTTGTATATATATATATATATTTATATATATATATATGCATACGTATATATATATATATAGTAATATAGATATATATATATATATATGTATATATATATATATATATATATATATATATATATATATATATATGCATTTATAAATTCGTATGGAATGTAGGTAATTGCGTAAGTTCGGGTTGTATGCCTTTCTCTCAATCTATCTATCTATCTATATACTTATATATGCGAAAAAACGCTAAAGTACACACACCCATATATATATATATATATATATATATATATATATATATATACATTTATGAGTACGTCTATATGTATCTTACTCAAAATTGTCCATCTCTATGTGTATCTTCTATTTCTTTTTATTCTTCTCTCACTCTCTCAATGTAAATATACCTATATATATATATATATATATATATATGTATACATTGATAAAAGGTGTTTATTGTGTAGCTTTTTTGTCTTGTAATTAATTTACATCAATTAACATAGAATAACGTTACAAAGGTATCGTATTTTATGCATGAGAATGTGTACCGAAATTCTGATGTTAACTAAAAGCAGTACATTGCACTCACAAAGTTAGATGTTTATAAAAATATCAAGGCAAACCTATTTCTCACAGATAAATGTAAAATCAAGTCACCGACAAATAGCATAAATAAGGACACATCAAACTGGTACGTCTCATCGTTCATTCTTCAAAGATGCTGCAGGAATACAAAATCTGAAATAACTGTATATATATATATATATATATATATATATATATATATATATATATGTGTGTGTGTGTGTGTGTGTGTGTGTGTGTGTGTGTGTGCTGTTTTGGTGAAAAGAATCTTTTAATTATATTTCTCTCTTTGTGTATAAAAAACTGATTTTTATTATTTTAGAAGCTCAATATCACAAACATAAAAGAATAACAGTATAATTTAATTTCAAGATTAATATATCAATTTTTCATTCAAAACAGCTCTTGCAACATGTAAAATAGTCCATGCATTCTTAACAGCCCCGTTTAGTTATGCAGTAACAAACGGTTAATATCTTAGTTCCGTCTGTTTCAAGTGCATATACTCTACAGAATAATTCGAAACACTATACTAGACAGAAAAATAGCATGACAATATGAACCTGCAAGAAAAATAATATATGGTGGCACTACATCTATAATACCCACATTAAACTCTAGCCCCGTCCCGTAATCTCCTCCGGATGCAATGTGCTTGTGCCGTTCCAACAACTTATGGAAGGACCCATTGATGCCGTCATGTGTACTCGTGTCAATGGCTTCCGTCACAGTCTCCTTGTTCTCCTCACTGGCCTAAATTTGTGAACAGTTCCTACAATTTTGCCATTATGTATCCATTACTCTTCTTATCTCTTAAATTTTATATTTGGCCTATAAACTCTGGTTCTTTGTTTTCATTGCGCCAACATATCTGATCATCCCTTCACTGATTCCTTGAATCTTTTATGTCATTTAAGAAACTAAGGCTCGATTCATGCAAGATAGTTCAATAGTAGTCTTAAGCATCGCATACGTTTATGTGCCATTTTTCAAGTTTGAAGCAGAAATTCATTGTCTTTCATTATTCCAAATGGCCCCCCAATCATGTAGAAAAAAGTTAGAATATTTATTTCAGGGACCTCGTATATATATATATATATATATATATATATATATATATATATATATATATATATATATATATATATACTAGCAATCGGTGCCCGGCGTTGCCCAGGTGTTTTGAGGTTAATGCTGAGAAAAAAAAAAGGGTAAATTTTTTAAAACTCTGACCCCTATTATGACCTTTTAACATTTATTGTTTAGGGATCAAGTAAAGTTAATAAGTTAGATCCATGTCCAAGGAATCTATATCTGAAATATCACGTGTTTACTGTTTAGACCCAAAATTGTAGGAGGAGTTTGGTAGAGTTCTCAAAGGTCAAATCGTTGAATATATTAAATATTATTTTTTAAAGCAGTTTGGCCTTCAAAATTTCTGTTTGGCCTTTTTCTTCACCGATGAAATCTGGAGACGCAACGGGAATTTTCGGCAAAAAATGTTGTTACTATGCACATCTTTGTGGCAAAATTTCAGGAAAAACTAATGGATGGTTATCTCGCAATAGTCCGGACAATTCGCTAAATTATCTCGTCAAAACCTTAAATCTCGAATTTTTGTGCATTTTATTTTTTTGGAGGGGGGGCTAATTTGGCATAATAGTGTCCATTTTATAGTATTATCTTGAAAAAATAAAAAAATAAGGAAAATTACCAAAAAAAACAAACAAGAACAACAAAAGTGTGCCGTATTTTTAAAAGTTTTATTGCGTTGTTTTTATGTGCTTCTTTTATTTCATCGGTGAAGAAAATGGCCAAACAGAAATTTTGAAGGCCAAACTGCTTTAAAAAATGGCCAAATTCGCGAAATTTGGCCTCGCTATAAAAAAAAAGGGGGAAATCCCCCTACTTGAAATTTCTGTTTAATTTCGCTTGTAGCGTTGATTTTTTTCTTTTTTCGCTATAAAAAAATAACTACTTGATGAAATTACGTGATTTTTTCTGTAGGAAAACTTTATCCCATGACGAGTACGTACAATATATTTTTTTTTAAAATATTACCATTTTTTAATGTCAATGGAAAACTGCACACGTACCCAAACCCGAAATGTAAAGACGTAGAAATGAAGAAAATCAAATTTACTGTGTATTTATCGTGTTGCCATAACAACGTGACGTAGCCAAGGACGGTAGTGGACGTGAGTGTGTGTGCGTGTGTGCGCGTGTTTTGTTTCGTATCTTATCAACTTCTTCGAATCTATGTGTACAGTAATACACACCCGTTTTTCGAGCTGAATAAATGTGTTACATTGAATAAAAACACGAAGTTTGGTAGAAAAGTAACTTATCTTGCCTTTGATAACATTTATTTGTTATATATTTGTTTTTTGACACCTTTTTCGAATCTATGTGTACAGTAATACAAACCCGAAATGAAAAGACCAAGAGGGAACGCGCGTTTTACATAAAAATAAGTATTTTTAAATTTTATCTTTCTAGCTTTAAAAAAAGTTTAAAAATTTTATCAGCCGGCATAATTTATTTTTAAATATTGAAAAATTTCAGGAAAATTAATTTTTGCTAGATTTTCAAAACATTGTTTTCGTGTTGTGTACGTGTCTGCGACTAGCAGAATGGCGGCTGTGGATGTCGTAGGTTGGATTGTAAGATTGTGTAAGATTCGTATTTTTTTAATTTGTAAATAAACAAGTTAGAAAAAAATTAAACCCTTCCAAGATGGACAATAAATAAAGCCATAATATTTTATGGTAAAATTAAGAGCCTACGAACCATAGTTTTTTAGGAGATGTGATTATTGGATTAACCAATCAGAAATCGTCTGTGGCACACACATCTCTGTTTTTATAGATATATATATATATATATATATATATATATATATATATATATGTGTGTGTGTGTGTGTGTGTGTGTGTGTGAGTGTTGTGCGCGTGTGGGCGTTTGTGCATATATATATACATATATATAACAATATATATATATATACATATATATATATATATATGTGTGTGTGTGTGGAAGGGTGTGTGTGCGCGTGTGGGCGCGCTTGTGCATATATATATCTATATATATATATATATATATATATATATATATATAAATGTAAATCTTGGTTCGTTCGTAATTAATAGTCTAAATAACTAAATAAATGATTGCTTCGACATTTTGGTATAATATGTTTACTGTACCCATACTTGTTTTTATATATCTCTTTTTAATTATGACATTATACTTAATTTTTCTATAATAAATGAGTGGATTTCTTTGTACCGATAGACAATATTTTATTTATTTATGGACAATCATTTATCACCGCTTGCCCTCACGTGACCAGTGTTTCTAATTTAGCGGTTTTCCCGCTAGATCTGGAGATTTCGTTTGCAATCTAGCGGGGAATTCTAGAAAATCTGGAGATATTTCGCACCCGAAATTTTAGATTAAAAAATAAAGAAACGCGCTTGAAAATACTTTAAAACATAAAATGAACTCATTCATATACGTAAAACTGTAGAATTTATTGCCTTTGGTAACAATTTTTTATTGATTATTTGTCTTGTTTTTCGCCTTTTTTTTCGACTAACCATTCATAAATCTCGCTATAAAATCGATTTTTTCAAGTTCATTTGTGGGGTGGCGGCATTCCAACCTCCGTAGTTTAATTTACAATACGATCTAAGCAACCGCCTTAGTCAAAAATTCTAAAAAGCAAGACACAACAGCAAAAAACTTATAAAAACACACAAGAATTTAATTATCTACCAACCTAAATACTTTTAACATGCGCAAGCAAATTGTTTTTTTGTTTTTTTTTTATTTTTCTAATTTCCGAATATGTTGTTCAAAGTGGATTTTACACACTGAATAAAAAAAAATAATAAACAAATGCCCGCTTATCGCTTAAGGAGTAACGAGGCTTAATTTAATTAAAAGTGCAAACAAATGACTAGGTGTATCAGAAGTTTTGTATGAATTTTTGATACACCTTACACGAAACTGCGAATAAAATATAAAAAAACTCCTAATTTCTTTTTTAACAGTGGGTAATTTATTTTCTTTATGGATTATACTTCCAAAATAAATTAGTAAAGTTTATATAAAAAGTAATAGAAATGTTATTTTTTTATTTTTTAAAATTATTGAATTTTACGTACTCAGTATTTTCAATTTTTAAATTTTAAAAATCCATCAAAATGTTTCTATTGATTAAATTTTTACGATATTTTCGGGGTCAATGTGAAATCTTATGCTCTTTCCAATGCACCGAATATAATATTTTAGACAAACTTTTTTTTTAATTCAAGCCCTCCCCCATTTTCAAATGTCTATTTAAAAGTAAATAATTAGTTTACTCACCAAAGTTTTATATATCACAAAATGAAGATAAAAGATCAATAAATAATATCATTTTAACACATTTAAAAAAACAACACGTTTTGTTTTTTTTTTATGAAATTGCTCCTTTAATTGGAAATAAATTAGGGGTTGAATTACATTTTTCGAGGAGTTATAAGCTTCGAAAACGGGGTGGAATTATTCAATATTTTTCACAAAATTTCTGACATACCTAACAAATGACTTATCTACCAGTAACCCTATGTTGTAGTTGCACTCCCAAATTTAGAGTGCGTGATAGTCATTGAGTGCGTATACAATTTTCCAAGCGTGAAGTCCCCATTGGTTAAATGACATGCACCCAGTTAATTGATGGAAAGACAACTTTTAATCAAAGAAATGCAATAAAAATAACTTAAATACAGTTTCAGCACGTATAAAAGATGCTTTAATTTTACTGCATTTGGTATCAGGTATTTTTGTTATTGTTTACAATTTCTCGACACAAATGATTGTGTTGTTCCTACTTACTTGTCCCAAGAGACGTCTATCATGATTTTCTTATTTTTACTAATTGTTAGACGTTTATTTTATTTCCGTGTCAGCATGAAGAAACTTTTTAAGAAGCAGCATATGCTAACACTTCAGCGAAGTTTATTGTATTTATTTTTTAGCAAACATTAATAACAGAAAGTTTTCTACTTTATTTATTTTTTTGCATAAATAATGATGGAAGTATGTTTTCTGTTTTTCTTAACATCTGTTGAAAAAAAAATAACGATTAATATGATACTATCCCATTGACTACTCTACTTATCCCCGAGTGGCCTCCGGGCCTTGATAAGTGGTGACTTCCTTGTAAAAAAGACATGTTTATCATTTTTTTAAATACCAACATTCATTATATTGTTCAATTGAAACGTTTTTTCTTCGATAAATTGCACGGAGATCGTGGAAACTCATGAAAACCTCCGAGATTTTGTTTCATTGTTCTATAGTCATGTCAATGGGAGAATGCAAGAGGGTGCTATGAAGTGAAATATTTCAAGCTTCCCGTTCTCATATTTGTTTGACAATGTTATAATTAGAACATTAATGTCAAATGAAATTTAGAATAATCCTAAACGTTATTCTATTATACCGTTATCAATCTCGAAAAAAGGGCTAATTTTAACAAACTGTCCCATCATCAAAAGAATAAAAAAATCTTATTTCTTTTAATGGAATATATTATCGCTTATTTATTTTTGTTAAAAAAATTAACGTCAGATAATTAGCTTATATATACATGCATTGTTTACACAGCGACATGTCATTCTTTCGTATTGACCGTGTTTCCACACATCACAGCTCTCAACAGCGTCATCGATTATGATTCGACTATTGTCTATTGTTAGTTCTATTCTCCTTTGTTTATTTTATTGTTTAGGACATTTTTTATTAAAAAAAACCGGCGAACGTATTTGTTCCGATATGGACACTTATAATTACACGCCTTTGTTTGAGCAATCCAGTGTGAACCTTAAATGTGGTGCCTTGATCTTATTAGGTTTTTCTATGTTGTCTTCCGACCGTGACGATTGGCTCGGTTATCTCCCATTCATTCTCTTTTAGATTCTGTTTTGCCGCCACAACAACGACATGCTCTCTCTTCTCATTCCCCGCTTCTCGTCGTTTTACTTTAAGATTCCTATATTTCTCTTATTAGCCTGACACTTCTCACTTTTATCTTTCGTTTAACAATATCCGATTCTTGTGTATTCGCTTGTATTTTTTATTCTTTAATATAACGCTAATTTGGGCATGGCTTATTTAATTCTATTGTGATATTAATTCAATTACATGTATGATGTGGGCTGATTAATATTACTGGCTTTAGAAAGACAAGAACAGAAAGCTATCTGTAACAAAAAACAGATTATGTATGAATGTGTATGTTTTTGTTATCGAAGCCGCCATTTGTGCGAAGGTCAACCACTTTTCGCAAATATCACTCGTTCTCTTCTTTCACTTTTATTGTAAAACTTTCTCTAATCCGACCCACAATTTCTACTACTTTCGGTTTAGCCCTTGATAGATTCTTGCCACTGGAATAGATATTCTTTTTAGACAACTGTGTATTAGAAAATATGAATACGTATCTTCTTATGGTTTTATGCGATTTTAAAACAGTTTGTATTGCACTATGTATTGTTTTCCAATCTAAAATCATAAAGATTACTAAGACCATATATTTACAACTTTAAACGCTTTCATTTTGTGTTCTCTGGTTACTAATATTCCATTACTATGTTTCTGTTCACTCTAAAGAGACTATGCGCATCCCTATAAGGGTAAGTTCGCATACAAGTGTGCGGCAACAGTCGCGCGGTCAACAACCAGGCTGCTCCTGAATCAGCACTGCTTTAATGCAGTGGCAAGAAAAGACCATAGGGTGGGAAGCACATATAACACCTGAAATCCCAAATTACCAGCCATTTCAATATCATGCATCTCAACGTAGCTTTATGTCGGTGATATGTCAGGAGCCAGTACGTCACTGATATTTAGCCGTATTCTTTATAACTTTGTATTGCATATTATAATGTTATATAGTGAAAATAATGAAATGCTCATTTTTGACGATTAAAACTAATTAATACGACCAGCACAATAGCTATATATATATGAATGTATATATATATATATATATATATATATATATATATATATATATATATATATATATATATATATACACATATATATATACACATACATATATATATATATATACTTCATTTACTCATATAAATTAATATACGAAAGTATTAATTCAGGCGTAAACTTAAAGTATTTACTCAAACAGTGCTCAATACGTAGGTTGAGCTAGTTAGTAAGGTATAAAACATCTGGCGATTAAGCTACACTGAATATTCTGCGTTTCATCAATCTAGGACTAAACAGCCTTATGCGAGAATTTTGGTGTTGTTTTCATCGCTTTTATTTAATATTATGCTATTATGTGCTTTAAATATAATCTCTAAATTTTCACAGAAGCTGTAGGATAACTTTTGTGTTTTTTTTTAATTGAGAGTTTTCTGTAAGGGTTGGTTCCGGGAAAGTGCTTTTCGATAATATCTAGAAATATATTGCTAAGTTTTGTTATTAACATTTGATTGCATGCCACCTCATACCAGATTATATTTCTTTACCTCCGATCTTTATTTTATTACAGTAAGTGGTGTTTTGTTGCTTTTATTTGATATCAATATTTTTGTATCCACTATTATTAGGGATGTTTCATGAATAAAAAAAAACACATTAACTAATACGCCGAATGCGATGGCGAGCGATTTTTTCGTTAAAAATAAAAACGTAAACAAAAAATGATTTTATGGTTTTAAAACCCTAAATAATTCTAAAAAAAAGTAGACCTTTTGATAAACTTTGAAAATGGCCTTTTATAAGTAATTAAAAACTTAGAATTCAACAATCAACCTAACAATGTCCAACAGAAATTACACAAAATCGTTAGAAACATAAACAACTGTAATAAAATCCTTGTAAAAGCAGATAAAAATAGAATATTTTATAAAATAGATAAACGAGAATATAACAAACTAATCAAAGATAACATTACACAAAACTAAAAAAAACTACATACAAAGGAATGCGACTACAGAGATATAATAATTACTGAAAGTAAACAAATCACCGATAAATGAAACAATAGCGATAAAGTTGGCAAATTGAAACCTAGCGAGAAATACATTCTGGTCAAAGACCACAAATGTGACTTCAATAATAATCCCAGCACTAGCTTGATAAACCTAAATAAAACAGAAATAGGTAAAATTAGCAAAGCAATTCTTTCGTAGAGTAAACAAACAAATCAAACAAGACCTAGACTAAAACCAGTGAGTAAATACAGCGGAAGCAATCACTTGGTTTAAAATATATAAACAAGACAAAAATAAATATACGTGTATACAGTTCGACATCATAGACTTCTATTCCCTATATCCGAAGAACTTTTCAACATTGCCAAAAATTTGCCGATGCATACTCTGATATATCCTCGGAAGAAATAACATAATTAAAAATGTAGAAAATCAGTTCTAATAAATAATAACCAATGGA
This sequence comes from Euprymna scolopes, assembly GCF_053919585.1. Lineage (NCBI taxonomy): Eukaryota > Metazoa > Mollusca > Cephalopoda > Sepiida > Sepiolidae > Euprymna > Euprymna scolopes. The sequence continues at coordinate 117,102,129 of NC_136492.1, read as the reverse complement.
TAAAAACTAAAATGACAAATTCGTTTGATTTGGCGATGGGTGCCCGGGATTCAGTTGCGGCATCAGATCTTGTGGGATTATTCAGTGTGTATACACTCACAAGCATATTTGATACTACGGATATCGGTCTATATAGAAATGATGGACTAGCTATAATAAAAAAAACCGACAGAGCCAAGGGAGATAACTTTCAGAAAATCATACGCAAGAAAATAAATAAAAAAACTAGGCCTAAAATATACGTATTAGCTAATATAAAAATAACAAACTTCTTGGAGGTCATATCAAATTTAGATAAAAACTCATATAAACCCTACTTAAAAGATAACGCTAATCCAATATACGTAAACCTAAGTTCACTCACCAACCATCAATTATAAAACAGATTCCTAACTCGATCGTTCGTAGACTTAGAAATAACTCAAGTAATGAAAATGTATTTAACAGGGCCACCAATATTTATGAAACAGCCCTAAATAATGGTGAATACAAACATATTGATGTCAAATATATGCAACAAAACACCAATAACTATAATAAAATTAAAAATAGAAGAAAAAGAAATATAATCTGGTATACGGCGCCATACAATCAAATATTAAAACAAAACTTAGCAAGAAATTTCTAGATCTTATCGAAAAGCACATTCCCGCAACCAAACTCTTACACAAAACTTTCAATAAGAATATACTAAAATTATGCTACAACTGTTGCGAAATTTTAGAGATGATAATTAAATCACATATTAACAAAATATTACATAAAAGCAAAAAAAAACAACAACAACAAAATAAACAATAAACAAGTGGTCACCGTGACAAAAATAAGACTAACACAAAAACACACATGCAACTAGGAGAAATAATAATATATAATAATAATAATAATAATAATAATAATAATAATAATAATAATAATAAAGAAACTCCGAACAATAACAATCATACTAGAAATAAAAATAAAAATACAAATAACGAACAAGATAAATGCAACTGTAGATACCGCATACGCTGCCCACTTCAAGATCAATGTCTAACCAAAAGCATAGTTTACCAGGCAACGATATTGTCGAACGAAAACCCGAACAACATTAAATATTACGTAGGCATGTCATCCTTAAATGTCAAAACTCGAAATTATGACCACAAAAGTATATTGAATAATAAAAAAAACACCGTATAAAAAAGCTAGCAAACCAATACTGGGAACTAAAGGAAAGCGGACGTTCGCCGGTAGTGGAATGGAAAATAGTAAGACAAGCAAACACATGTAGAGACTTAGACGATCCATTATTTGCTATCCTATACTTTAAAAACCTCAAGATCTATTATACTGTAGGAGAGAAATAGCGAACAATTGTGTTCACAGGATAAAATTTAATCTAGGATAGAGATACAAAATAATTTCAAAACTAACAATAACAATAGAAAATTAACAGATAAATTAAATAAACATGCATACACATAAACTATCATATATATATATATATATATATATATATATATATATATATATATATATATATATATATATATATGTATATATAAACTAACATATTAAAAAAAAAACTTAACTTAGATTTAAAACAGGTCTAGACACTAGATATCTCCGCTGGATAGCACACAAAAAGGAACGGACCAACCGGAGGAAAATGAGGTGTGTACTGTAAGTTTCTGCTCATTGGATGATTAGGAAGAGTGCGATGGATACTAGAAAGATTGTTGGCTAACAAAAAATTCAATAGAATGTGCGTATAAAAAAGCGCGAGGCAACAACAAAATTCTCCCATAAGCCTGAATAATTTTAGAGTAGATGAAACACAGAATATTCAGTGTAGTCGCCATAAATATTTATAAATTACTAACTAACTAACAAAGTAACAAACAAACTAACTAACTAACTATATATACGCGCCATGTGTACTTAAGTTAAAATCATTAAGCCGAAAGCACACGAAAAATATGTAGTTCTGTCCTGTATAATGTATATATACAGAGTTCTTATATTGTCAGAATGCATAGCAATAATATTTCAAAATTTTAGTTCCAGAAAATGTATTCATTTTTAAAGTCTTAATGTTGTTCAAGCATAAATGTTAATGCCTTTAATTTTGTTAGCGAAGCAAAATACTTTTCATGATGATGATGACTTAATACCACTGTTTAGTGCTTAACGCGAGAGATTTGACAGCATTATTTTACTGTAGAGTCTATCGACCACATACCCATTACTACTGGTACTGCCGTCTATTGCTACTGCCGTCTATTAAATCATCAAATTATATTTGGTACTAGAATGACATATCATAAAAATCATACTTCGTATCTAGATCATCCACGTAATAACACAGTACAATGTTGTTTTTCCCCCAAACTCCGTGAATTGAATATCACAAATCCAAATCTGAGTACTTGGAATAACAATATCTGCTGATTGTTTATAACGCCAGAATACATATATCAAGTTGGAAGAATGCAGTGATGTCCTAAAATCAAATTAGAGTATAAAAAAACAAACAAATATAATACTAAATATAATATAGCCTCACGAATGAAAATCATCTCTCTACCTATATACCTATGTATAAAATGTGCAATCCAACCCCCCCCCAAATAAAGAAAAGGTCAAAAAAGCGTTAAGAATGGAAAAAAAGCTGATAAATATAATTTTAATACTGAGTAATATATGTTAATAAAAGTGTGATATTATTTTGTTTTACAGTAGCACATTAAGCATGCTTTTTCTCCCGGATATCTCCGACTTATTATTCTAATTGTTCTATATAAAACAAAAACACTATAAAATATAAACCCATCGTATCCTGCCGCTTTCTGTTTATTGCTTTAATAAACAGGGCGATAAAGAATAAATAGCTTTTTATTGGGGGTAAGGATCATGCGCATTAAATTGACAAAAGGCGCCAATAAATTCAATTATGAGTCAACGAGCACTTCTCAAACGTTTCTGAAATGGCCAGTCGCCTTTACGTCGTTTCAAATCTGTCACTCATTCCTTTTCTTTGATTGTTTTGCGTTTAAAATATCATTCGCTCTTATATAACGTAACGTTTTGGGTCTAATTCTCTCATTCCTATATTTTTTTAAAAATATTTTCCTATTAAATTGTTTTGTGTTTTTCCCAAAAAATAAATTTATTTTTTTGTATTTTAAGCTTTACTCGTGAATTTTCCGTTAATCTGCATTCTAGACAGATGCACTATTGCGCTCTCTCCCACTTTAATTTTGTTCATTCACTCGGTCAGACAGGCACACACACGCACACACACATGTATATATATATATATATATATATACAGAGAGAGAGGGGGAGAGAGAGAAAGAGAGGGAGAGAGAGTCATATTGTCTATGGGAGAAAGTTCCTTTTTCATAGGTGTCTATCTTTTGTTATATATTGAAGGAGACGGCTACCGATAAATTGAGAAACGATATAATCAGGGTCGAAGATAATTACTATTAAAGGAGACTGCTGGAATCGAACTCAGTATTAAAAGTTTAAATGAAGACATATTGTCATTAGATTCGATTCAAGAAATGTTGTAAATTGTCAATTATAGTAGAAATAACTATGCAACTAAATTTCGTCAGAGGAGGTAGAATGAGGCAATGGAAATTAAGGAATATTCTTTGTTAGAATACGTCCTTGAAGCATATGCAATGTCCATAGGAATCTCATTCTCATTATCACTCATTTTCTGACGTCACAAAGAAATATACATCAATGTATGCAGTTTAGTTAGGGTTCGATATCAGTTAACGTTTAGAGCTGAGAGTCAGAGTAAAGATTAGGGTAAGAGTTGGCAGTTGAGATAGTTAGCCTGCGCTCTTTCAGGAAGTGTAGGGGAAAGAAGAAGAAAAAGAAATTGCAGTCTTGCATGTCTTAATCTTCCTATGTAAGCCTTTGTCTTCTTGTGTCATCAACCGCAAGGTAATGTGTTTTTCTCTGTATCGTCTTGTATAATAAAAGTTATATGAAAACCCTTCCAAAGTGTTGACAGTACTGCCGTCGGTGTTAAAAGTACTGTCAATTACACACATACATTTATAGTCGGAAATGAGGCCGATATTTATTTTAATGCAGGCCTGATGGATTGAAATTATATAAAAATATCATTAATTACGATACAGTAATGCACATTTAGTTATTTAATCATTTTCTTGTAATTGATACTTGGAAAGTTAAGATATAACAAGAGTTGTATCGCTTTGGGTCTAATATCTGTCAAGAATCAACATTCACAGGCGGTCGAATGCAACTTAAAATAGGCACAGAAATACCGCTAAATATATACATAGATACCACAAAGCATTTACGTACATAGCTGGATGTATTTAGTTGGAGTTAACAGTAGAGATAATACATTTTATTTTTAAATTGAATGAATAGCATTATTAAATAATAAAAAGAAAATATGTAGGTCTTCACACATACACATCAGCAGATCCAGACACACATGCACACACACACACATATATATATTTATATATACGTATGTATGCATGTATGTATGTACATATGTATGCAAGTATGTAACTATGTGTGTGTGCATAAAGATAGTACCCACGAATAAGCTTATATACACACAAATACACACATACACACACACACTCTCTCTCTTTTTCTCTAGAGATATACGTATATATATATATATATATAGAGAGAGAGAGAGAGAGAGAGAGAGAGAGAGAGAAAGAGAAAGAGAGAGAGAAAGGAATAGGGGAGAGAAAGAGAAACATGCAAATATATATCTGCATAATACTTAGAAAAATAATATATACATATAAAATAAATTATGTATTTCCATGATTACTATAGCAAAAAATTCGATTTACTCTAATTCCTGAATATCATGAAATAAATATCTAGCGACGTGGTGTCTCGCTATTATTCTTCTGTATCTACATTCAGAATTAGTTATGGGTCTAATTGCTTTAGCGAACCGATACAGTTTATAATAGCATGGTTTGTCTTGGCATATGCTTCTCCTTAACTATGATTCAATGTTTTCAATCTGACACAAATAGCACACATTACTGGCGCGGCGTTATTTTACCTCATGCGTTAATGCTTGTAACAAAAGTTTTTCGCAAAACATCACGCCCTGTCCCCGTTAGCCCAATGAACAAAATATTTCTGTCTAAACAACAATGCTTTCTACATAAAATACTTATAGCAAAATAAAGGACTGCCATTAAATGATCTCATATTTTGTCTTTAATTTTCAAATTATTTTGAAAATTGGACACTATGCGAGGATTATTTCTGCTGTAAAAAATTGGTTGATTATTTGCTCTCTAAATGGAATATAGGTATGTAAATTGATATATCTATTGTAAATTGGTTGCAAAATAAAATATATGATACTTCATTAGGATGAACCCTTTGATTCAATTACACGTAGAACCATCAATGCTAATAAAAGTATTATTCTACTTGTTTTTAACGAAATATAAGTGTTTTTTTTATTTTAAATTAATTACCAAAGATGCGATTTTTAAATTTTAAGTTATTTATTAAGTTTCAGTATTTATTATATAAAATAAATAATCCGACCATGTCCGAGATAAAAGCAGTAACCAGAAATTATGTTATAGTATTAATAAGTATATGAAACATGCTTGATTAAATTAATAGTAAATAATTTCGCAGGAATTTGTTTGCTTAATAATACCGCAAAATAAATATAATTCTTTAAGATAGAGCATGATTTATAAATATGATACTAAACTGCGTCAATCACTTTATTGTAGATTAGTAAAATATCAATATTCTACTAAGTATACATCACAAAAATGAAAAAAAATGACTGTTTCAAGATTAGTAATTTCCAAAAATATGATGCAAATCCGTATGTTATTCACAAATTATGACATTTAATTTATTATCAAGTAATTTATACTGTCTATCCTGTTGTTGCAGGTCTTTTAAAATGTAAAAAAAAGGGCGATTAACGGTTATCGAAAACAAAAAGGATTGTTGCTGGACTCGCAGAAGAATTGTTCATCAGTGATTAAGCTATGGGCCTGGAAAGGAATTCAAGAACTTTGGCTTCATTTGTAAACTACCCCAACACAAAATCCAGAAATGATAAGGGCACCAGAAGAAACCTTTTGCATCGTGATACTCGAAAAATTCGTAGGGAACTCAACCGAAGCCCAAACAGAACCAGTTTTGTAAGAGCTAGAATCGTTCCAAGATCCAGACAGACCCGATGTAACGTGTTGAATGAGATGGCAGAGAACATAATAACTATCTCAAGGTCTCCATTGAGTAAACACCATAGGGAAGACGAATGGCTTGGGCACAGTATTACATGAAAATGGATTTCCAACGTGTCCGGTTTACAGAGGAGACCCATGCTACTCTTGACGGTCCGGATGGATAGGTCTAAGTTTGAATCTCGAACGGAACTCCAACCCTTTACAGAGTTCATCGCCAACAAGGAGGTGGAGGCATTATGTTTTGGGCGGTGATCATTGGGGATAAATTTGTTGGACCATTCCGAGTTCCAGAGGGTGGAAAACGTACCAGCAATGCGTACACGACTTTTTTGGATAAACATTTCTTACAATGGATAGATGGCCTACCATTGTCAGGTCGCTTTCAGATTATTTTTATGCAGGACCATGCACCATTCCATTCTGCTAGAGCAACTGCAGCCTTCCTTGAATCTATGGCTTCTTTGGAGAAACCCTCATGAGCAGACCACCGTGTTCTCCGAATCTTAACCCCATTGAACATTTATGGTCAATATTGAAAAGATGGCTCTATGAGGAAGGAAAGTAATTTACTTCACAGTTGCCCTGTAGAGGAAAGTAATTTATGTCGCCGGAACGATACCTCCTTTTCAGGTCTATCAATTGACTTTATAGGTGGACAAAAAGTTGTTTACCGTGATTTAAGACAATGTTGGATATGGCGATAAATTATTAATTTCTCTAAGGGTTTAACAGAAAAGTAAACTAAAAAGTACAGTTTTCATGATAAGACGTACTTTGTACCCTAATAAAACATTTTAAGAAACCTGCAATAAAGCGATGGACAGTGGAAATTCCTTGATAAAGAATAAAATGTTATAATTTTGTGAATATCGCAGGAAGTTGAATAAACGTTTGGCAAATGACTACCCTTAAAGCAGGCATTTGATTACACAGTTTTTATTACTTAGTGATATATATTTAGAGAAATATTGGTAGCTTACTAATCTGCAATAAAGCGATTGACCCAGTGTATATTTGAAGGACTTGTTCTTATAATCATAGTCGAGATATATAGCATTGTATTTACCGATGTATTCAACAAAATAAAAATGTGCAACCATAAATCAATCAATGAATCAAAAAAAAGTGGCCAGCGCATTATACGTGACGACTAATCCTTCACCTCCATACATATTTTTAATAATATTAATATCATATAGAAAATATTGATAGCATTTACAGCAAACATCCGGGTTTATGAAATAAACTGAAACCTTAAATATATTCCCATCCTTGTAGTAAATTACAGAAAAAATATACTCATAAAAATAATTCGCAAATCCCTTTTGGCAAATATGCTCGGTTTATCTATTCCAAGTGGTGTTTAAACAATTGCATTTAAATACATGGTTAGAATCTTAAAAAAAAAGATTACCTGTCTCATACGTATGTGATAATGGGTTGAAGTATATAATCCGGTATGCACTATTTCTATTTTTCACAGATTGATAAGATGATTGAAAAGACCAGCATTGCAATGTTTGATTGGCTATGCGAAGGAATAACAACAACGTCTGGAGAACACGCTTCATTATAATACAAATAAATGGTGAGAATGCAGGCGTAAGTGTCGACGTAATAAGTAACACAAAATCAATAACTTAAAATGAAAACGACCCACCAGCCATTTTATACAAATAAATTCAACACAATATGCTTTATCGTTAGTTAGGTCATGCCGTTAGCAAATTGACACACACTCATTCATCTATTGAACATGGGCTAAGAAGCATCTATTGTAGTGAAACATTATTCTAGAATTAAGTAGAACTCACAATAAAGCTATATTTTTGTCTGCTTTTCAAGTGAGAGGGATAAAAATAACAATATGCTTAGTGACGTTTATATACCCATATATTATTAAACAAAGAATTATAGAACGAGATACATACTAAAGTTTTAATCACACGAAAATCAGACTCTTAAATATCTTTAAAAAATACGAAATAAAAAAAAGCATATTCAGCGAGGGTATTACAATAAATTGAAAAATATAACAAATAATAACAACATTATTCAAATAATAAGAGCAATCGTACAATCAGAAGAATGTTAATAACGATGAAAAGATAACACAGAAGTAGGTCCATTAGAAAATGACTGCGTAATCAATAACACCGTTTACAGTCACAACAAATGCCACCATGATAATTCGACTAACAAAATTATTAAACTTTCCAAGTAATCAAACCTCTAAATTATAATAACAAAATACATTAAGACACACCGATTAAAAAAAGAAACTAGCAAATCGGAAGCTGGAGCTTACAGAGGATTGATGTTCGCCGCTAATTGATTTGAAAATTTACGGTGAATCAGTACATACTTATATTCACACGACATATGTTCGTGTTTTATAAAGGGTGGGGGGTCACACTTATCAATTCCCTATGGCAACGCGGGTATGAGGATTAATGGACGTATCGGGACAAGCGTGTGGTAATAATTTGGTATTATTTGAGTATATAAGCGGACGGCTCAGTAACAACTTGTTTACATTGAACTTGAAAAAAAAATTTAGTCACCTGTAAAACAGGTAAGCGGAATAGTCTTGCGGGTGGGAATTTCTAGGAAATAAGCTTAATTCAGGAAATCAGCGTTTAAAATAATGCAGAAATATAGAAAGAGAGAGAGAGAGAGAGGGAGAGAGATCCTTCATGATAGTGTGCTTTTGAGAAAGTTTGGCAAAGGAGAATGATAGATTGTAGCTCAGATTAGCATTACTGTGAATCATCGATAGGGCTAGCAGCGTCTGTTCTGTTGGAATGAGGTTATATTGAATAGAAAGAAACATCACCCACCAGGTTTCGAAGTCGGTTTTGAACTTTGTAAGTCAGGATAGTGTGCTCTGAACAGCTTCTGGACAGATGTGGCAGCAATGGTCTATTCTAGGACGTATTAGGCTCGGAAGATGGTTGAATACTTTTCCTGAACTAAGAATGTGGCAAACACTGAACAAATAATACGCATTTTATACGGAGGAACCAACTATGACTTCAGTTAAAGTACAACCTACTTTAGATAATTATCTTATTTTTACAGCCTTTAATTTATGTTTTCATTATTTTTTTTACTTTATTTGTTTGTCATTCACCGATATCGAGGTGGGGAGCACTGAAACAAGCGGTCTCCACTTTGTTGCGCGTTATAGATTTTACAAATAACAACAGATATGCCATAAAATTCAATTGCAGTCTTACTTTATCTTATGGTTCTTCCTGTAGTAAATATGTTAAAATGTTTTTTGTTTTTGTTTTTTGCTATGAAATATTTCGTTTACTTTAATTATTACGGAAAGTCCCATTATAATTTTTTATTATTAATTTCTCTGTTTATGTTGTTATTACATTGCCTTTTTATATATGAGACGATAAAACGTGCATTGATAAAAAGATAAATATTTATTATTCGATAATTATTCTCAACTCCCTTAAGATTGGAACCTTTAAGAGGAACAATACTAGCCGCCAGTCTATTTTAAATGTAGAACCTGTTTGCAGATTTCTGATGAAAACAGTGTACAGAGCCGATTAGTTTGCCTGATTTATATAACATAACATATTGGCTTGTTGCATAAGTGTTTACGTAGGTAAATTAGTTCGTACCCTCGGATTTGATAAAAGAGGATTAGTATCCAAACTTTGTATTCTCTGATTCGTGCGAATGCTTGAACAGATAACTCCCATATTGATGATTCGAGCGAGATGAAATGTATAAGAATGAGGATACTAATTAAAAGAATTTATTACTATATATATATATATATATATATATATATATATAAAGATATATAAATATAGCATTATAATATATATATATATATATATATATATATATATATATATATATATATATACATATATATTCGTCCTATTTTATCACAAGAATAGTATTTGGAGTAAAAGTAAAAAAATAATGTTCCATAAAAAATAATTTAGAGAGAGAAAGAAAGAGAGAGAGAGAGGAAGAGAGAGAATGTGTGTGTGCGTGTGTGTGTGTGTGTGTGTGTGTGTGTTATCTGCATTAGAATAAAACTAGCCGGTTTTAAACATTAGATTAAAAATACATCTATTTTGTTGACATACTTTATTCTACCCTATTAATTGGAGTCACGAATAAGCTAGCACTTATGAAGCTTAAATATCTTTACACGCTAGTAACTGGCTTGTCTTACTGATTACTGTAGTTTTTATTATGGCTAGAATGTGTTGGCATAGATCCGAGGTTAATACTTTTTAAGTATATATTAGAATATGAACTGTATAATCGAATGCGTTGTAAACGATGACAATCATGAAAAGATAGAATATTAATTATAGTTATAAACGGATTCGTTATTAAAAAAAAATATCAAAACACTACATATTATCTTGAAAATTTTGCACAAATATTAAGCTGCAATTAAAATGCGAAATATATTATTTACATGATAGACACCACTTATCAAGGCACTACTCGGGGATAATGGTTATTGTGTGTACAGTAATCAATGGGATAGTATCATAGTAATCGTTACTATTAGTTGGTTGGTTGGATGTTTTTGTTTCACGGCATGTCAACCTTTTCAGGTTATTTAATGCCGAATCTAGTTATTTTGAGGACAAATGTTTAATGGAGTATATATATTCTTAAAGTCAGATACTATTAAACCCACAGTTGGGACCCTAGCAGATACTACCAATCCGGGTCAGAGTGAACCTGGGAGTAATGGCAATTAAAGGGTGGCTCCACACTCCCCAAGGCCCGCAAGGTGCGGCCTTACCATCGGATAGAGTTTTAGGTCATATCCAAGACCCGTTAATATTGGGGATTTGATAAAGTGCCTTACTTAAGGGAGCGATTCATCAGGATTTTTTTTTTTTAATTTTGTTTAATTCGACCACTCACAGTCAACAGAAGAATATATATATATATATATATATATATATATATATATATATATATATATATATATGTGGGGGGGTGTATGTGCGTGTGCATGTCGCGCGTATGTTCGATTCTGTTTGTGGTGTGCATGCATCTATTAATTTTCAGAAGGCAAAGTATATTTTTGTTAATTTGTTAATTTTTATAGCAAATTAAATTCAATGAAACAACGGTTTGCTTATTCTGTGTGCAATGCAACAATATAATGATTCAACAACTATTTACGGAAAAGACTCGGATATTGTTGCGAACTTTACATAATTTAACTATTCAACTTGAATTATGAAACATTACTTCTTGTTTTAAGAATCGATTTTAATCGACGTTCTTAACAAACTCTTCTCGTATTTACACAGCCAATAATTAAAAAATCAATACTTTCAAACCATCCTTTATTAAACCAACGTTTCAAACATTAATATGCAAATATGTCGGACTATTACTTTTTTAACGTGTAGTTCTATGTATATACACCTTTATTAAATAATATAACTGTTAGTATTAACGCAAGGTATATATAATGGAATATTTTCCATCATGCAAAAAATAGTTTAAACACCTGTCTAAAAAAGGCATTGATGATTTCTATCCACCGATACTAATGCTAATTTGGTTAATGTTTGTTTCCCTGCCACATTTTAATAGATATTTTCATCGAAGTGCATGATAAGGTTTTTTTAGTAAATTTATCGTAAAAAAATACTTTAAATTATTGATATTTTGTAACAGAGTGAAAATGGGTTCGTGTAAGAAAATTAGCAGTAGCAGTAGGATACTTGGCTAGCGAAAATATTAGCAGTTGGAGCAGCCGTGAAAGCACGTATGAAAATAAGCACGTGTGCGCGAGCTTGCGTTACAAAAAAGACAGTAGCTGGTCGGGGAGACACAAATGGTGTTCGGGCAAGATTAACGTGTGAGCTGAAGACGCGAAACGAAAGCACGTGTGCGTTCGGAAGTATGTTTACAAGATAATAGAATACGATGTTTTGGTAGACACACGAAGAAATGCATTTCATTTGCACTTTCAAAATTGTTGTGTTGGATGTTTATTTCTTTCTTTTTATATTTGATTTTACATTTGCGATTATGCCAGAGGGCGTGTGGAAAAAAGTTTTTTTGAAGTGTAACTACACAATAAAAAAAAAAAAAAAACCGTTACGATGGACATGGATATGCAAGCAAATGCCGACTCCGGAATAATAAACAGCTCACTGTAATATCCTTGTATTCCTTTGGCTTTAATTGCATACATGGATACGCATATATATATATATATATATATATATATATATATATATATATATATATATATATATATATAGCGTGTCAGGAGGTGACTTTTTATTACATTTTCACCCCAAACCAGGCACATTGCCACTTTGTTGTAGGGGGCTACTATCAGGGTCATGAGCATGAGAGGTACTGTGTAGGAAGTTGGGCAGCAAAATGTCGGTTCACGTTGTACTTGAGCTTCAGCACGTCAGTACAGTTGTGGAAGCAGGGACCCCGAATGGAATTCCAAAGTCCAGCTGTTCTGGGGAAGAAACTACTGGAGTAGAAGGCCCTCTCACATCTAGGGAGCTCTACTGTTAAGGGGTAGGAGTTAGCTGCTGGTCGGGTTTGTCGGGGGTATTTACGTCCAGGGGGCATTAGCGCTTGCAGTTCGTCACAGCATTCACCGTTAAAGTACTTGTAGAACAGCCAGAGGGATGCAACATTTCGTCGATGTGACAGAGGTTGATGTTTAGCTGCCAGTTCAGGACCTTTCAGATTAGCGACTCTCTTTTGAACCTTGTCTAGGAGCAAGAGACTAGTGGCAGATGCACCAGCCCAAATATGACAACAATACTCCATACATGGGCGAATGGTGGCCTTATAGAGGTATAGGTCACTTTCTGGCGTTAATAACTTTCTAGCACGGTAGAGAGGACCCACCTTCTTCGCAGCGGTCCTGGCAATGTTGTCAATGTAATTATTCAACTCATGTTTCCTGTGAAAGTTAGGCCGAGGACTTTAAAATATGTACTTTCAGATAAAGAATCTTTGGGCATTACTATTGGCAGTAGGGAGCGTTTCTTGCAATTTTTGAAGGAAAAAAAAGTTTAGGCTTGGCAGCATTCAAGCTTACCATCCATTTTTGTCCACATTCCACTACGGATCGGTGATGAAAAAATCCATTAAAGTGCTCGATCGAAGATGTGAAATCTGAAGATACCATATTTATTACGACACTATATATACATATTTCAAGGTCGTACCATTGACTTCATTAGCCGAATCAACAATAAGAGGTTGAAAACAAAACAGTCAGCGTAAATTCATCAGGGACAATTGAAACACTGAAAACAATGCGAAGTGAACAAATAAAACCAATGGTATGACCTTTAAATATGTATATATATAGTGTCGTAATCAATACTGTATATATATATATATATATATATATATATATATATATATATATATATATATATATATATATATATATACACACATGGGATATCCTGCACGTAAGATTTCCGAAAGGATGAAACACTAGTGTCTGTGGTTTTAATTATAGTGAAAAATAATATATATAAACATATATAAGTGAACGTGTGTGTGTGTGTGTGCGCGCGCGTGTGTGTGTCTGTGTACATTTCCCTACGCAATAACTCTGTACATTTTTAGCCTACAGACACGAAATTTATATACAGGGTACTGAGATTTGTGAAAACCGATATGACTTTCGGCCAAACATTTGGCGATTAAGGGGTCAAAGTTCAACGATTTGACCTTTGAGAACTCTACCAAACTCCTCCGACAATTTTGGGCCCACGCACTTGAAATTTAAGATATAGGTTCCTTGGACATGTATCTAACTAAATAACTTGATTTGAGCCCAAAACAATAAAATTTAAGGGGTCATAATAGGGGTAAAAGTTTTAAAAAATTACCTCTACGGTCTCTTCCAAATTACTCAGACAATTTCTAAATATTTGAAATTTACATAAAGAGTATTCAGAGATAGGGCAAGCTTTTTCATCAGTTTGGGTCGAGAAATTTTAGTTACCAATATATAAATGTATGTATGTATGTATGTTTGTTTGCATGTCTGCCTTAAACTTGCAAACAGAGGTGACGGATTTGACCAAGATCAGTATCGTTTTAAAGTTCCATTTTTCATACGACAAATATCGAGATATTGGCTAAAAACATATCTTCCCCTTCAACTAGGCACTTTTCTACAGGGGGGCACTTTTTCGACAATATTGTTGAAAGTAATACTCTCCTTTAGATTGTCTAGTCTTAATTTTAAAAAAATGTCGCTTCCGGTTTGGCAGTAGTCGTAACAGCATAAACGTTAGGTTTTACCTCGTTCTGTTCCTCCTTTGTGGTACGGGTTGGAGCCTGCATTCCTACTACCACTTTTTTTTGCTCAAAATACACATCCAAACACCTGGGCAATTATATATTAACAAGTTGGGCATTTAAAAACGTGAAATTACATTTCAGATAAATTGTAAACAAAGGCATTCATTACGAGCCGAATATGTAAACAATCATATACACAAGCACAATATGATGATACCAATACTGTAAGAGACTTTCCTCTATGCTACTATTTATTACAGTTTCGATTTATCTCGCTCAACTATTTATTTTTAACTTCTGGAAAGTTTAACATGTTTGGATTTTTCACATACATTGATTTTGCCCTATTTGCTTCCTTACGTTTTGATTTTCTAAAATTTTATATACAAATAATTCATAACTTTTGTTATTATTGTAGCAGCTTTAAGTTTCTGTTTTTTTTTTTTTTTTTTTTAAACATTTTGATCGTGATTATTGGTTGCATCGAACGACAATACAATTATTTGGTGTGTTTTCTATATAAATGAAATAACAATAATGTATTGATACAACTCGCATAGCCCCCATTATTTCTGACAAATTGCAATGTAATATATATATATATATATATATATAAATATATATATATATATATATATATATATATATGTTCTGGAATACATACAATCACATTTCTCTCGATAAATAATTATGTTATACGCACAGATAATATGCTTGTAACAAATACTTGTCTCCGACGCATAATACGCATTATCGCTATTCGTACTCGAGTAAGACTATTGACAAATTTAGAAAAATATATGTCGAACAACTTGAAATTCCTACTTACGCTGTAACTTATGGCACCTCTTCTGAAATTTATATCCATTGCAAAATATAATGTGATAGACCTTTTTACATTTTAAGTTCTTAGAAATGCGTCAAATTTATTCAATCGTGATTATTAACACCATATGCTAGATTTAGGTTTGGTGCAATTCATAACTTTACGAAATATATGAACTGATACATACTCCCTTTTCATAAGGATTACTATTTTCAAGCCTTGATTGTAAAACTGATATAGGAAAAAAATACTATTATATAACAGGGAATCTTCTTCCAAATACTGTATCGTACCGAACTTTTTTGGAAATTGACTTAAATAAATAAGGGGTTTATTTAAGAAACACAATGTAGAAAATGTGTAAGGAAAGTCCTTTAAAATTACTGCGCCCTCTGTATATGTATAAAGAAAATCCTTTAAAAGTACTGCGCCCTCTGTAGATGTATAATTTTGTAGCAACGTAAAGCAATTCAATAACCAGTAAACACCGGTTCTGCACGGAATCCAACTAGCAAGGTACCTAGACGGACGCGAACGGTTACTCAGAACGGACCCAACAATCGGTTACTCAGAACGGTCCCAACAACGGTAAGATATGCTCACACACACACGGCACGAGAAGCAACAGCAACACGATTCCCGACCAAGTCAATCATCGCCATCCCAACGACTTTCAATCACCCGCTTTTATGGCCGTTGCAGGCCGGCTAAATTTGCATATTGCGAGAATTCATGTGACTTTGCGAGATATCATCCTTTACAAAAGACGGCGGCCTCCATCTTGATCTTTCTTTCTCTATTTTCGGTCGGCGACGCGGAGCCGGCCCCGAGGTAAGTCTTTCCTTTTCGTCCGTCTCTGTTACGTACCCACACAACACACAAACACGCGGGCGCTTGTCTCCTGGATGCACATTACACGCCCCCTTATCTGATGATCACATATGGAGCATTGTGGGGGTGGCCTTTTAGTGCGTGTGCTTCTGCGAAGAGGTACATTCACAGTTTCATAATCGGGCTCTGGATCTGGTTCCGCCTCATCAGACGAAGTATCACTATCAGTCTCTTGAGGGGGCTCACTGAATCCGTGTATCGGCAGCTCATCACTGGACGCTTCACTGCTTTCTTCTGTGGTTGTGTGACGCGCCTCGGTAGCTGGGCCAAGATCTCGCACATGTCGTGGGGTTCCATCGACCAAAACAGACTGCTGGCTAATCACTCCAGATATTTGTCCTCGCTTAAACTTGTCGGTGCACCGATTTCCTGGGGGCCGCACCCACACTGGATCTCCCACTTCATATCTGTTACGTGTTCCCTTGTCGGCTGGCTGCGTAGTGTTGATTCCCTTCACTCCGACTCGGTATGTGTAAATAGCATTCGCAGGTGCGGTTGAAGGAGACGTCCCGTCCTTTGGCGTAATGTTATACCAATATGTGGCTTCTGTAATAGTACATCGCTTCCTGGCATCACTTCTCTTGATGTTGCGATGGCTTCTTTCAGCAATGCCATTTCCTGACGGCACATGCGCACATCGCAACCGTAGTCGGACGCCCCACTCATCTAACAACTGCCGGACTTGCTGGCTACAAAACGCTGCATCATTGTCAGCCAGAAGCTCTTCCGGCACCTCGCTCAGAAAAAATGGATGATAGATGGAGAACAACACTTGCCGAATCCTGTGTGGTCATCTGCCGCCACACCGCAAATCTCGTAGGCCCGCAATCAATGAGAGTTAGAAAGGGCTTTCCACTGTAATGTGTAATATCTATGGCCCGCCGCTGCCACACACCCTCAACTTCCAATCGACCCTTCTGCCATCGCTCTGGTGCAGGATCAATAGACTGGCAAGCCTCACAATTTCTGATGATCTGTCTGACATCCATCTTGGTCACTGCTGGGTATATGCGCCTCACAAAATAAAGGGTCCTCTTGATACCCGGATGTCCGCTCTGTGCATGAATTTTTTGTATTTGACATGGGTCGATTGCAACTGCACAAGATCGAGCAGTAATCTCCAGTCCCATCTTCGCGGCTTCATACCATTTGTAAGGTACTGGGGTTAGTTGGTCAGCACGATTACAATGTGATGGCACCAGAGTGACGCTCAGTGATAGCTCATACTCAGATACCAGGTTTTTTAGCGTGTAGAGCCTTCTCCGTATTAACATTTCGCTTGCTGCCTTGGTACGGATTCGTGTCCGTCCTGAAAGTGTGTCAGACACCCAGTGGTAGACACAGAGAGAATCTGTGTACAAGGTCAACTTCTTAGACTGCCACTGCAGAACCAGATTAATCCCCTTTACAACGGCATCCAGCTCTGCCAGGTTGATATGCTGAGAATCTGTTACGGGCCGCAGCCAACATGCATCTTCGAACAGGTTTCCTCCTTGCTCCAACGATACTCCCAACGCCAAAGAACTGGCATCAACCCACACACCTACGTTGTCTCCGTTAACACACCACCGCCCACAGGCAGGGTCCTTGTTCACTCTCTCCAGTGTCTCTTTAATCATCAGAGTTAGTAGAACATGATATACAGAGATATGTCATCCCAACCCGTGGTTGTTAAATTCGCTCTGCGTTTAATTACACCAACAGCTGCGCGGGTCCAGCCACAGGCCGGTAAGTGACCAACAAGTTTTCCACACCAAGAAAAAACGGTCCGCCTTGTAACGATGTTGGGGATGCTGTCAATTTCACTGCCACACCTCCATTGTAGGGTGCCATCTTCCTCATACACATCCAATCCCAATACACGTGCTCCTTCCCTCAAACGTTCGGGATTCTTGCATTCCAGACCAAAGTGAGCCAACTTTTCTTTGACACACGACGCAGATTGTACGTCTTCATTGACGTATGCGTCAACACTGTTAGCTGACGTTGAGTCCCTCATGGGATTTTCTTGGGACAATACTGTGTTGACAATAGTCTTCATGATCTGTGGTGACACATTTAGGCCAAAGCCGAGGCGTGTAAGGCAGTACCTCTGCCCCTGGAACCAAACTGTCTGGAACGGCCAAAACGTCTCATCAACTCGCACCTGTAAATAGGCTTTTCACAAATCCAATATCGAGACATTAGTGCCTTTCTGACGCCATTCCCTCAACTTGCTGGCGCATACGTCAGCATCGGCAGTGTAGGCTTCAATATGCTTGTTAAGCTCCCTATATTCCAGCACCGGCCGTACTTTCGACTTGTTATGCTAGACTACTGCCATCAAGGGTATTAGACCCTTGGGAGGCCCAAGCTTGTCCTCACTGTAGGGGATTAACCAGCCACCTTGGACCCAGTCCTTTAGTCCTCTTTCGTATTCTGCTCGGGCCTCACTGGGTATAGGGTACTCTGCAGCCCCATTCTTGAGTTTAGTCGGTGCTCTTCCCTCGGTCCACTTCCAAGATGCAATCAAGACCCTCTTGCGAGAGTCGTAGTCCACTGTAAAATCCGGCCGATCGATGTGGAGCGCTGCACACACTGGGGACTCCAAGAATCGCACTTTTCCATCCCGATGAATTGCGAATCCCCCAGCGCCTTGATGGCATCGTATCCGAGCAACAGATTAACCCCCAGGAGATTTCCTTGCGTCACGAGCACATGGATCTTAGTGGCTGCACCGGTGCCCGTGTAGACCTCGACACTTCCAGCTCCACAGCATGTCTGGGTCTTGCCTCCTATCGTGGTGACTTTGATCTTTCTCTTAGTCCAACTTGGACACAGCCTGGCGCTTACTGTAGTATGCGAACAGCCTGAGTCGAGAAATGCTGAGCAGGGTATCCTGTTTACGTAGACGGTCATCACTGGTTGCGCCTTGTTCAAATTTTGCTCGGGGAGCAGGGCGGCGCTGACGTCCTCTCCCCTGATACGTTGCCCGCACAGTTTTGGTCTAGATGCCCCAAACCGCCACAATATAAACAGCGCACATGCCCCCTGTTTGTGCAATTCCTTGCAAAATGTCCGCGTCGGCCGCAGCGAAAACATTTCCCATTGTTTGCAGGGTTCAGATTCGGAATCTCCCGAGCGACAATCTGGCCTGTCTGTGTCGCCATCACAACTGGTTTCCCCAGGTCCTCCTCATCTTTGATGATGGCTCGAGCACGTCCATCAGGTGTGCCATAGGCGTTATTGAAACGCTGGTTGAGGCTCTCAATGGCTGCTTCACCCGAGTGGGAAGGCCCGCCACAAACGCCTACGCGAGCGTCGGCTCCGACAACCCTCCACCGAATAGGACTGCGAGTTTCTTTAACTCCGTAAAGAAAACATCCACGCCTTCCTCTGGTAGAAGTTTTCGGGAAGCAAATTTTTCATAGGCCGTACAAGGATCCATGGCGAATGCCTTGTACAGCGCAGCTTTAATTGCGGTGACATCTCCCTTTTTAGCAGCACTGAGTTGCTGATACACACTCAAGGCACCCCCAGCCAATCTCAGGGGAATCACAGTGTGTACCCTTTTTACCTCACAAAGGTCGAACGTCAGCTCGACCCTTTCAACCCAGTACACAATGGACGTGGACCGGTTAAACTCGTGTATGAGATTTAAGTCGAATTTCGACTCGGTAATAGTCCTAGAGGGCAAATAGCCGAAATAGCTTGTAGAAAATGAGTAGGGAAAGTCCTTTAAAATTACTGCGCCTTCTGTAGATGTATAAGGAACATCCTTTAAAAGTACTGCGCCCTCTGTAGATGTATAATGTTGTAGCAACGTAAAGCAATTCAATAACCAGTAAACACCGGTTCTGCACGGAATCCAACTAGCAAGGTATCTAGACGGACGCGAACGGTTACTCAGAACGGACCCAACAATCGGTTACTCAGAACGGTCCCAACAACGGTAAGATATGCTCACACACACGGCACGAGAAGCAACAGCAACACGATTCCCGACCAAGTCAATCATCGCCCACCCAACGACTTTCAATCACCCGCTTTTATGGCCGTTGCAGGCCGGCTAAATTTGCATATTGCGAGCATTCATGTGACTTTGCGAGATATCATCCTTTAAAAAATAACGGCCGCCGCCATCTTGATCTTTCTTTCTCTGTTTTCGGTCGGCGACGCGGAGCCGGCCCCGAGGTAAGTCTTTCCTTTTCGTCCGTCTCTCTTACGCACCCACACAACACACAAACACGCGGGCGCTTGTCTCCTGGATGCACATTACACACAATATTACGAACTAAGTTTCAAACACACGAATAATCACACTCGTCTATGTTGATGAAAAAGGCGAGCAGTAGATACAATTCATACATTTTCTACATCACGAGGAGTTAATACTTTATAATATACGTTATTATCAGACGAACTATACATTGTTCCACTATTTATAAGTAAACTTTATTGAAATGTTATCTTGGGTATTAGGCACATAATATCATAATCCGATGAATAAAATTCTGATCATGGTATGTTCTTTTTGCATTGTGCCAATTTATTTCCCAGGACTTACTCCCCAGCCTTGGATTTCTATCAAGATATACGATTATTCCGTTACACTTTGGATCATTCAGGCTTCATTATTTAGCCCATTTCAGTATCGTTATCATCAAGTATAATAGCACGTGGAAGCATGAGATATTTTTCTTACGTCCAACTAGTGTAGGAGTTTACATAATCGGCTGTGCACTCAGTATAGTTTATAGAGTAGAAAATTAAATATGTAACTCAGTGAAGGGATTGTAGATCGGGAGAGTTAAATATCTTTGAAATCGTTCATGCATAACAAGCAAAAAATATAAAAAAGACAAAACAGGTTAACTAATTACGACGTAATATTTTCGTAGACGCAAGGATGCAGAAGTTCAAACAATCGGAAGTCTCGCAGTAGATCATGTTGTTGTCGGTTTAACTTACAAACTCGACACTCGTTCTTTCACGAATCAAATTGATTTTTTGAATGGATAAAAACACATAAAATATATGCCGATAATTAGAATGGCAAGTTATCTAATTTTAGTAACACTTACTAGATACGTTTTTGACGTTTTGCCATTTTTACGTTTGTTGGCTTCTCTAAAATTTCCCCAGATTTTCAAATGCGTGTATCAAAAAACGTTGAAAATGTCATGTTTTTTTTAATTGCAAAACAGATTTATATCATAATATATCAAAATCTGTTTTCTATCATATAAATTTCCCTTTCATTAGGGACACGGATATTTCAAAAGAAGTAACTTATTCTGCTACAAAATTGTTTTGATTTAATCTGTTCCCTTTTAAATATATTTTTGTGTTTTCCGCAATCCATCATGACATAAATATAACCCTCACATCTAGAGTTGACAACTATCTAATAGTAACCCTCGCGCGATTCATAAAGTGTCTATATATGCTTAATAGAATATTGCTGCTCTCACGATCGCTCTGCTCTAATTTACATTATCGTTACATCTAAATCGCAATGTGTGCGTCTGGCAATATATATATATATATATTTATATATATATGTATTATATTTCACCCCAAACAAGGCATATTGCCACTTTGGCGTGGGGGACTACTATCAGGGGCAACAACTACTTGGGTACTATGTTGGGATTTGGGAGCAAGATTTCGGTTAACGTTACACTTGAACTTCTGCATGTCAGTACAGTTGGGGAAGCAGAGGCCTGGAATGGAATTCCAGAGTCTAGCGGTTCTGGGGAATGAAACTCTTGAGTAGAAAGATATTTTACATTTAGGGAGCTCTTCTGTATGAGGGTGGGATTTAGCTGCCTGTCAGGTTTGTCGAGGGTGTCTACGTCATGGGGGCATAAGTATCTTCAGTTCCCCATAGCATTCACCATTTAAATACTTGTAGAACAGGCAGAGGGACGCAACATTTCGTCTATGGGACAGAGGCTGAAGCTTAGATGACAGTTTAGGGCCTATCAGATTGGCATGTTAAAGTAGTTAGAGGTGATAGAGGGGAGTAGGTTAATCTCACTTAGTGCTAAGATATCCGGTGTATTTGTTAGGAGAAATGCTTCAACATCAGCTAAATTAGTTCTAAGCCCACGGATGATCGTGAATGCAAGCCTGAAGAGAGGAGGTAAGTTGGAATTGTTTGTCCCTAAGCCTGGTTTAAGCTTTTGTTTATTGTACTGTCATCATGTTTTTAAAGAGTTTCAGATAAGGGGGAGCTGAACAAGAAGTTATACAAGGTATCACGCATACAACACAAGTAGACCATAAGCTGACCTTTCCTCAACTGTGGCCTCAGGAATGCTCATCCGTTATGAGTTCAGGGTTCCTGTCCATGCGCCACATGACACTACAAACACTCCGATATTATACAGCGTTACCAAAGAGTTAGGGCTCTTGTGCTACCAGTCGGGAATAGCAGACAAGAACTGTCAATCCGGTACCCTCAACCCATCAGAAGAAGGTCAACCCAATGTAATTGCACAGGCATATGTGTTACTAAAGCACTCCCAAGTGCCCAGTTTTGAAGGGTTGTATGTGTCGGGAGTGGGGAAAACGGCGTTTATTGCCCTAGATAAGAAACAAGATGCACCACTTAGTGTTTTGTCGAATCACTGTGATAGGGTCTCTGCGCCTGACTAATAGGCAAAGAAGGAGTACGGAAGCCGGGCGATAGACAGAACCTATCTACTCCCTCAGCAGTTTAGGTTAGCAGACCGGTAATTTGTTTGAGTCACCAGTTCTAAGAAAGTTGCCAGCCAAGACTGAGGGGCCTCCCTCCCCTTAGGTTTAATTTCAGAGTTTTCCTTCTCCTAGACGGATGATCTATGAAGATGTACTGGGTCCATCGCCCCTAATAGGGTTTGCTCCACGCTTGGGGCCTAATCCAGGTATTTCTGCGACCCTGCCTCGTTAGTTAATGTTACAGGGTTAGTTTGTAGAGGTTATATATCTGCTGAATAGTTACACCTCTCAAAGTGATTTAGGGACATTGCTATTTCTTTGTTACTAAGGAGAAAAAACTCATGCAGTGGAAGCAACTATGCGAAAAGGCTTGTTAGAAAAGCGTTTGTATGGATTAAGACATTTACCTTTAGATTATTACATTTTTTTAATTGCTATATTAGCTTAGGTATATGATAACGTTACAGTGTGAGTAGGTATTAGAAATTGAGCTAAGAATTTTGCCCAGCCTGTGTATATTTAAGATTACAGGAGGGTTAAGATGTAGGTGCAGTACAGTGCTGGTATTATTGGAGGTAAATTGTATGTCATGGCGTATTCCGTATGTATAATTAAGTAAAAAGATATTTGGGCACGTCTTCATATTTTTTTCATATTACATATATTTCGGCAAGTTTTGTTTGCACATTTTACATGAATCAAATTTGTCAAAATCAGACTGTAGTAACTTCCCTTGAATTTTAAGTAGGCTAACATGTTATAATTCAATGAATTTTATTTCTATTTTAAAAATATTTTTATTACTAATTTTAACATAAATACATAGTTATTCCTAAAATACTTTTTACATTGAATTGAACTTACCAAGCGGCAAAAAACAAAAAAGAAAGATTGTAAAACTCATTAAAATGGAAGACTTCCTTACTTATATACGTAGACATAATCAGAAACATACCTTTACACAATACATATCTTTATCTCTCTCTCTCTCTCTCTATATATATATATATATATATATATATATATATATATATATATATATTTACATGGGTGTCACCACTTATAAAGGCCCGAAGGCCACTCTTGGATAAGGGTTATTGCATGGACAGTAATCAATGAGATAGTATTGGAGTAATCATTAGTATTGGGGGTTTTGATAGAGTGTCTTACTACAGGGGGCAGTTTGTCAGGAGTTTGTTTTTGTTGAACTTGAATACGTCCAAGTTGTAGTAAGGTGGGAAACAGGCAAGCGGCAGAGAGTTCCACTGGCGTGCAGTTCTAAGAAAGAAGCTTTGCTCATAGACTCTACGTTTGGATTTACGCACATATAAAGAGTGAGGCAAATTATTGACAGTAGTTTCAGCCAGACGGTGTTTCTCGTGAAATATTGGCGAGGGGATGGGCGAGGGATTGGAGCTCAGACGAGCACCTGCCATGGAAATAGCGATAAAACAAAGACAGGCTTACAACGTTTCTTTTGTGGGAGAGAGGTTGCAGGGAATAGAAAATAGCATCCCCCACTAAACCACGAAGTCTATTTTGGACTCTGTCAAGGCAGGAAAGGCTGTTTTTAGCAGCTTCTGACCAGATGTATGTGGCAGCAGTACTCCATCCTTGGGTGTACTTGGCTTTTATAAATATAGATAATTGCATCAGTAGTGAGATATCTTCTGGAGCGGTAGAAGGATCCCACCATTTTCCCAGCTTCCCTGGCAACAGATTTGATGTACGTGTTCCATTTTAGATCAGGAGTAAAGGTCAAGCCCAGAAGCTTATCAAAACATGGAGCCTCGACAAGACGAGAGCCATCCATTTCAATTGATGGCAAATGGGGATCAGAGCGTTGATGATGTAAAGATAGAAGCTTGGTTTTGTATGCATTAAAAGTGACCAGCCAGCTCTTCCCCCATTGTACCACGTGCTCAAGATCAAAGGAGAGAGAATTAGAGAGAACTTTGTCATTTATGGCATTTGATGTTTTGCCATAGATGGTCGTGTCATCAGCATAGATGTCAACGAATGATTTAAGTATGTGTTTTGAGAGATCATTGATGTAGATCAGGAAGAGAGTTCGACCCAGGATGGACCTCTGAGGGACTCCACCATTAATACTGTGGGTCTCTGGTTTCTGTCCATCAACCACTACTCTTATGAACCTATCAGAGAGAAATGATTTAATGATTGAGAAAACATTTCCAGTAATACCGTAGCTGAAAATCTTGTGAAGTAGGCTTTTATGGCATACCTTATCAAATCCTTTCGATATATCAAGAGCAATTGCCCTGGAAAGGAAAGCTTTGTCAATAGATTCACTAATTCTGTTTGATATAACCGTTAACACATCTGCTATAGATCTTGCAAAGCGGAAACCATATTGCGTGTCACTGAGAAGGTTGTTTCTGTGGAGGTGGTTGACTACTTCTTTATTTAAATATATAAATATATATATAAATATATATATATACACACAGATGCATATATATTTATATATGTGTGTGTGTGTGTGTGTGTGTGTGTGTGTGTGTGTGTGTGCGTAGACGTGAGTGAGAAAAATAAAACGTGGCGGAAATGTTATAAAAACAATATAACTATCTTCAGATTTCTACAGATTTAATAACCATGCTCCAACTTATTTTTCTTTGAAATAAAATGAGTTCTTATTCTTCTGGTATATCAGGGCGCAATATATTTTAAAATGGACACAGTAATTTTAAGAATGTTTCTGCGCAACGATATATATATATATATATATATATATATATATATATATACAGAGAGAGAGAGATAGAGAGATAGAGAGAGAGAAAACACGTACATATTTGCGCGTGTTTGTAGTGCCCGTATGTGCGTATTTATATAGGTTTACCTTGATAGAGATATTATACAATTTTTGGTTTTAAAACCCAAACTTTAAAAAAATATAAAACAAATCGTTCTGATCAAATGTTCAATGGTTTCATTTTTTTATTGCAAGTAAAGTTTAAATGCAGGTGCATTATTTAGGAAAACAGGAGGACGGAAAATGCAAATAGACTTTAAATGTCGATTTACTAGATCAAATGACTTCTTAAATGCGATCTAAAGATGAAAAACTAGGGAGAAAACAAACGAAGCATCAGTAAATAGAGAAAATAATTCATCTGCGAGCATGCAAAATAGAAAAAATGTGTTGAGAAAATGAGAAGAAAAAGATATTTAAATATATCTATTCCTCTGCTGAGTGCAGTATTACGCTATTTGAATTAGTTGACGTAGTTAATGGGTCACCTTATTTAAGGAGCTGGTAGACAGTTGCTCAATTTAGAATATGTCAATAGGGTTCAAGTGAAATTAAATATACACACTATACACACACACCCACACACACACATACACACACACACACATATATATATATATATATATATAGAGAGAGAGAGAGAGAGATTGAGAAAGAGAGAGAGTGAGGGAAAGTACAAACACGCGCACAACCTCCCACAACAGAACATTGTATATATATATATATATATATATATATATATATATATATATATATATATATATATATATATGTATGTATATATATACATTTTCTATATGTGTATCTGTTAGTTTCCTATGAAAACAAAAGATTGATAATTTACATACATTTGAAAACGTATTCAAATGTAAAATTTATCAAGGATCACAATGAGCCTGTCCCTGATTATTTTAGTGCATCCTTGAGGTGTCTACTTATTTTAAACAAAACATATGCTAATTTTCTGAAATTCATATTATTTGTAGAAAATGTTCTTGAGAATAAAATGGACAGTAAACATTATTTAATAGTGCCTTGCCAATTTAAATTTTTCCAGAGAAGCCGAACATTCCTTTAAATCTTAGATATATCCTTTCATTATAAAATATACTAGCGGGCTCTGTTGGAATTCCGCAGCGAACACTTTCATAGATAAGTTATTGATGTTGGCATTTTGTTTATGCTCAACGTAAATAGAGGTGCACTGATATAATTGTACCTATTTACTATGCCTCCCCACGGGACAGAGTTAGGCACCAGGGGCGTTTTTTAACGTGGAGAAAAGGTACAAAAATAAAAATTGTCTCAGTCGTGAAGGATTTCTCCTCCACCGAAAGAGAACAAGAAATAGAAGTGCAGCATCTGAAGAACAGATACTACGCTTTGATCTTGTCCCGAAGGCCAAGTATTTATGCACTGATATAATTGTAGCTCGTTTGTGAAAATTGCAAAAGTATTTATCTAAGCTCGAAAAGAAGCCCGACGTAGCCCTATCGAAGAATACGCTTAAATATGAGATTTTAATTCATGAAGATTTCGTATATGTTATTATGCAATCAATTTAAAACCGATTCTGATATATTATGAATTGTAATTCGTAAAATAAAAACATATATTCATATGACTTGGGTGCATCAGCTTCAACCGAAACACAACCCAATGCTTATGAAAAATTCTTGGTAAAATTATTTATAAAAAAATAGGTTACTTGAGTGACATCAGGTATAATCGAAACCGAGACCAAAACTTTTAAAGGCTTTTTCGTAAAAAAAAGTACCAAAAGTATAGGTAAGCCATAAAACTTAAGCAATACTCACTCGGAAGAAAAATGATATCAGCGTTGCGCACAATATAGCACACACGCTGTAGTATTAATATATAGATATCATAGTTATCAAGTTCTTCGGGAACGACTGATAAATATAGTTATAGCTATTCACACACAGACACACACACATGTATATATATATATATATATATATATATATATATATATATATATATATATATATGTGTCCCTCCCATTCTATATTTCTACCGAACGTATTCTTTTCCTCTCTATCTCTAGTCCATTTCGATATATTTACACATTTGTATAAAAGCCTTACCGTCTTTACGAAAACAAAACAAAACGGAACTGCCTGTTCTATGCTTATATAGATTGAAAGTTTAATGATTGGTCTTAATGTGTTAAGTTTAGTTCTTTTTTACGTGCAAATTATTATGAAGAAACATTTTTGCTATTTTTTCCAATCAATAAGGTATAAGTAAACAAGAAGAAAACAAATGTTACTAATATCTTAGATTAGAAGAAATATAACGAAAACGGGTCATAAGGTCCTTTTTAGTTATATGAAATCAAAAAATAAAGCCGACCAAATAATCAACTAACTCATGAGGCACCGTATACAATGACTACGGTTTAAAACATTAACAAATATTATACCTTGGAAGTATTTTTCCGTTTAGTTATTCAAAATAAAAATAAAAAAAAACTATTTTATTAGAAAATAATTCAAGCAATTGACTTTACATTGAGCAGAAAAACGGAAACTTCCTACTGTAAAACAGTTCATACATTATGAACTCCAACAAAACGATTACGTTTCTCTTACCAGTACAAAGAGGCCATGCATTTTCTTCAGAACATGGAGATTTTTCATCCATATGCTGTAAATTTGCAAGTAGCTTTTTACCAGCCATTTCTGGTAGATGATCAATACCGCTCTGGAAAGGCGTGGTTGAATGCCCTAAATGTTTTTTTCGACAGTATTCTTGCTCGACACTTGAAGAAGAGGCCCGTCCTCTGTTTTCAATTGAAAGTTGCTAGTTCCAGCTTGAAGTCACCTAGATCATTCTGTTGATGCCTCTTGAGGTTTATTTTGTACTGATAACATTTCTAGGGGAGCCAACTATTTATTACCCACCTGTCTATCAGGTGAAATACTAAACGAAGGTAATACGTACTTGAGTTAAAATGCATTTTATAGTTCCCACTTCTGTACTTATTATACAGCTGCACTATGAAACGGATATCTATATCATCATGTCTATGTTTTATTTTGATGAATTTTTCACATTAATGAACTGGAAACAAAGTTGCATAACTTGATACTAGACACACTGATCCATTAAGTACAACATTACAACAATTATGTTAACATTTCACTTTGAGTCTGAAGCTCCGCGAAAGATCCACGACATGATATAAAAATGTGTTTTTACCTTTTGAATGACAGTTATTTAAGTATTTTTCCTTTTATAATACAACACACGTAAGAATGTAACATTAATAATACATTTTCCATGAATATTATTTTCTCCATAAAATATCCAAGCACTTAGTATAATAAAATAATAGTTATTTTTCACTCTCCTAACGGGTAGGGCAATACAGTCCTTCTTAGATTAACTAGCTCAGTGTCCAGCTGGATAATATAGTTATGTTTAGAAATCAAATAATATATATTAATTAAAATTAGTCAACTGATAAAAGCAGGTGTCAGTGTCTTCTTGAAAAGTATATCCATCTATGCAATGTATTAACGTAGTTATCTCATAATTTTGGTTAAAAGCCGTAATAGCCCAAAATGTGTACACTTTCACTATTAGTTTTTTGTTTTTTACAAAGGATTCACCACATATCAAGGCCCGGAGACCAATAGAGGATAAGGGTTAATTAGTGTACATTGTACACTAATACACTCTTATCAACTGTACAATAGTGAATGGGAAAATGTCGTAGTATCGTTAGTAATTGGAATTAGGTAAGTTAGTTGACTCAGGTTATTGCTCATCATGAACTTACGTTTGGCTTGAAGACAATTATATGCTAGTTAGTTGGACAGCATAAAAACGAACCAGAGATAAATAGGCGTTCAGTTTTAATAAAAAAAATGTTTATGGAATCCACGTTTAGGTTTAGGCACATATAAAAAGTGGGGGAAAATATTGATAGTAGTTTCACTTAGAGAGGCGCTTTTCATCAAATTCAGGCCAGGTCGGACCATAGATTGGAGTTCAGATGATCACTTGCTATGAAATAAACGATAAAGCAGGAACAGGCAAACAACGTCTCTTCTGTGGGAAAGAGATTACAGGGAAGAGAAAGGGCATCCCCTACTAGACTACGAAGACTATTTTGAAGCCTGTTAAGGCAGAATAAGCTCCTTTTAGGAGCTTTCGCTAAGATTTGGAAACAGTACACCGACCCTGATCATATTTGGTTCTCATACAGGTAGAAAACTGCATAGACAGTAAGATATATACTGGAGTAGTAAAACGATTCCACCAGTTTTCCAGCAGCATTCGAAACGGATTTGATGTACTGGTTCTATCTCAAATAAGAAGGAAGATTAGATATAGAAGCTTGACAAAACATGGAGCCTCCCCAAGACGACGGGCATTCATTTCCATTGAGGACAGACGGAAATCATAGCGTTAATGAGGGAAAGGTTTAAGCTTGGTTTTAGATGAACTAAAATTAACTAGCCACCTCATTCCCAATTGCACCACTTGATCAAAATCAGAGGTGAGAGAGAATCAGAGAGAACTTGGTTGCTTACGGCATTTGACGTGTTGTCATAGATGATAGTGTCGCCAGCATAACTGTTTACGAATAAAATTAAGGTATGAATTGAAAGTTAATTGATGTAGATCAGGGAGAGATTAGGGCCCAGTATGGCCCACTGGGGTTTTCCAGCATTATTAATGTGAGCTTCTCGTTTTTGCTCATAATCCACTACTCTTTTGAACCTGTCAAAGAGAAGTGATTTCATAATTTAAAGATATTTCCAGCAATACTGTAGATGTAAATTCTGTGGAGTTATCATTTATACCATACTCTATTAAACGCCTTTGATATATCAAGGACAATTGTCCTAGAATGAAAGCCTGCGTCGAGAGATTCGCTAATTCACAGATATAACTGTTAGCACACCTACTACAGATCTGTCAGAAGGGAAACCATATTGCATGTCTCTAAGGAGGTTATTTTTGTGTGGATGGTGGACTACTTCTATATTTAACACAGATTCAAGCAACATTCATGAACCACAGGAGACTTATTGGTCTGTATTGAAAGGGAAATGATCGATCAACTGAATTGAGAATCTATTTTTATTTACTTTTATGAGGACGATTTTTATCTCATTATATAAATAATGACGTAAACATACACGCTGAACAAAACACCCCCCACACATATAAATATATATATATATATATATATACATATATATATATATACATATATATAGATAGATAGATAGGTAGATAGATATAGATATATTAAAAAAAAACTCATCGGCTTTTTTACAGATCTAAATATACCAGACATTTGGTTGCAACATTGTAGACCAACAATGGACAGAGTAGTTTGTAAGAGACCGTTTCGCACATACACAAAACTCCACTTGCCTTAAAATTGGGCATGATTGCACATTCGATTTTGAATTTTAAAGACATTCATTTTTATTGCTTTTTATTATCCGCTACACCGGAAAGGTTTGCTACTCCTTGTATAGTATATATTCAAAGATGGTCAAGACGAGTGTATTGATTAAAAAGTTTATTACTCGGAAATGTATTTTCCATTACTTTCTTTGGATAACTGATATCAATCAAATTTCTATGGGGACTTTAATAATGCACACAAGGATAAACACACATTACATATATATATATATATATATATATATATATATATATATATATATATATATATATATATATTAGTTGTCTTCAGTAGAATGAAGATTATATATTTTTGCAATCGATTAACACGTTATTACTAAGAAAACCTGCATAAAATAAAGTAATACTTAGCAAATACTCTTTATATTTGACTAAAAAAAAACAAGCATTAAGATTACATAGATATAAAAATGTGTCCAAAACAAATATAGAAATTCTAAAAAAAATTGTGCAAGTGATTTTTGTAAGTGGGGCAGTATATGGGATTCGGAGAACAAGAGGTCGGTAGCATGGCTTGCTCCTACGATTCGACATAATACCAACTGTCAGTGCGTCAATAGAAGGCTGTTCATCACTCGCAGTAAGCGGAAAATCTGAATCCGCGCCGACATGGTATAAACCATTAATCAGATGGAGAAAATTTCCTTTGCATCGATGGTGAACGGGACCACTGTTGCGTAAGGCAGGAGCCGAAAGGCGCCATTGTTTTGGGCGAGCTGCCAGTTTCACACATCAGCGACCGGAGCTGCAATTCGGAGTCGACCAGCGGAAAAAAAGGGCTGCTTCGCTTGATGAGCCTGGTCAGCATTGGTTTGTGGTAAAAGGGTGATGAACTCCTTACCTCCTAGCCCAGCGAGCCGTTTCCCCGTCAATTGCGACATTTCTACCAAACGGTATTTGTATTATGAGGAGATGCCTCAGAATATCTTATTTCTTGCACCAATCGCACCAATATATTTACGTATTCCTCTGTTTTTATTTCTGTTGTTCCATCGGTTTCTCAACTTATTCACACATGTAATCAAACACAGCTTCAATGATTAACACAATGCGTAGTAGACAAATTAAAAGAAAGAACAAACAATAGTAAAATCATAGTAAAATACTATTATAAATTAATTTAAAACAGAAGGAGAATTAAAAATGAGAAGAGATCGCAAGGGCTTAGCTGTTTTGTATGTATACAAATCAAACGGCTGTAAAATTGCTTAATTACTTCACCCACACATATAAATATCTACAAATATATATATATATATATATATATATATATATATATATATATATATGGCCACCTATACATACACAAACATGCATATATATATATATATGTGTATATATATACGTCGATATATAAAGAAAAGACAGGTAGAAAGAGGCTATATAGGTGTTTTAGTACGTGTATTTTTGTACGTGAGAATATAAGCATGAGTGTGGTTTCTTTTTTTCTCAGGAACGGGCGACACGTTTTAAAATTGCACTTTGAAATTCAATCAACTCGTTTTGTTTACCTCTAACTTCATATGCCGGTTAAACTACTACCTATAGCATGGATGTGTATTAGTTTCCATCCGCATTCTGTTTCTAGTTTATATATATATATATATATATATATATATATATATATATATTCATGTATATATATCAGTGAATTTACAAACGCAACACCGCTTTAATTCCCTTCGGTTGAACTCTCCCACAAACCTTTTATTTCGGTCTTTATCTCTCATTATTACTTGACCGTCTCTCTCTCTCTCTCTCTCTCTCTCTCTCTCATATATATATATATATATATATATATATATATATATATATATATACATATATATATATATAAATTCCAAGGAAACTTCAAAAAGAAAGATAATTACACTTTGAACTTTCACCTATATTTTTCTGACTCCGTTTTACTTTTCTTCTCAAAATGTCTACCATCGTGCCGAATATGTCAAACTCTGCAAGTGCCATATATATATATATATATATATATATATATATATATATATATATATATATATATATATATATCAGATCACATAAATTCAGAAAGTAAAAATTAAGTTTACAGCGTAAAATATTCTGCAAACTTAAAGCGGACAAACTATTAATATTCACATAGTAAACTCAACCAAATTTAAAAAAAAATCAATACATGTTCAAAAATTGAGCTTTTCTGATCATACAAGAACGCTATTTAATAGTGTAGATTATATTTACATGAATTTATCGTTCGGCAGTATATTGTTTAAGGAATATAAAATATTATAAAAATTGAAACATACTAGGAGTCTTAAAGAAATGCGCTCTTCTCATCAGTGGAAAGAAAGCAAGCCAATATAATAGCAGAAATATCAATATGCTTTAACTTGCATTAGATAAGACAGTGTTATATTGAAAATGAAAAAAAACATACTTAAGTGCTAAGAGTTGATAAAATAGGACAAAAATATATTTACTCGTGTCAGAAGAGCGCATTTCTTTGAAATTTCGTGGATTACAAAAATGTTTATATTTTTTTATATTTCCTATTTGAGCATCGTGTTAAACAATAAAGCCATTTAAAGTAGTATATAGAGTTTTAAATTGTGTTCTTCTATTTTATCTTAAATGTATTATATATATTGAATCTAATTTATTTACAACAACTTATAGCACCGCGTATATTCCTCTTTTCATTTGTAATAAAAGAAAGAAAAAACGGATATTTTGTTTTATTTTAATTTGTGTAAATAAAGTGAAATCCAAAATAAGTATGAACTCAATTAATACTAAAAATGCATGCGAATTGTGGTCTTCCTTAACATTTGTCTAAGGCATTCGTAGCATTAATAACTCAAACAAATTATCTGTTTGACAAACCTAAATTGCTGAAGAAGTAGGTGAGCTCTGTCTATCGCGCAGCTTTTAATACGTATATTTTTATCAATTAACCAGGCGCATTCATGCGAGCGTAGTGACTCAGAGTTGACACATTGTTACTGCTTGTTTCCTAACTGTGGCAATGAATGTTGTCTTCAACTTTCACTTCATTCTATGCCTCCAAAAAGGTGCATATTTGCGGTGTTTGCTTGCCACACATGTTCACTTGATCAGTCAGTGTAAAACGTTTCTGGCAGATATGAGCGTTCTTAATTAAAGGTGAGTCTGTCGTCAATATTTTTACATCCATTACAGAAACCTTAGAATATTTTTATTTGGATTCACCCCAAAGATCTTACTTACTATTTGGGGCCATGCTCATGAGACTATAAGGTGTTGGGTTGCGTTACATTCTAAATTGTACATAACAGTACAATTCCGAAGCAGATAGTATGAAAGTGTATTCCAAAGTCTAGCTGTTGTGGGCAAAAAGCTATTAGGGTAGAAATCTTAATGCATTTAAACGTTAACATTGAATGGATATGCTTTTGCTGCAAATCGGCTTTGTTGAGGACATGTAAACCGAAGTGGAACAAATCCAAAAAGTCGATCAGACCGGATTCTATTGAAATACTTGTAAACAGGCACAGTGATGCGGCGATGGGACTAAGGTTGTGCCTACTTGACAAAGTGAGACCTTTTTGGTTGGAGATCCTTTTTTGGACACTATACAAGAGGGGTCCAAAAGATGGTGGTAGATTCATCATCCCAGATGTTGCAACAATACTCCATGATGGCTTTGTAGAGGAACATGATACTCTTAGGCTTGAGTAGTTTTCTAGCACGAGCGAGGGAGCCCCTTCATTGCAACAGCCTTCGCAATGCCTTCAGTGTGCTTGTCCCAGTTAATATTTACTGAGGATGTTAGCCGAGAGGTTGACGAACGAAGACATCTCTAGTAGGTAGTTATTTATCATGAATATTTGTCGTTCGAGGGATTTCTTGTAATTATTAAAGGGGAGCAGTTTAGTCTTACTACAATTAAATGGTACCCCCTATTTGCGGCCATATTTCCCTACAGTTTGGGAGTCATGTTCTAAGGATTTAGCCATTGTTTTATATCTGGTATCAGACGGTGTTCACTAATGCATATCATAGATCGTTTTATTATCAGAAATATACTCATCTCGGTCACAATATTATCAGGGAGGTCATTGATTACTCCTATGAATAATAGTGGTCGAATGATTGCCCCTTGAAGCAGTAGATCATTAAGATTATGCTACTTGGATTAACGTACATCAATGATAAACCAGGTAGTCCTATTGTCTAAGAAGGATCTAATTTTATTTAGTATTCCTCTAGTTATACTGTACGATTTAAATTTTATTTTTAGTACTTTATGTCAGACTTTGCCTAAGACCTTGGATATATCTTGGGATATTGCCCTTGCATTACCCGCCTTATGTTGTGCAGTGCAAATGCGTTATAAGATGACTGTTAACATATCTGCAGTAGAACGACATTATATTAATCTGTACTGTTTGTCAGAAAGAAGAACTTCTACAAGGACGTCGACTAGTGCTATATTGATTAACCTCTCAAATATTTAAAGAAAATGAGAGGGAAACTGATAAGGCGATAATTGAAACGGTCGGTCCTTTCGACAGAATTATTGTACACTGTTACAACTCAGGCCATCTACCAGCTATTAGGGAAGCAAGATTCAACAAGGCATTTTTTGTAGATTTTGGACAGTATCGGAGTAAGATCAGCTCAGTATTTGATTAGCAAGACTAAGATCAGGCCGTCACGCCTTGGAAGTGTCTAAGTTTTTATGATATCGGGGGAATGAGAAGGGTTCATTTTCAGATCATCAATTGTGGCTTCCGTCCGCGTAGAGTATTTTGTCGCTTATTGGCGCTTAAGTGGAGTTGGAGGTAAATCACCGGGCACGCTGTTCTGCTTTCTTGATTGCTGAGCATGCATCCATCTGGTTGTTTGATAGTGAGGAAATTAGTGATTGTCCTTTATTCATTGCACTATTATGAATGTTCCGAAGCTCACGAGTTCCTATCACCTGCGATTCTATGTGTTAGCTGGTTATTTTAGCATGCCTTATTTTAGCTGTGGCTATTTCTCTTACAAATATGTCTTGAATCTATACATTTTTGCCTAGTAATATTTGGCTTATGATGTACGAACAAGCGGAGTGCATATAATGGAAGCCGCACAATCTGCAATTGACCATGCGATTGATTGAGGTTTGCTATAATACTTCCGTGCGTTAACATGTGATTCAATACGCTCTTTGCACCGTTCAGTTGTCTTGTTGGCACACTGTTCAGCGAAAGGGCGATTATGTTAGTCCAAGAGACATATCTGCTATACGAGGGGCGTGCAATAAGTAATGCTCCTGACCCACTTCCTATAGCAGTAGAGCAACACAACTTGGCACCATTATTGGTTTTTCTCTACATGGGAACTACCCAGTGTTATGCATTTCTCCCATCGTTTCATGCAGCTCTGAAGACCGTTTTGTAGAACACCCCAGGTTGGTCCTCCAACCACCAAGTGACTTCAGAAATCAAGGCTGCATCATCTGGAAACGCTTTCCTTTCAAAAACATCTCAATGGGTGGGAAGAGGAGAAAGCCAGAGAGTGCAAGGTCAGGAAAGTAAGGAGGATGGGGAAGGATTTCATAACCATACGCCCATGCTTCTGATCTGGCGACATATGAGTTGTGGATCGGAGCGTTGTCCAGCAGGAGGAGGGCACCTTTGCTGATCTTGCCCCGCCTCTTGATTTTGATAGTTTCCCTTAATTTCCTCAAAAATGAAGCATAATAGGTTCCTGTAATTGTGGTATCCTTTGCCAGGAAATCTGTCATCACTACTCCGGCCAAGTCCCAGAAGACTGTGAACATGAACTTGCCAGCGGAGGGATGCACTCTTGCCTTCTTTGGAGGTGGTGAGTCCAAGAGGTTCCACTGCATTGACTGGGATTTGGGTTCTTGATCATAGTGATGGACCCAGGTTTTATCATGTGTTATCAGTCTTTTGAAAAAAAAAATTTAAATCATCTTCTTGGCACATCTCCAAATTCATCCAGGCACTCGATGCTGTATTAGTGTGAGCAGCTTGGGAATCTATCTGGCAGACAACTTATGCATATGCAAATGGTCATGATTGATATTTTCCACATACCCTGTACTAATCTTGACCTCTTGGGATTTTAGCGAATACTCATGCGCGGATCTTCCAAAATGGCAGTCTCAACTTGACGGAGAGATGCCTCATCAATAGCAGAAGGGGGACGACAAGGTCTGGGTGCTGTTTCCACAGACTTAAGGTCATGTTTGAATTCACAATGCCAGCGTTTTACAAGTTCATATGATGGAACATTATCACCATACGTTGCTTTTATTTCATCAAAAGTCTTTCGAATACAAAAACCGGATCACTGCTCGGCATTCAACAGGCTCCATTTCACACCTGACTCAGTTCAAACACCTGTAAAATAGAAACCACAATTAGCTCAGAACTGTAATTTGCCACATACCCCGTAGAGATATAAATAATTGGACATGGTAAAGTTCAGCTAGATCAGAGAATTAAAACTGGGCCAGGTGTATTACTTATTGCACACGCTTCGTATATATACCTTACAGGTTTGGAATTTAATTGTTGTCTGCAGTTTCAAGTGGACTGTCAGATTAAGTTACACAATCCACAGGTACCACATTTTTTAAGGAATAGGTATGAAAGTAGCATTTTGCTGAAGATCAAGATATGGGAGGCAGGTTGGGACTAGGCGTTCGGTGTCACGAAACAAAGCTAAGCACAGGGTTGCTTCAACACGTCTCTATTATAATACCTCTGCGGTATAATAGACAGAATTGTGGAAAAGGTGGTTCCTATTTACTGCTAAAGCAATATAGGTTTGCAATCCGAATTTGTTCGAATTATCAGCTCTAGCAAGGATTTGGACCGTGGCTGAGGAGGTCTCTCTCCCCCAGTTTTAAAATCAGAGTTTTCTTTCTCCTATATTGAATATCTGACAAGATCGACCAGTCCTACATTTCGAGAAAGGTAACCATGTGCCTGGTTTCTACACCAGGTAATTCTGTGTCCCGCACACCCCCACTCCCCCCCACACATACCCATATATATATATATATATATATTTGTATATCTATATATATATATATATATATATATATATATATATATATATATATATATATATATATATATATATATATATATTAGTCCTCGCGCGAAAGAGCAGGACACTAAATGTTTTAAATAATAATAATAATAATAATAATAATAATAATAATAATAATAATAATAATAATAATAATAATAATAGAATAACAATAACAAAAATATTCGCTGGCGAGGATTACTATTGAGCGTAACCAGTTATACAGTCCTTTTGAACTTTTCATCTCTATTTTTCTCGTTATGTACTGAATATTTGTTAATAAAACCTATATGAAATATGTTCCCTATTAAATTTTTAAGAGATTCTATTCTCAAAGAAGTTTAAAATATTTAATCTAAAAATTATTTTTAAGTTGTTGCTAAAAAATTAAGATCTTCTCATTATTCAGACCTTTATTACAAAGAGGGGGTTGGAAAAATGAGTTGTGGTGTGAGGAGAAATACGAACGAAACAGAGAGAATATTTAGACCTGTGATAATACAAAGAGAGTGTTGCAAAAAGGAATTC
This sequence comes from Euprymna scolopes, assembly GCF_053919585.1. Taxonomy (NCBI): domain Eukaryota; kingdom Metazoa; phylum Mollusca; class Cephalopoda; order Sepiida; family Sepiolidae; genus Euprymna; species Euprymna scolopes. The sequence continues at coordinate 117,063,320 of NC_136492.1, read as the reverse complement.
TGGTGTGAGGTGAAATACAAACTAAAATAGAGAGAAGGAGATTTTTAAAATATAATCTTAAAAAGATAAGATACATGTTAGAAAAGCATTTCATCCAAGGCAGGAAAATTGTTAATAAACTTTTTTTTACGTTAGGCTTTAAAAATACAGGTACAAGATTCAATTTGAAATTTATTTATCTCGTAAGTGCACTTTTATAAATTTTACAAGGTAGGGTATAAGATTTAACTTAAATTGAATAAAAAAATACTTTGGATTTAATTTATGTAATGTATATTTTGATGCACTTTAAAAACATTGTCTTTCATCTAGCAATTAATGATATAGATATAAAATGTTCAATGATTTTTTTTTAAACTGCAACAGAATGTACATTATATAAAATAAATCCAATGAAATTTTTTGGATTCAATTTAAATTAAATTTTTATACATTACTTTGTAAAATTTATAAAAGTGCACTTTGAAGATAAATACATTTCAAATTGAAACTTGTATCTTACTATTTCCAAGGCCTATAGTAAAAAACATTTTTTTCAACAATTTTCATGCCTTGGATGAAATGCTGTTCGATCTTGTATATATATATATATATATATACACACTTGTGCCCGATATTATTCATACCCCCCCTTGAAAATTGAGTTTATTAGATGTAACTTTGTAAGAATTAATTGTTTACGTCCATATTGATACATATTCTTTATAAACCTCTTCTGATCATTTTCGTCATTTTAAAATCTCGGGATACTTGTAATAAAAGAAATATACAGCTATTTATAAAATCTGCAATGTTCAAAAATAATCATACCCCCTTATTTTTTCAGTATTAATCGAGTTTCTGACTGTTTGTTTCCTGTTTGATTCTTATTTTGAATGCTTTTATACAACCTTTGATTAATTTCATTTCGTTTTTTGCATTTTTCAGAAATTAAAATGATATCAACTGAAAACCAATAAAAGAATAAAACTTATTAGAATTGGGAAGAAAAAAGAGCTTAGTAATGATCTTAGGACTAAAATTGTGAATTCACATAAGGATGGTTTAGGTTACAAGTCAATTTCCAAGAAATTTGAGGTCCCTACAATAACAGTACAGAGCATCATCAAAAAATTCCAGAGCCACCCCACAACAAACAACTAGATTGGTAGAGGAAGGAAAAGGAAACTGTCTGCTAGAGCCACCAGGAATATTGTAAGAAGTGTTAATGCAAATCCAACCACCACTACTAAGGACATTTTAGAAAATCTGGAGTCTTCTGGCATAAAAATATCAAGGCAAACATTGCAAAGGACTCTGCATGAAAATGGTCTGAAAGGAAGAAGACCAAGAAGGACTCCATTGCACACCGGAAAACACCTTGCAGCACGTCTAAAGTTTGCTAGGACCCATGTGAATTCTCCAGAGTCCGTTTTCCCAAGTATTTTGTGGACTGACGAAACAAAAATTGAATTGTTTGGCCATATGGATGCTTCTTACGTTTGGAGGAAGAAAGGAGAAGCTTACAACCCAAAGAACACCATACCCACGGTGAAACATGGTGGTGGTAGCCTAATGTTTTGGGGCCCCTTTTCGGCTAGTGGTCAAGGTAGTTTGGTCAAGATAGTTGGAACCATGAAGAAGGAGCAATATTTGGAGATACTCCAGAAAAACATTAGACAGGATGCGGAGAAGCTCCATTTAGGACGAAACTGGGTCCTTCAACAGGATAATGATCCAAAACATACTGCCAAAATAGTCAAGAAATGGTTTGAGGATAATCAAATTAATGTTTTGGAATGGCCTAGCCAGAGTCCCGACCTGAACCCTATCGAAAACCTCTGGCACATAATGAAAACTGAGGTTAAAAAGCGGAAACCTAGAAATTTGAGGGAGTTGGAGAACTACTGCATTGAAGAATTGTCAAAAATCATTGTTGATGCTTGTAAAAACCTTGTTGATAAATATCCAAAACGGTTACAGGCAGTTATTAAGAATAAAGGGCATGCTATAGACTATTAGTAAGAGAGGTATGAATAATTTTGAACTAGTGCCATTATTGTTTTTCTTTGTATAATGTTTCAAACTTACATAATTTATTTATTTGTTGAGTTTAAATTAAATGTTTATGCTTGATTTATTGTTTGAAATCCCTTTAATGTTGTCTACCTTCTGGTTTGAGCAATATTCTTATAGAAATCTCAAAGATCCGAGAGGTATGAATAATATCGGGCACAAGTGTATATATATATGAAGTTTTACTTTATTCTAAATAAATAGGAGTAAAATTAGAGATAAACGTTCTTCCTAACATTAAGAAACCGCGTATGTATTAATTATGGCGAAACCCCCTCTGTTTTACTAATTAAGAGCGACCCAGATTTGAAGGGGCTACCTAAGAGGCCAGTGTCTCCAAAGGGGATTGATTTTGAGTGTCGAGATTACCATCAATTTAAGAGTAGTAAGGGTCAAGTGCCTTTATTTCAGAAGTCATCCTGTAGTTTTTGTTCAGTTTTTTCCATATATTATTTTCAAAACACACAAAATCATTTTACAAATAAAAAAAGGTGTCGCATTTTTAATTTCTCTATTGTATATATATATATATATATATATATATATATATATATATATATATATATATGTTATAGTTTTTATTACCGATGTATCTGCTTAGCTACATATGTTTCGGATGTTGGACCATGTTTACGATTCAACAGCTTCGTCGGACGCTACAGAAATGGTTGTTAATATTAGGAAGAAGTGTTTTAGAAGAAATACGAAAAAGAAAAAAAAAGTAAAAGGGGGGAAGGAGATAGTTAGGGGGAGGAAGACGGGTATCGACAATATGTCAGTTTTTAAAGTTAAAATACATTAGATAGTATTTTGTGGGGGGTAGCAGATTCACGTAGGCGTGGGTGGAGATATATGTATATTGTGGAGACGTGGAGAGAGGATGGTAGAAAATGAGAGTGGGGTAAGGAGAAGAGGGGGATGAGTTTCAATTTCTAGGTTTTTAACTTTGACTGTTTTTGCTTGTTCAGTAAGGTATATTAAGTAGATGAGAGAGAGCAAGCGAGAGGGAGAGAGAGAGGGAAAGAGAGGGAGAGAGAGAAGGAAAGGATTAGTGTAGATGCCATGTGTTTGACATTTACAGGGTTCCATTTAAAATTTTAAAATTATAAAAAAGATAACTGGTTCAAAAAGTGAATTTTAGGCAAGATAACAGTTCGTTATTTTTTAAAACTGCGACCAATGTTACGTTAGAGAGGAGGTGGGCATATAGTATTTTTTTATAAGTATTAGGCTAGTTCATATTGAAGGGTTAAACTTTTTTTAATTATATGCTTACACCTCTCATATAAATATGTATATTAACACATTCATACATATCTATACATATATACATAAAAATACGTTCCAAATGCACATACCCGTGCATATACACATATGTAGAGAACTAACTCATAAAATAAAGGTATCAACATGTTTGAGCAGCAAATACGGAATTTTTTAAAGTAAAGATTTATTCTAATCCAAATAAATAAGTGTAGAGTTAGAGATAGATTCCCCTCTACTATTAAGAAGAAAACGTGTATGCATTAAGTAAGGGGAGAAAATTAATCTGTTTTAGCAATTCATTCGTTTGAAAAATAAGTAAATAAAATACTATTAATTAAGAAATACAAAGCAAAACAATAAAAGAAACCGTGAGATTAGATCAGTGGTTCTCAACCTTTTTCACTCCATTCCCCCCTTCATGAATTCTCAACATTCGTGTGGCTCCCCTTCATTTTTCTCCCAAATCCCACCCTGCCAAAAAAGGCGCAGAAAAAAAGAATAAATAAAATGTTGATGAAGAGAACACCCTTGCTTTATTACAAAGTTTACAGTCATAATTATCTTATATTGATAGATTTCTGTGATATGCTTAACTTACATCACTAGACTACAAAAGACTAGCAGACAATAGCACATTTGATTTGGATGGGAGAAAGTTCAATTAACCTCTGCATACTTTATCACACATCAGTGGGAAGGCTGATATTGTTTCTTTTCAGTCAGTTGACGAATCCGAGGTTGTGTCACTGGCAATGCACATCTCATGTCGGGGTCCACATCCAATCGGTTGCGGCTCTTATTCTTGATTTGTAGAAGGGTGGAGAAACCAGACTCACATAAATAGGTAGTCGAAGTGCAATCTCACTGACTTTTGGATATGACTGATGCATCGAACACCAGAATACATTCAGAGATTTTTCTTCATAGAGATCTTTGGCAGCAGAATCATGTTTGAGATCAAGGAACTCGTCCTGAACATCACTGGGAATGGTAGTAATATCAAGAGTGCCAGAGAATGGATTCCTTACCAATTTCCCTTCTTCTTCCTCGAATTCTGGGAAGTACATATTAAGTTCACTTTCCAAGGATCTCAGATGCTGGGTGATTTCAGTTTTAAGTAATGGGTCAAGCAGACTATCTTCTTCATTCTCGTCAAGGACAGCTGAAAGGTTTTCAAACATGGCAACATTCCCGGCACCGACTTTCCTTTGCCAATTCTGGAGCTTGGCAAGAAATCCACGAAGACAGTCCATCAGGTGAAACACATTTCTTTCCTTGCCCTGTAGTTTCAGATTCAACCTATTTAGCTGGTCAAATATATCTGCTAAATATGCAAGACGTGGCTCCCACAAAACCTCATTGAAGTGACTCAACAGATCATCTTTCCCTTGCATTTCCAGGAACAATTTTAGCTCCCCCCGAAGTTCAAACACTCGATTCACAACATTGCCCTTGGAAAGCCAGCGCACTTTGGAGTAAAAAAGGAGAGCTTCATGCTCCGAATCCATGTCTCTACAGAGGTTCTGGAAAAGGCGAGAGTTCAGAGCTCCAGCTTTTACAAAGTTGACGCATTTGACCACTGCCTCCAGGATCTTGCAAAGTTCATCAGGGAGGGTTTTCGACGCCAGTGCAAAACGATGGATCATACAATGAACCCCCTTGGCATTCGGAGCTACTTCCTTGACACGCTTCTGGAACCCTGATTTTGATCCCAGCATCGCTGGAGCCCCGTCTGTACAGACTCCACAACAATTTTTACCATGGGATCCTGTTAGCTTTGAAGAAAGAAGATAGCTTTTCCATCACATCTTCAGCTGTTGTGGTGGTCTCAAGCTGTGTACATAACAGATATTCTTCCTTGATATCACACAAGAAAATATACCTAACAAACACGAGTAGCTGTGCACACGAACTCACATCCGTTGACTCATCCAGTTGTATTGCAAACATACCAGCTGGAGACGATTTGATCTCCTGTATCACTTTTTCCTTTATGTCATCTGACATTTCATTAATTCTCCGCTTCACTGTGTCGTTTGACAAGGAAATTTGTTGAATTTTACGTCCATTTGCATCTCCAAGAACACGCTTGACCATCTTTAAAGTACATGGCTTAATTAAGGTTTCACCAATTGTGTGGGGCTTCTTTTGCTTCGCTATTTCAAGGGCAACCTCGTGTGATGCCTCAACTACACTTGAGGTCTGTTGTTGGAAAGCACCAGTTGCATCCAGTTTCTGTTTTCCGAAACTACTTTCATGGCGCCTGAAGAAATCGGGGTCTTTTTCAGCATACTGTGGATGGATGGTCTGCAAATGATGCTTCAACTTACTAGGCCTCATAGAATCGTTCCCCAACACTTTTAAGCACAGTACACACTGAGGGTTCTCGATGCCATCAGCGAGAATTGATGTAAATCCGTAGCTAATGTACTCTTCACTGTACTTCCGCTTCTTAGTAACACTAGTAGCCATCGCAAATCTAGGGAAAATAAAGAAGACAGACCATCAGAACAAACATTAAGTGATAAGACAAAAGAATGATAATGAAGGACAGATAAATAGGACAAGTGATAAAATGACAAACACACAAATATCCACATACATAATACATCCATGGACTCACACATTAAGCACACACACAGTCATACACAAACATACAGAGAGAGAGTAAAGATGATAAACATTCACACTCAACCTAGCAAGCTGAAATGTACTTTCTACAGCAAGAACACACCTCCTTTGACAAGCACTGCCCCAATTGAAATTATGAGAAGAATAGCGAGTCACATCAATATTAGCACTAAAAAAAAAAGCAGGAATACCTGAGTAGGGAATGAGCATGAATACAATGATACCAAAAAATAAGAAAATAATAAAGGAAGTGCACAAATATTTCACACACGAAAACAGCGACCGCATTTATAATTGTCGAACAAAATAAGTAAAACAGTATACAGTATGGTTCAGAATCAATTATACCCACATGTTTACGTGCTGATATCCAAGGCCACACTGAGATAATTCGATCACCTCTCTCCCACATACATACACACATACATACATACACACGTACACACACATTCGTAACAATATTATGTAGGTAACAAAATTTTATTGTCAACTCAAAATCAATTAAAAAAGAAAATTCCACCATGTCCCCCCTAAATTATTGCCATGGCCCCCTTGGGGACCATGGCCCCCAGGTTGAGAGTCTATGGATTAGATTTAAATATGTTACGTACAACACGGAATAAATGAATATACTTAGTTTGTCCTACAAGCGATTTAGAAAAAACAACAGACTACATAATAGTCCACTCCCTCCAAGTGCTGTTCATAATCTGGATGATTGATATCCCATACTACATATAGAAAAACACTGGGATTCAATGAGTGGCGGTGCAATAATTCAAATGTAGCCTGCATCTCGCATATTTAACCGCCATATGTCAAGTTCAAATATACAACCTTTTATAGAAGCTGAAAAGAATCCAGACATATGCACGCGCAGACTACCAGGCTTTTATGTGCTGCAGGCTTAACAGGCAACATAATATTAGCTGCTTGTAATTTCTCCACCGGTATTCCTCAAGCCAGGATTGTACCCTACTAAAAAACGTCCCTGACAGCATAGATATAGCAATCTCTCTCGATACTAGCGCACAAGTACATGAATTTGGTGCCTTCACTGTCAACCACAGTAACTGGCTTGGATTCTCTACTTACACAGACGTAGCTGGTAGAACAATACATAGCTTCTCTATATTTCATTCCCTATCACAGACGGTTATATTTCCGACACGTTTCCCAGACCAGCAAGATCAACATGCCTCACTTCTTAATTTATTCCGACCACAATTCCCGATGATTGTATAACGAATGCCTACAGCCCACTCGGGAATGCTGATCACGCGGTGATAATGGTAGAAATCCTCGTAAATAATCGACCCCAAACTGAAGACCCACTGCTCAAAACCACAATGTATTACATAAAGGCTGACTGGAAACCATCAGGGATCTCATCAGAGGTGCCCCATCGAGAAACATATTTTCTCTTCCAGCTGAGCAGTACGCAAATGAGACCACAGAATTGTTAATGCCTGCAATTGAAGCACATGTTTCTACACGAAAAATATATAGCAAGCCCCACTCTTCCCAATGTGTTTAATTCTACTTGTTGTTCTTCCTGGATCGCCACCTTGTCGTGGTGAAGAACCTTGTGTGTTCCGATGAACCTGAGAGCGATGCCGTCCGGAGCCAAGGCTCCTGGTACGACCACACATGGCGGAAAGGTTGAAAGGGAGGTTCCAGGCAAAGAGTGATCCAAAAGACCTCAACGGCTGATGCGGCGGATGATGACACTAATGACACAACGGTACTGAAGGCGGATAAAGGCTGCAACAGAAGAGGTTCTCCAGTCGTCGTGGTTCTCCATGCCATTGGAATTAGGCCCTCCTCGTCCAAGGGGCTTTGTGGTGGCTGCAGGCGCATCAGTCTCCCCACGTTAAAAGACATCACGCGCAGGCGTTCTCCCGAAAAGAAAGCCATCCTACTGTACATCATGGATGGAAAAGTCTTGTGAAATTTTTAGTCATTAAGCTCCCGGACTGAGGCAGAGAGAGCTCTCCCTTAATGCCCGGATAGAAAAAGTCCTGTGCCGACCAGGAAGTGGTGACGGGAGCAGGACAGTGTAGTCTGGCAGCTCCTAGCTACAATCTAGCATATAGGCGGTGGGTGCCAGATTCAGTCGCTAATCTCACGGACCGAGACAGAAAGAGTTTTTCGGCAGCTGCATGACTGAGCAGCCTGGTATGGATCCACTCTGCTCGCCCCAGTAGGGGAGCGGGGTTGGAAAAGGTACCCCTAAAAATAGCCTGCCTAAAAAAAAAACCCTGTCTCGACTACCGCATCCAGATTGATCACCACAACGCAGTCGGAAACAGAAAGAAAACCTACACCTATATTTTGGAACCTGGAATGTGAGGACCCTCATAGACAACAAAACAAGTGATCGACCCGTAGAAAAAACTGCCATTATTTCAAGAGAGCTAAGGAGGTTCCAGATTGACATAGCTGCGCTCTCTGAAACCCGACTGGCAGACGAGGGCAGCTGAGGGAGGAGAAAGGCGGGTACACCTTCTTTTGGAAAGGAAGGCCTGCAGATGAGCCACGTATCCATGGCGTGGGCTTTGCTATAAAGAACAGCCTCATCCGCCACCTCAATGAGCCCTCTGTAGACATCAACGAACGCCTAATGACCATGCGCCTGATGCTTGCGGGCAGCCAAATGGCCACTGTTATTAGTGCGAATGCTCCAACGCTTGATGCACATGATGAAATGAAGGAGACCTTGACACCATTTTATCCGGCGCCCCCAAGGGGGACAAGATAATCCTACTTGAAGACTTCAATGCCAGAGTGGTACGAGACCATCAGCACTGGAGAGGAACGCTTGGTAGAGAGGGGGTTGGGAACATTAACTCAAATGGTATACTCCTACTGACAAAGTGCTCAGAACATAACCTGATCATCACAAACCCACTTTTCCGACAAAAAAAAAACGAATTCAAAACATCATGGATGCACCCTCGAAGTAAAATCAGGCACCTCATTGACGATGTCATTGTCCGTGCAAAAGACCGCTGTGATGTGCTGAACACGAGGGCAATGACCAGTACAGACAATGGTTGGACCGACCACCGTCTTATTCGCTCCATCATGTTTATCAATTTAATGCGGAAGCAAAGGATGCAAAAAAGACAGAGCCGACCAAAGCTCCACATCGAGCAGCTGGGCGATATCACCTTCCAACAACACCTCCAGGCGGCTCTTTGTACGGACCTGCCCAAGCAGTATCCGCATGACGCTGAAGAGCACTGGGAAAAGTTGTCCTCTGCCATCATGGACTCCACTATAAGCATCCTAGGACAGAAAAAAGCGGAAACATCAGGATTGGTACGATGAAAACGATACCGAAATCCAACAGCTTTTAGGCATCAAGAGTCAAACTTTTATCACCTGGAAGAATAACATCAATTGCAAGGTTAAAAGAGCTGGCCATGCCAAGGCTAAAGCGGATGTCCAATCGACAATCAGGAAGCTGAAGAACCTTTGGTGGATGAAGGAAGCTCAGGAGATCCAGCAATTTGCTGACCCTGGGGACACCAGACGATTCTTTGAAGCCACAGAAGTGGTATACGGCCCCAGCTACGGTTCTCTGACCCCCGTCGGTCCAAGGATGGGCTCACGCTGCTGAAAGGAAAGGGAGAAATAACAAATAGATGGAAAGAACAGTACGAGAATCTTCTGAACAGGGACACCACTCAAGAGATGGAGGCCTTTGAAAAAACTCCCTCAACAGCCCATAATTGAGAGCATGGGAGAACCACCCAGTCTGGAAGAGGTGCGGGATGCAATTAGGAATATGAAAAACAACAAGGCGGATGGTTCTGACGGCATCCCAGCAAAAGTCCTGAAGAAAGGCGGGCCTGATCTTCTCAGACATATCTATGTTTTGCTTCTCGAAATATGGGAACAAGAGAAAAGCCCTGCACAACTTAGAGATGCCCTAGTTGTCTCCATCTTTAAGAAGGGAGACAAGGCAAACTGTGGGAACTACCGGGGCATTTCTCTCCTCTCTACCACAGGGAAAGTCAAAGGTCGAACGAACACCATATCCATTATGGAGCTACAGTATGCAGACGATAACGCTCTTGTAGCATTCTCAGAAGAGGACCTTGAGTGTACACTTGTTGCCTTCACGAGGGCGTACAAACAGCTAGGACTAACAATCAATATAAAAAACTCAAATCCTCCATCAATCACCACCAAACAGTACTCCAATCTCACCCCCAAACATCTCCATCGACAACGCTAGACTGGAAAAGGTGGGCCACTTCCCATACCTAGGCAACATCCTATCATCAAAAGCCAACATAGATGATGAAATACAACACCGTTTCAGCTGTGCCAGTGGGGCTTTCTCAAGGCTAAGGAAGAGAGTATTTGAGAACCGTGACTTTCTGGTAAAGACCAAATCATGGTATACAAACCTGTCTTGCTGCCCACTCTTCTCTATGGATCGGAGACCTGGACCACATAGAGGAGGCACATAAAAACCCTGGAGACGTACCACCAAAGATGCCTCCGAAAAATCCTCAGAATCAGTTGGAAGGGCCGACTCACCAACACCAGCGGCCTGAGTGAGGCTGACATTCCTACTATCACCGCTACTGTTGCTCAACGCCAGCTCAGATGGACTGGTCATGTTGTCCGAATTCCGGATCTCCGCCTCCGAAAAAAGATTTTCTACTCTCAGGTTGTTGAGGGAAAGCGTTCCCAGGGTGGCCAAAAGATGAGGTATAAGGACAACATCAAAGTAAATCTAAAGCGGTTTCACATGGACCTTGAGACATGGGAGGACGTGGCTGGGAGCAGGTTGGCATGGAGGAGCGCTGTCTACGAATGTGCTGCGCTTTATAGCAGTGACCTAAATAAAGCTGTTGAGGGTAAACGCAAGCACAGAATGGACAGATTATCAACCAGGTACACCCAACCCCACCCCACCACCAAATTGCACAAAAAAATTGGGCCTAGGATTGGGCTCTATGCTCACCTGAGGACCCACAGAAGCCACAACGAAGGACAGTCTTACTCGGACACGAGTGACCACCGATGATGATGCCTTCTACTTGTGAAACTGGCATTGCAAAAAGGCAGCATGCGTACCGCAGATTTAACCGACAGAAGACCAGTTCTAATAGACATAAGTATATAGAAGCTAGAAGTAATTGTAAGAGAGAAATAGCGACAGCTAAGACATAATACAATGAAACCGCCAGAAAACGCATAAAAGCACAGCAATTAGGAACCCGTGATATTTGAAAAATCTACAACAGTTTAGTAAATAATAGGCAGTCAACGATTTCCCCACAATTAAACAATCCTGAGGTTGGTTGCACGGACACCGATAAGGCTAACCTGTGTGTTTGCCCAAACTCAATATCGGATCCTTCAAACAACTCCCTCCCTGATTTCCTTTGCGGAAAGACGGCACACGAGATGATTTGAAAATCACGCCTTTTCAGGTACATGCTATTATGAACAACCTAGGCACCTCACAAGCATGTGGACCCGATCTCATCCCCGCGGTGCTAGTAAAAAATAGTCGTAGAGGTTGCTCCAGTTCTCTCTTAACTTTACAACATATGCTTTAATGAATCTTGCTTTTTCGACCTCTGGAAAAAACTCCTCTGTGTTATTAGTTTTCAAGAATTCTAGCGAAAGAACTGACCCATAAAATAATCGATAGATTGTTTCCCGTCTTTGAAAAAAAACTGTATCCTTTATTAATCAAGCTCTAGTCTGTCACATGACAACTGTTTAACTCCTACGCGACAATCAACATGGATTTATGCATGGCCGTTCAACAGAATATATCCTGTAATCTCTGCACGGATATACCGTTCTCTGGAGAAAACAGGGGAGAGTAGGAGCGGTCGCCCACGATATACCTAAGGAGTTTGACAGGGTATGGCTCGATCGTCTTCTAAGGAAAATTAGAGCATATGGTATCACTAGAAGAATACATAATGTAATTAGATCCTTCTTAAGTAAGAGAAAAATGCAGGTTGTCCTCGACAGTCGTACATCTAAACAATATGATATAAATTCGGTACTACCTCAGAGGTCTATCCTAGAACCTATATTATATCTGATATTCATAAATGACTACCCTGATAGAAAATGTTTCTGATATGGTTATATTTGCTGATGACACATCTCTCTATAACAGGCACGAAGCGAAAACAAATGAACATATATCTAAGGAAAAAGCAGAAACACTAGAGGATGCCCGCTAATTTATAGTGGAATTGAGACAAAAATGGATGGTCAAATTCAATGCTGCCAGGACTAAGCTTGTTTCCTTTAATAATTACAGGAAACTTCTCTACTACGATGAGCAATGACCAAGAACACATTACCAACAAGTACTTCCTTTAAACTCCTAACTCTAACGTTTACAGGGACAATGAACTGGAATAGATGCATTGAGAGCATTGCCAAGGCTCATGCAACGACGGTGGACTCTCTCCACCGTGCTAGAAAACTACTTACGCCGTAAAGTATCTCGTACATCTATAAGGCCACTATTCGCCCATGGATGTACTGCTGTAACATTTGGACTCGTGCATCACCTACTTTTCTCTCACGCCTGAACAAGGTTCAAAAGAGGGTCGCCAATCTGATAGATCCTGAACTGTGATTTAGGCCTCAGCCTCTGTCCCATCGGCGAAATAATGCATCCTTCTCCTGTTTGTATAAGGACTTTAATGGTGAATTCTTTGGCGAACTACACCCACTTGTACCCCCTCGACGTGACATCCCACGACAAACCCGAAAAACAGCTAACTCGAACACCATCATGATGTTGACTGGTAGGTGTAAGAAAGCCTTCTACTGCAAGATTTTCTAACCCAGAACTGCTAGAATTTGGTATCACCTTCCGGAGTTCTGCTTTATCAACTGTAGTGACATGCAGAAGTTCAGTGTAATGAGAACATACATCTTGCTGCTTATATCCCTTCACAATACCCTTACAAAGCATGTCGCCGATAGTAGCCCTATACTTCAAAGTGGCACTGTTCCTTGTTAGGGGTCAACAATGAATTTAAAAAATTATCAAAATAAAATAGTTTCAGCGAAGAGTATGCTTACAGAAATCACTGATAATTGCAGAAGTAAGGAGCATGCGAGGGCTTGTAAATACAGAATAGGGTGGTAAATAATCAGCCATCATCAACCCCAGTACTATCCACCATACATGAGGTTGTTCGCATGACAACTGGAAAAGGTTTACCAACTTGCACAGCTGTTCGCCCTAAACTTCACATAAAACCAAGCATACCTCTCCCTTAACAATTTCTTCATACTGTCAAAAGCTACCCACGTATATAAAAATCTCCCTTCTCGTGTGCGTGATATTATGAAAAAAACATAGACATATCGAAGGCAAATCATTCTTGCTATTAGAAAAATAGAACGCAAGGTTGCCCCAGTTCTCTACAAATACTATGAATAATTGATTGGCCCATGCTTACCAAACTGCTTGGAAATTGCTTCTGTTTCAGAGTATTCAATATTCCTTGTAAAAGAAATTGCCCATTCAATTATCGCCGTATAAATTGTATTCCTCTCGTCTTGAGTCATCGATAAATCAGTACCAGTCAACATCATAATTTACATCTTCCGATCGACAGTATAAGTTTAGGCAAACTCGTTCTACTGCAGATAACCTAACTGTAATATCCGAATGCATACCCTACGAACTGTACAAAGCAAGAGAGGCTTAATATATCTAAGGCTGTTAACAGAATAAATAAACTAAACCCCTTCAACATCTGTAGTCCTAGCCGGAAGAGGGATTCCATTAGTCAAGGTCGGTGACAAGGGAACCAGGCGAATTATTAGTGAGATCCTTTACGGCGCATCCGCCCTGTTCCTGTTAATCAGTGATAGCCCCTGAAATATGGAAAAGCAGGGTTCATGCTTCAAGTTATTTGTATCTACAGATGTTTATTCACTCAGTTTTGCTGTTTTGTGTAATGGCTGACCAACACCTTTCGGCTTTAATCAATTTGGGAAATCATTATGCTTAACTCCTGTATATTCTCAAATTTACAATGTTTAATTTGATGACTTTGTGGAGAAAAATTTCAGGTTTAAAGAATGCGATTGAACTTTGAAAAAAAAAACTCTGTTTAGATCATGGAAGTAAGGAACTTGACATCTTAAGACTGTAAAAGCTGGCACCACCAGAAAGAAACAAACTCGATTGGCAGCAGACCAATTCTATAAGAACAATGGGAACAGGTTACGCGATGGTGGTATACACAGACATCACACAAACACAACGACGAAGGATTGAGAAAATATTATATGATGGGCTTCTGCAATTATTACTTTTTCCTCTTATAATTTATAAATGTTCCAGTGTATCTTATCGAATAAAATCCTCTCATTTATTTTTAAGAGATATTTTTACTATATGAATCTGTTTCAAATAGCTTCTTTATTGTTCGCAAGTATTTATTTCAGCATTTTCATATTCGGTTCGTATATATATATATATATATATATATATATATATATATATATATATATATATATATATATGGGTGTGTGTGTGTGTGTGAGTGTGCGTGTGTGTATGTGTGTATCCATAAAAGTTAGAATGTTTGCGAGGTAATTCTCAAACTATGCGTTTATTACCGGCAAACTCAATATACATTTTCTAGTGTATCTATAAATGTAAGAATGTGTGCGAGGACAATTCTCCACTTTTACCCTACAGACTTGAAATTTGGGATATTCGGTATGCCGGCATGTGGGAGTTTTTCTAATCAGTATTCATCCGAAATACTTTTTAAGATCGTGATGAGTGATTATCGTTCTTTTTTGTGTTGGTTTCGATCTCAGCTCGAGTAATTTTAAACTTACGCGGAGTAAACTGTTAAGAAAAACCAATATTTGCATGTGCGTGCCTCTGAATCTGTATGAATTAAAATATAATATCCATGTGTATATTATGACCGGGATACGCTAGTCGGCCTTCTAACACATACACACACACACACACATATATATATATATATATATATATATATATATATATATATATCAGAGGAAACATAATTTAATTTAAATACCAAAAAAAAAAAACAAGAAATGGGCAGGTGAAATTAAATTTTCCCTAAGGCCTTATCGTCTGACCCTCTAAGAGGAAACGTCAGAATGATAGATTAAAAACTAAGAAAACGAATGAGGGAAGAGGGGAACTTTGGTTTCAGTTGGAAGAACAGTGGAGAAAAAAAAATCTCACTGTTCAGGTGGTTTTAAATCAATGAATATCTCCAACTGATGTCTAAGAATCTTTTGTCTACACAGGCTAGGTCGAGAGTTGTTAATAACTAACGCCTCAATGATATTGAGATGATAGTTCGACCTAGCACTGTATAAAACAGAAAACCACCCATCGGAATATTGATCGGCACACCTATTTATACTCAACAGGTGATCGCCAATGGCAGACTCATGAGCCTGGGAGTGCCCGGATGCTCTCGAAACCTGGTGTAGTCGAATATCCCGAGGGATATGTTGGGATATTCTCATTTCTAATCTTTGGGACGTTTTGCCAACGTAGTCAGCTCCACACTGACAAACGAATTTATAAACAACAGAGTTCTTTTGAATGGTTGGCAAAACATCTTTACGAAAAGAAGAGAAAAAGGTTCGAGTTGTGTAAACTACTCTAAGCATAGTAGCTGGAAAACACCGTTGAGTAGCAGAAGAAATCCTTTTAACAATATGAAGGCCATCAGGACCCAACCATGGTAATTTTAGATAAATGGGACAACGTGATGGACCAATATGTTTACCGCTATTAAATGTAGTAATTTTACGTTCAATAGTAGATTTTATTATATTAATGGGATATCCATTATTAAGAAAAATAGTTGTAATTTCACCAAGTTCCGTATCAAGACGGTTTGGTGAACAAATCATAAGTGCACGATGCGTAAGAGCGCTAATGAGGTTTATTTTTCTAGACTGAGGGGCAAAAGAAAACCAATTAAGATAGAGCCCTGTAAATGTAGGTTTTCTATAAACAGAGGTCTCAAACGTAGTACCAACTTTAGAAACACGAACGTCGAGGAATGGGAGAGAGCTACAGTCTTCAACCTCCATAGTAAATTGTAAAGATGGATGCAGGTTGCAAAGAAGACGAAGAAACTGTTCAGCTTCGCTCCGAGAGGGAAAGCATGCAAAAGTATCATCAACGTAGCGTGTGTAGAATGCTGGCTTAGTAATTTTGGAAAATAATTCGTTTTCCAAAAATCCAACGAAAATGTTGGCTAACGAAGGACCAAGAGGGCTACCCATTGATATCCCATCAATTTGACGGTACATAATGTTGTTGAAACTAAAGGAGACTGATTTAGTAGCAAGTTCCATTAGTTCAACGAAAATTCGTTCAGGAAATTGTGGAGATTTTAAGGGGCCACGGTATAGATAGTCAGCACAAATACCAATGGTTTCATCCAAAGGTATATTAGTAAATATATATATATATTGAATGCCTTCAATGTTTACGAATATATAATAATATATCATTTTGAAACAGAGTTTTCTCCTTGCATACACATTATTTAAAAGTAGTGAATAGGGCGTACGAAACTACTAAACAAATGCTAGGTAGGTTTGTTGTTAATCAGAACACAAGTAATACCTTTACGATAACTGATCATTTCTTTTAAACGAACTCTTCATGTTAGTTAAGCATAGAAGGAAGGAATTTCCAAATTTTACACCAACAATTTTTTTATTCGTCCAAATTAGTCAGAGAGGAGTTTGAACTTATGAACTTCTTACTTGCAGATATTGACAATGTTTGACCTTAAGAATCCAACTCAGTAGTGTGTATTAAAAAATATGTCTCATGGAACTATAAAAAAGACAACATTGAAAAATGTGGTTATGTCTAAAAAGAAATAAATGTTGGATGATCAAATCCTCAAAATTGCTCCTCTATCTCTTTCCTAAGTTGCTAAACAATTTCAGTTAAAAACTAAATAGTTTATCTTGACAAAGACTCTCATATATATAAAAAAAAATCCCGGGCTCTAATGCACCGCCAGTGTTCATCGCACTCAAATGCGTTTTGAAGTATACTGGAATACTATGAACATATATTTATTATGGAACACAAAATGCCTTAACTCGCGTCTTTTTTTTTTCAAGGCGTTACTTTTACAACGACCTTCGTTCTGATAACAAAAAAAAAAGCCATGACTATTGCAACTAGACAAAATATATGTGACTATAGAAGATATTACCCAGGGAAGTATTTTTATCTATTGTCGTTGTCTATATTACTGCAATGCATGAGTTCAATTAAGGATACAAAGTTATGTATATTGGGAAAAGTAAACAACGATTTTATCTGAATTTCTAAAAAACTCATATACTACGCAGAAAAAATATAAATATATATATGTATATATATATATATATATATATATATATATATATATATATATATATATATATATATATATGCCCTGCTTTGCCCGGGTGTTTGGAGGTGTATGTTGAGCAAACTGAAAAGTGGTAGTACGAAGGCAGGCTCGAACCTGTACCGAAAAGGAGGAAAAGAACGAGAAAATCACCTGACGTCTTTGCCGTTACGACCAACGCCAAACCGGAAGGGGCGCAGGTTTTAATTAAGGCTAGACGATCAGAAGGAGAGGATGACTTTCAAAAATATTGGCGAAAAAAGCGACCCCTGTAGAAAAATGCCAAGTTGAAGGTGAAGATTTTAATGTTTTCAGCCGATTTTTCGATATTTGTCGTCGGAAAGGTCAGACTTCAAAACGATACCGATCTTATAAAAACCCGTCGCCTCTGTCGAAAGTTTTAGGCAGACATGCAAATGTTTTTCTGTATGTTTGGTTTCAAAACCCCGAGGATTTTCTCAGATTTTTCCAGAATGAAAGTTTTTATGTGTCCCCAAAGTGTTTCGCAGGAGGATTCTGTTGGGCAGCTTGTATTTCCGAGGTCAGATTTTAGGCGTGCATAGGTCTCAGCTCTCTCCTCATCAGACGGGGATCTGCCGACGTTGATTCACTTCCTTGGGGTTCCTTCTTCTTTTACTTTTTGTGTGAAATGGAGTCTTAGTTTGCAACTACAAAGGCGATGATCAGTGTGACATTTTGGTATGCAGGGCGTCTTAAATGTATTCTCGGCGCACTATGATGAAATCAACGAGTTTCCAATGTTTAGATCGGGGATGCATCTAAGTTGTTTTTAGATTCCTTTTGTTACTATATGATGTTGCTGATAGTAAGTTGCTGATCTACTAGCAAACAGCCGTTGTCGTTACAGTTTCCAACGTTGTGTTTCCTTCAAGCTTAAGGATCTTTACCCACTTTGGCGCCGCAATCACTGAAGATTATTACCTTTTATTGTTTGTAGGAATGTCTTGCAGGATGTTACGCAGATTAGAGTAGAATTGATTTTTTTTCAGCGGGCTCTACTTGGAGAATGGGGGAACTCACAGTGAAGAGCGTAATATATTGATAGTATCTGAGGGAGAGGAGCAAACACATAATGCGATCAGAGTGAGGTGTCTTCATCTTGAGGTAATAGAGTTCCAAACCATAAATCCTACGCCAAAAATATGTCCATCGATGTAGATACTGCCATTCTCTTGAAGACTGTACTTCAATGGGCAGCCTCCTTCGCTGAGCGCGGCATTATCAATGCTTAGTTTCGCCAGTTGGTGAACGATAAAGGCGTAACGACGTTCCGGCTTACAGTATTATCTTAATCATGCATGGTTCTGATATTCCAACATGCGATGTTTTACCTTATTTTCAATGACAGGTGGTTACAACCAATTCATTCTGGAAGTAGATGCGTGCAACCAAGGTTAGTATATTGGGGAGAAGGAGATGAGCTTTTCTTAGACAACTTGTTCTAAACCATTCGTCATATGAAGCAAGCAGTGCTCCTGATATATAAGGCTGCTTGGTCGTTCAGGGGAAGCCGAGGCGTGTTATTATTCCAGTTCAACTTAAGGCGACTAATGTCTTTAACTGCCTGCATGTATGGTTTAGAATTGCCTCTTCACCTGGCGTCGCCACAGGGTTTAGAAAAATTTGAGGATTGAATAAGTGGATGTGTCCTTCGGCCTGCGCAATAGAATTTTTATATGGAGTGCAGTAAGCGCAATACTGTTCCCACAAATAAAGTTAAATGAAGAGTCCATGTGATGGTTAATGCAGCGCTGTCAATGACAGAAAGATCCCGCTGGTCGCTCGATTCGAAAATCAAGGTATTTTTCTTTTATATCCATGTTAGATGCATTGACTTAAATTTGTAATTTCAAATAAAATACGTATGGAATATGTTTGAAGACAAATTACAACGCGATATTATAAAAATGGGCAAGTGTTTATTATTTAGATATATATTTCGGAGTAAAAATCTCTCGTCAATCTTTTATATCATTTCTCATTTTCCACACCATAATGCTAAGTTAAAGACAGTTGAATTAAGAGTCTACGTGATGTTAAATTTGATAATTCCGGAATGATGTTCGTGGCTGTGCGTTTTGGAAATCAGGGTATATTTTGTTTATTTATATCCGTGTTAGAGGCAGTGACTGAAATATCAATATTAAAATAATGTATGTATAAAATCATTTCCATTGGTATTTATTTAAATTAGTTTGAGTCAATAAAATATGATCTTATATGTATGCATATTCATATATGTTTATATATATACATATGTATATATATGTGTGTGTATGTGTGTGTGTGTAGACGACTATAATGCTCCCTATCTTGGGTTAAACATTTCGGGAAGTGGTATACAACCTGCCATTAGCGTATAAAGCAACGCTCTTTTTGTAAACAAATCGAGCGGAGATATTTGGACGATGTTAAAACTAAACCGTTAAATTCATTACCTACTCAGCAGCAGCCGTATAGCGTCATGGTAAGAAGACGATCAGGTTCGATCCCGGATTGAGGCAGTTGCATGTCTAGCCGCACTGATGAGCTGTGAAACAGCGAAACAGTACTGTATGTGGATTACTATATATATATATATATATATATATATATATATATATATATATATATATATATATATATAATAAAAAATATAATTAAATCTACCAAAATGATCCAAGATGATGAAATAAAAGCTTATTATAAATATTAAAGAATTACTATATAAATAATCTCAACCAGATGTAAAGTCTCGATAAAATCAAGTAGGAGATAAAGCTTATATTATTTTGGACTATCTTTCAGTTACGCGATTTCCTTGGATTTTACTTGTGCGAATGGAAAATTAAATCAACTTTTTGGATTTTAACGCCATTGGATACATTACCTTTCACCTGGAATGCCTACTAGACACTATCCTCAAGTGTCTAAGCTCTCTCTGTACAGGGGTTTGTCAGAGCAATCTAGCATGAGGATACTTTTTCCATAGAAGTAAACCCTGACCAAATATTCAAAATCACATAGTATTCGCATTCAAATAAGATCTCCTCACTATGGCTACCCCACAGCATTTCCGAGGAATGGTGCACCTTCTCCAAATGATATTACCTCAAGTAATAGCACGAAGCAGGATACTCCACCAGACTAGATAAATTCTTGTCTTGGAATCCAGTAAGACCATGAGACCAACATGAAAGATATACTACAACGTATAAAAATGGTTACTAGGGGAGGGGAAAATTGTTCTCAATTTCTTTACTAACTCAGTGCTTGAGAGATAAAGAACTTTAATGGAACATTCGAATATCTATGTATCTCATATAGACTTCAGGTGTTAGTCCGAGATCGTGGGCCCCTTGATTTCTGAGAACTTCGACTGAAGTAAAATCAAACAAAAAAATAGATGAATTATCTTTTTCTTCACCATATTCCATCTGCTTCACTTTTTGTTATCAAGTAAGATCTTTGACTTACTTGCAGTTTCATCAAATACTTTTGTATGCGGAATCCGACCCGCATTTTTACAAATCCCTACCCTCTGATGAGAAGAAAAGTATTTCTTCGAAACTCGGCGGATTAAGGACTACCCACTTATTAAGTTTTTCCTTTTCAGATTAAATATGTCTTTGGCTCTTTTTCAAAGTTTTTTAACATGTTTTATTAACCATTTGCTCTCATATATATATATATATATATATATATATATATATATAATGCGAAAATACTAGTGTATCTACACTAGTAGCCGTTAATCGTGAGCTATTCATCAGATTCGTATTCGTGTTTGTCGGTGATTAATAAAAACACCGCATTTTTGTGCATTATTATGAGGTATATCTACATCTGAGTCTTCATTACGAACACAATCCTGCTCGGAAATACGAATGTCGTTGTTCTACTACATATTGAGCAATATAACCTCGGTTATCCTCATTTACCCACGGATTATCGTCTCTTCATCGTCAAACGCAACCGCGCTCAAAAGCCGCCATCATTTTAACGGATTCTGTTGTTGTTCACTTCTTCATTTTTTATTGTTGTTCTTCAATCTACCGCACATATCCACCTCTCAGTATCACCCAACCCTCCTCCGCTATATACTTAACAACCCTCACAACCCCTATCTTCTCCCTTTCTTACCCCTAAGATTACCGCAATCAACGCTACCCAAACCAAGCCCCGTCGTCAACGTCATCATAATTGTAATCAGCATTATCGGATGTGGACCACTCTAAAATATGAAAAATATAACTTCGTATTATTGATTTGGATACGAGCGCGCATCTCTTCGTCCTTTTTTATATACCCCTGCTATTATTCGTGAATGGCTACTAATTGTGCGTTTAACAAAGAGGTCAGAAGGAAGACTGAAGCGCATGAAAGTATATTGTTGTGATGCTAGTGATGTGCGTGGGATGGGAGCGGAGTAATGAAGATGGTAGAGAGGCTGGGGATACAGAGAAACAATGGTGGTAGCAGACGTTTTAACAGACGTTCCTCGTTGATGCATTTCGCGCTTTGGGTTGCCATATTCTTTTTTGTTCTTCTTGGTTCGGTCTTATGCTCTTATAGCGATGTGTGCTATATGTTTGAACATATCTCACTGTGTTCATAGGTTCGTTTATGTGTACGCATATCTGTATATTTTGCGTAACACACATGTACGCATGTGAATGTATGCATTAAGTTTATGTATAGTTATATATTTGTAATATGCGGCTGTGTTTTTCAAGTATAAATCGACGCTCATGCGTGGATATGTTTAGTTGTGCACACGATTATCTGAACTGAAACGAGTTACACGTTATGCATTTGTGTGTAACATGGTTGATATCCCATGCCTGCGCGTATGCATATGTGCTGCTATTTATGTACATTTACATTGTTTGTGCGTATCTGTATATGTTATTGAGTATGAATGAGGGCATCTATATTTAAGTGTAGTATCCCGTCCACCGAGACTAAAAAGAAGGTCTGTTAACTGAAACTGTTTATTAGTAGTAAATCCCAGGCGTAATTGTTATGCCGCATTCTAAAAATTACTAATGGATGGGACTAGTCGCAGATTATCAAGCAATCAACATGTCCTTCTTTTGGTGCAAATCTTGAAAATTCTGGTGTAAGACTTTTGAAGCTTAATCGGAGGCTGACTACTGAGCTGATCGTTGCAGGTTGTCGTAAAGAACCGACTTATTATCGCAAGGCACTGTCGATGAACGGGTCGTACTTGTTGCGTAAAAGAAGAGAATATGACAGTTAATAACGGCGTTTTCTTGCCGGCCAATACTTAAGGCATACATTTATTAGTTTTTTCTAATACCTACCAAGTAGCTGGATATAGTTATATACGTTACGTTCAATTCAGGACCAAGTTCCCGAAAAGGTGTAGGATGATTAGTTTCGATTAATGCCTTTAATTAATCGTTGTCAACATTGAATGACCGATTACAAACTGTCACTATCGTCAAGATTCTCGTCGCCGCCACGACATTTCTTAAACCACCAGTTGGATGTATATTCAGTAGTTGTTCCAAAAGCTTTGCTGATATGCTGGTTAGGCAGCTTCAATGCCTAGCCTTTATTGAAATGAGAAAATTGGTCGAATTTGCTTTCTTGCGATCTTGTATTCAAAGTTCTCAAAAGAAGGCATACTCCTTATAAACGATTGCAATTTAAACAATTTAATAGAGCATACGACACCCTCTATAGTTATAGATAACCCAATCTTTATTCGTCACAGATAAGATGGGTTTTACAACAAAATAAAAGGCGTTTCCTCATGCAGAAAATAAAAATGAAGTGAGCATATTTTAGCAAGTAAATGTTACAGAATCTATGAATGCTATAATATAAATAAATAAATAATTCGGAAGACAATCCTATCATAGTGTATTATATGTTATGTTTCTTGTTAGAGGAAGACAGACTGGTTTCGAAATGAGCATTTTTCCTCTTCTTTTGGACAAATTTCGGATACACCTTTTAGGTGACACTTTATTTACCAAAGTTATAAAAATAGTTTGATTTACTGACAATTAGATAGGGAATATCGGTATCAACTGTGGTGAAACTGTTGGTTTACCTGTCGAAATTGTAAGGGGGGTTAACAGAACAAGAAGAGAGAGACACATGAAAACAATTAAGTAATTGGGCAGAAGTAAACGACGAAGATACGAAAAAGATACATAAATAAGCAATTATGATGAGTGCATCCGTAAGATTATGCCCCCCCCAAATTAAAATCAAACGTGCACAATTATAATATCATGTTATATTTGGTTTCAAAATTACTCACTATCTGGTGTTACATCAAACAAGTTTAAATTAAGGGGATTAATTAAGAATAAAACGTAACTGTATAGTAAAATTGATCATTGATTATTTTCCTTTAAGTATGTCTGCCAAATATAAAGAAGGAAATTGCATGAAGTTCTTTTCTTAAGTTGTTAAAAAAAATCCGTCGGGACTGGTTGGTTCCTTCGTGAGAGGAAAAAGATCCATACTACTACTACTACTACTACTACTACTACTACTAACACTACCACTACTACTACTAATACTACTTCTGATGATGATGATGATGATGGTTATGGAAACATTTTGTCTAATAAGACAATGGCTTTCTGCATATAGTATGGTGCACTGCAGCGTCAAAGCTGGGGTTGCCCTTCCAGATGCACGTCTGGGCGAGTGATAAGGGTATTTAAGTTTGCCTTTCATACAAGGGAACTCCCTCACAGTATAGCAGAAAAAGTCCGACGGAAAAGCAAGACAAAAGAGTCGGAAGCAGTGCAGCTGCAGAAGTTGCCGGAAACGTAATTTTTATCAGGGTTTACTCTCTTAGCCTTTGTCTTTCGCACAGCCTCCAGAAGAAAGTGCAGTTATTTGTCCATAGCTGGTGAAAACTTCAAAACTATTTTATATCCTGAAGAAAAATAACGAAAATCCTCATCGTAGTTATGGTAATATCAAAATAAACGTGAAATCTTTAAGTGATTTCTTGTAAAAAGGCTCGGGCAAAGAAATGCGAATTTTGAACGGTGAAAATTTTAAATATTGCTAACGCTGAGGAAAATAACGGCGGCACTTTTGGCAGTTGTCGTTGCATGAAAATAATAACACACTTTTAAAATGCTTTTTCTTACCTATAGTCGGACTACTACAACTACTGCTACTACTACTACAACTACTACTACTACTACTACTAATAATAATAATAATAATAAATAAATAGTTTTCGAGAAATAAACTTCCTGTCACATTGTAGACTTTGCGGTTAGAGCAAACACAGAAAAAGATCGATAAATAAACTGGCACCGCACAAGATAGGCGAGGTGGCTCGAGGAGGACATAAAAACCGAAAAGAGAAAGCACTTGCCATACCTCAGTTGATGAGTGGAAAGCGAACTACCAACCTAGGGATGCTTCCTTCCACTGAACCTCCAGTGAAACACAATTGTCGCTGCCAACAAAAATCAATGGGAAGTAGCTGTTGCTATAACGCAAATTCCAAGAACTCTTTTATGATGGTATGTGTGACTATTTCTCGTGAGCATATAATAATAATAATAATAATAATAATAATAATAATAATAATAATAAACCTTATTACAGGTATAAACACATGAAAAATGTTACTAGTATGAAAATCTAGACCGTTTATTAGCTGGACCATAACAGTAGTACGGAATTTCTAGCAGAAGACCATAAAACACATGACCATAGACAATGCACTATATTAAAAAAAAAAAGAATGATGCTCACTTGCTCTATGTGAAATGGAAAGACGGAGGAAGAGTGCTGGTATGTATAGATGGAAGGGGACATAACTCGGGAATTACAAAAACGAAGTAAATTAGATTGAAAGTAATATTTATTAAAAGAAAATGCTAGAATCAAACTCAGTAATAAAAAGTTAAAAGATTACATATTGCAGTTTAGATGCAATTCAAGGGATGTGGAGAATTGCCAATTATATTAGAAATCACTATACAACAATTTAAATAAGATAAATAGCTTGAACATAAATTAAGTAATGTTCTTTGTGTTGATAAGACGTGTTGGAGACATATATAATATGCATCATCCACCACAGAGGACATTCACATGTTTGAGCACATTCTGATGTCAAAAATAAAGTTAGAGTCAGAGATGCTAGTTAGTCAGGCCTCTTTCGAAAGCGTGACAGAAAGGGAGATACGACAATGTAGAAATCAAGGGGGATTGGATATCTGGATGTTCTTATCCAGCTAGAAAATATATCATCATGTTATTTGTAAGACTTTGTCTTCGTCGTCTTATCAGTCGCAAAGTAATGTGTTTTGTTTATCGACTGTGTAAATGAACATTATTAATTAATAATACGAACTAACTAAATAATTGCCACATCACCTTCTTCTCTGATATATAAATGTCACATCCTCCGTTATTAACGCCATCCCCGATATGTACACCCAAATATTCTACACCTGCGTAAATGAAATAAGAAAACAAGGTTGAAAAATACATAATGCAAAACACTGCAAGTATAATCATTGCATTAAAAAAAAACATTAAAAGATAAGCAAAACCAAAACAAAGAAAAAAAGGTTAAAACGAGAAGTGGATAATGGGAAGAGAAAAAAAAACTACGTGGAAGAGCCATAAAGATGCCAATCATGAGACTAAGAAAACACTTGCACATGGCTACAAAAAGACAATCTTAACAGAGAAATTAAATCCCTAATAACAGACGAACAAGTTAAGATGATTAGAACCAACCATATAATAGCAAAGATCGGCAAGACACAAGTAAACAGCAAATGAAGACTCTGCGGACAGAGAGATGAAACAATAAGCTAGATAATAAGGAGAAACGACCCAAAATATAACATAAGAATAAATACGATCGACTAGAGAAGGTAGTACACTAAGAATTATGCAGACAACTGAATCTTGAACACCCGGACAAATAAATAAATTATATATTATTATAGATAAATTCATCCAAGCAAGACGACCGAATGTGATACAAGTAAACCAGGAGGAAAATAACTGTCAGATTGTAGATTAAGCTATTCCAGCACAACATAGTGAATATCAATTAACAGCGGAGCAAATACACTTAACTGGAGAGACAGCTAATTGAAAAATGGAAGATGGAAAAGTGAAGATAACACCAATAATAGTAGGAGCGCTATGAACCACATATATAAAAATCTGCTAAATGAGAATGGGAGCGATTTCATTCAGAGGGATGACGGGTAAGATAAACGGACAACTATAGTGAAAACTGCTAGGATATTAAGAAAAACACTTGCAAGCACACACTGGACATGCAGAAAATGCTGCAAGTGTAAACCACAAAGGAGTATCACGTGAAATCATGAAATTGGAATTGCAGATTTGTAAGTTTACCACCTACCTTCCCCCGACTGCTTTTCGTGTGTGCTACTAAAAACTAACGCGACACTAAATAAGCACCGAGAGAGGCGGGTGATAAGACCGAGGAGAGATAGCTGGATGAATGCAAAGAGAGCGTGGATGTGTGAGGAGTGTTTGGAAACCCAAACATCAGTGAAGATTAATGGTAGTCTCAACGAGACATCATTAATGAACGCCTCCTCCTATGAGCAAATCCATTTGCCAAATTTACTGAAAAAGGTGGAGAGTACTAGAAATGTGATGGGACTTGTTGTCTCTCAGATTCCAAAGAATGCCACAAGTTTTCCTCTAAGAGAAATCAATGATGGTGTCCTATACTAGTAAGTAAATAGTAATATTACCGCAAGCATAGCTTATAGTTTTATTCCTTACGGCTATATGTCTGAACTCTATTAAAATCTGTTATTAGTAAAAAAAAAAAAAAAAAAAAGAATGGATGAACTAATTTTCACAGGGGTACTAATATTTATTTTATTAATTTTAACAATAAAAGATTAAACGTGTAAGTAATAATCATAACTAAACGCGAAAACACATACATAAAATGTTGTAACTTTGAAAAATAATACAATGTCTGTATTCAATAAAGTGTAACATTAACATTTGTGGCCATATGCATAAGAATTATCACGAATAGAATTACACAGGCCCCCCCACACATTTATATAGATGGTGTAACTCATACCCAATAAAATTATTGTTAGAAAAAATAAAAAATAAACTCGATATAAATTTTACTTGATAAACTAGTAGATAATTTCTACCCAGGTTTCGTAGTGTACTAGGAACCTGGTAATGTGCGTAAAAAGAAGAACTCTTAAATAAATAATTGTACTATTTCAATATTTAGAAAGGGAAGTCGGATATTACGTGAACCTTATTGAATGTAAAATTATTCCTTTATATTTTTTTAAATTAAAATAAAATAAGAAACAAAAGCATACCCACGTTTTTGTAAGCACAATTCATAAACAATCTAAAACCATTTCTCGAAACACATACCTGGTCTAAAATTGTCCAATATATGTATTTTGTAAAAAAAAAATAGGTGTTACCTGGTAATGGTGACAAAGTAAGACGCAAGGTAGATGTTATAAAGTAGATTACAGTTTTTTTTTAAAACTATGTTGAAGGTAATATTGCATAATTACTTACAATTACAGTAAAAACAATATAGTTTAAACGTACAATTTAAATTTAAAAGCTCATGTAAATAGTATTATTTTCAAACAAGGTGAGAAGATCAATTTAAAGAAACGACACTACAGCTTTATTTTAATACTTTTATTGAACACACATATTAAGATAACTATGTTATTTAGCAAAGCTGTCATCTATTTAATGTACTTGCTTTCAGCCCAAATCACCGCGGAACTAAATGCATGTCTTTCCTATAAGTGTCGGAGATGACTCGCCAATAATCGCCGCATGCCGCATGACGGCGATCAGACCGATTTTCAGGTTGTCGGAGGTCATACTGGTGATGTTCCCCAAATATAGACAAATTCCAACGAAATCAGGTCAAGAGAGGTGAAGTGCCAGTGAGAGAATGCTACAAAGCCGTAGCACTCCTTCTGAAGCGGAACCTGGGTGTCTTTGGACATGTGAGCCGGCATCGAGTCCTGCTGCAACACCAACCATCTGCCAGCAGTCAACTGATTACACCAGGGGATCACAACAGTCGTGTGCATATCCAGGTAGACTTTGGTGTGGACATTCAAGCTGACTTAGAATATGGCATGATGTGGTCCTTCCTTTAAACCACAACAAATGTCATAACCGTAACCGGAAAATTCGTTAAGTTGTTCCCTCAGGAGTTGAACTGTCAGGATTTGCGTTTTGATGGTGCTGATAATGGTCTGTTATCATAACTCGGATAAGTAGAGAGTATGAGTCGCAGAGAGACGTAGCTCTAATCTCACTCGTTGATCATTATGTAAATTTGATACAGGATAGAAGGGTTCTATCGCTCTTAGGATT
>NC_136492.1:117029518-117032018 GCF_053919585.1 Euprymna scolopes | reverse complement strand
GCAAATTTCACACAACGATAATTTATATATCTGGCAGTTGTCTTAGATATGTTTTATTTTCTAGAAATTCATTTGATAAGTGTTAAAAATCGAAAACACCCGACTCTATTTTTTTTCTTTACGATAAAACGAATACTTTTTACAGGGAAGTTTTTATACGTTACACGGTCAAGGGAGATAATGTAATCCGAGCAATTGTTGCTCATACAAAAAACAAGATTTTTGACATCTCGAGATATAGCACAGTTTTAGAGCCTCCTACTCCAGATCGAATGTCCCGTCTTCTGCCCGGATATACTTCACCATTTTATTGTATAGTATCTTATTAATGAGTTATATTTACAATAAAAAAGATCAAATCGCCGTAAATAATTTCTCTGTTTGAAACTTTTACAACTACACAATTATCGGCAGTGACTTATCTAGAGCATTCATCGTCAAGCCCAAAACAGCTGACGTTATACTGTAAACAAACAGAGAATAAATTCGATTGACAATATTATCATTATTATTTTGTATAGTTTATTTTTATTGAATCATTCCACTGGGAAAATTATTCTACCTAATATAATGTCTATCTTTCTATATATAACCATTTACTGTACAATTATATAAATGCAACTTTTTCACTGTGTCTGAGTTCGTTCCTTATAGACTTCGAAACGGCTGAACAGATTATCTTTGACATATACAGAATTTTAGTGTATAAGTGAGGGATTGATCTTGGTTAAGTTTTCTCTCAGAATATCCTCGATCCTTACCTATACTCGATAATCGAAACCCTTATTTTAATTTATCTATTATAGGTGAACCCATTTTTTCCATGGCATCGCTTAGTAACAATGATAGAACAACGGACCCTGAAAATTCTACTGTGGGTAAATTAATAGCGTGTTTTTTTTTAATTTTATTTATTTTTTTTTTGCATGAAGATGTCTGTAGGTTCCAACCCCGAACGTTACTTGCTTAAATATTTTTTGTAAAATGAAAAGAGTTTATTTATAAGATTGAAAATTTGACGTGTTTATGTGTATTTTCCAAATATTAGTTATTTTTGCAATATAAAATTGGAATATTTCGTTACTTTAATTTAACTTAATAATTGATTATGAAAACCAAATAGTAAACGAATAAAAGATAATTTTTTAGTCGAAATACAAAAAAAGCAATTGCATTTTACTCAAGTGACTTAAAATAATAACAATTCAAATAAAACGTGTTTTAAATTAAGTTTGCTTTAACCTAAGTGTTTGGTATGAATTGATTATTTTCTTTTATCAATATTTCACAGAGGTAATACCACAAGTAAGTACAATGCAAAAGTAACTGAACATATTTTTACATTAAAAAAATAGTTCTAAAGTTAATACCCACTGCGCAGGCATCATACATTTTTTATTGACTTTGCTAGCTACCATAACCTTTTAACAACTCTCTCTACCTGGGATGAACTTTTGTTTTCATCCCTCCCCTTCCCACCACTGCACACCCTGGCAACATCTGGTTCCTCCACTAGTATAATTATAAATTCGAAATCTGCATTAAGGAAAATATCATATTAAAGCGGATTTTACCACCGGGCATTGCCAGGCGGCTTGTAAGCGTCGAAAAAATTGTAGGCAGTGGTGTCGATTAAATTCGGTTTAAAATTAATTGAGTAAAAATCTGAGCTCTAATGTGAAATAATCAGTGAGCTATGATTAGCAAACACAGCAATTTCGTGCATGCCTTTGTTATATGCTGCCTCTGGTCTAGAATGCGCTGTTATTCATAGTATATGCTGAATTCTAATTGTAACACTAAAGATATTTTACACATTTTTTAGTTAATCAACTGCTGATCAATTTTATTGTTAAAAATGTCAAAAGTTATACGAAAAATCGGGGTACAACAAATAAGAATAATAAAATATCATTAATTTATCAATAATGTTTGATGGAATAAATGAAATGTTGCTTACATATACCAATTAAACAGACGCATATGCATATACACATACACACTATATATATATTTATACAATAGAAAAACAAAATCAATTTCTCAAGGAATCTGCAAAGAAAGTATACAGTATTTTTTTATTATCCGATAAGAAAACCCCTTATTCCGCCTAGTTTCGAAAAATACAATTCTTTTCATCAAAGAGAAGATGTTTGCTAAATATATAATGAAATTGGCGGATAAATGCGTTAAAAGAAACTACACACAATTATTGACTCATATTAGCATAAAAAAGTTTGTTCGAGTTAGTGAATTTTCATACATTTTCATAAAGATTATGAAAGCAGAAACAATGAAAAGTGTAAGTATATAAGTATATGGTAACACTCAAGGGAATAATTGGGTAACATTCAAGAAAAACAGGACAAAAGAATTAGAGGCGTTTAGAATAAGTTCATGCGTCGAGAAGATGTATCAGATCTCGGAGAAGTAAATTGTTTTTTTTTTAAAAGAAGTTGTTAAAATATGAAGGAAAAAGCAACATGGAGATTGATAATTA
>NC_136492.1:117007018-117027018 GCF_053919585.1 Euprymna scolopes | reverse complement strand
AGCTATATTGATAAATTAGCGAAGAGTCAATACGTTGAAATAAGATAAGGCTAAAGTCGAATGTTAATGTCAATTTCAGTAGCAAAATAAAATAACATGACAAAGCGTAGTATATTGCAAATAAATAAAGAA
Organism: Euprymna scolopes; assembly: GCF_053919585.1. NCBI lineage: Eukaryota > Metazoa > Mollusca > Cephalopoda > Sepiida > Sepiolidae > Euprymna > Euprymna scolopes. The sequence goes on along the minus strand of NC_136492.1, from coordinate 117,026,886 downwards.
TGAAATACATAGATTGGCTACAAATTAATGTTTTAACTCCAAATAATTTACAATTTACGGACAGTACTTGTATGTATTAATATTAACAAAAGGCTACTTATCTCTGAGCTGTGTGATATCATGTATCCTTATTAAATTAATATTCATAAATAGTCGTCTTTAAATCCAATGTAAACAATTTCTTAATGAGCAGTCCGCTTCAATAATCAAATTATAAAAAAAAATCCTACTATTACGCTGTTAACCCAATGACTACCGTGCAGTTCGCAAGTTGCCTTCGGTTCTTGAAAATTTGGTAGCTCTCTTGTAAAATATATTATTTGGTATAGTATTAACACACCATTCACATAATTATTTTTCTTTAAGAATCATGAGTGTATCTTTAACATAATCTTTTTTATTTAATTATTAAATAACTTGAACTAGATCTATATACCACAAGATAAACCCTCCACCAAACGTCTAAACTATGGGTTGTTTTCAGTCTGCACACTTATCAATATCCCGCGACAAAACATATTCACAATGGCATATATACAAGATTATGTTTCATAGCCCATGGCTGAATATTCGATGCTTAATTGTTGAAGTGGGCAGAGAAGTCTGGAACTGATATGGCGATAGGCGCTACCGAGAAGATTGATGAGAAGTAGCATCGGGAGGCTGGCAGTTAATTCCCAAAGAGCGATGTGTTAAAACAGATTAGGATAACACAGGGAGATCAAGATATGGACATGTTAGTTTTAACAGTGTACGTCTTTACGCATTCACAGCCCTAGCATATTAACCCATCCTGCCTTCGCTGTGATATCATTACTACGACGAAGCCGTCGAAATGGATCAGGTTACCAGAAGGCAGCTGGAAGGAAATGACGATCGATTGTCGCCGGCGCTGGCAAGGCTATGTAATTAAAACAACCTCCTTCACCCCGTTTATTTTCATTGTTTTATTTAATAATCACTGATTGTTTATGGTCGACATGGCCGTCGAATTTAATAAGGGCGATTACGTTGTTTTCGTTTGCCTTTTTCTCTTTAGGTCGTGAGGGGATGTTAGATTTCGAAGAACTCGTTAAACAAGAGGCGTGGAATTTTGTCAGGGTGCTTACCGAAAGATTAACATTTGGCATTTGCGGTCAACCAGTCTATTTAGATCTGTGAAATATGTGACGTATGGAAGTGAGCTCGAACGTATAACTTGCGAGCAAGTAGACGGCGAGATAAGCAGAACAAGATGAGTCCATGTAATGATAACATCGTGTGAAAAATAGGAGGAAAATTTAAAAACTAAGAACCGTAACTGATCAATTTCTTCTGTTTCGAAGAACCCGTAGCGTTGTGGATAGAACACCTGATAACATTGAGTTGTAACAACGGCTACTGGAAGATCAAGGTTCAATCCTTAGTCCGGGAAGAGCTCAAAAATACAAATACGAATTGTTTAGAACTTTGACTACGTTATAGCTGAAGATACGAGAGCATGGTATCCCCGTGGATGAACTTACGCGTCTGTTTGAAATTTCTTACAAATTTCCACGTAAGACAGAAAGATTCCCGAGTACGAAAAATCAAAACAGAAAATGTATTTAAAAAAAAAAGGTAAAAGGATGTCAAATACCCCGATTAATTCGTCCTACCAGAAAACCTATCACTTAGAGGAAAGATTGAAGTTACATCGAGGTGAACAATGTAGAACATAATACTCAAGCGGATAAAATAGTTGAAAGTATGCAACTGAAACAATTATCTGTATATTTTTAAATCATGAAATAACACCATGCCTCAGTGTAAAGCGATCAATTGATCCTGTAATAATTATTTTCGATAAGCAGTTAATTTAATATTAATGCTTTAAATAAATAATCCATTTTCGAAATAATGTAGCAATGATTTATGTATTTTCCTAAATAAAATATACATATTTCCCTTAAGAAAATATATTTATTCTTAAAAACTTAGGAATGCTAAAGGGAGTTGGAACCATTTGGAACATAGAAAATTTAAAGTAATCGTATCAGAAAAAAACTTTGTAAAAATGTTCAATCATTTTACACACAATAATTTTTAAAGATCAGATCAGTATTACCAAAAGACCAACATTATTATGGGTTAATAATAATTTATTTAAATTAAACATTTATTGAGAAACGATAATGTTTTAATGTGATATGTTCGTCGACAATCTAATTATTACGACTAATCCTGTAATAATAGAGAACAAGACAATCTCTACATAGCTACAAAATGTTCGAGGAAAATTACTCACTTAATAAAAAAGTGCTCTAGCCAAAGACAGGAGACAATATATATATATATATATATATATATATATATATATATATATATATATATATATATATATATAAAGAGAGAGGGAGAGAGAGAGTAATACAGAGAATGAGAGTTCTCTCTTTTGGTAGAGCATTGTTTAAAATGCATCTCACCTGCTACTTTATTGGCTATTGCTCCTAGTAAACAATCAGCCACCTTCTTTGCAGCAGCCTTGGCAATGCCTTCAATGTATCTATTCCAGTTCATGTTCCCTGAAAACGTTAGGCTGAGGAGTTTAAAGGAATTACTTTCAGGCAGTGTGTTCATGTCCATTGCTATTGTTGGTAGAAAGGGTGTATTGTAGCTATTGAAGGAAACAAGCTTAGTCTTGGCAGAATGCGACCATTCATTTTTGTCCCCATTCCTCTACAGATTGGAGGTGATCCTCTAGTGTTTATGCCATTTCCTTAGATATGTGTTCATTTGTTTTTCCCTCATGGCTGTGATAGAGGGTGGTGCCATCGGCAAATATACCCATCTCCGAAACAATTTTATCAGGGAGATAATTTATGAATATCAGGAATAATAAAGGTCCAAGGATAGACACCCTGGTGTCTTAATGAAAATTATTGGAATTTGTAATAATTTCAACATAACATGTAAGTAGGTAATAATGTGCTCACCTGAAATGCGTTGGTTTAAAAAAGCCATTAATCAACGGAAGCAACCTTTGATTTAACTTATTTTGACATTACAATTAAAAGGTAGACAGCTTTTCACCTGAAATGCGTAGATTTAAAAGATCCCAAATTCACAACAAACACCATATTATTTTACTGTTTTTACATAGAATTTTAGTAGCTAATAATGTTTGCACCTGAAATGCGTTGGAAGATGTACTAATTTCAACATGCCATATAAGTGAGTAATAATTTTTTTTTACTAGAAATGCGTAGCTTTTGTAGAGCCAAAAACTATCCCATGATTTTACTTATTTTACTTATTTTGACATAACTATTTAGTAGGTAATGATGTTTTCACTTGGAATGTGTTGGGATTTTTATTTACTAAGTTAAACATGACATGTAAGTATGTGTGGTTCAAGTAGCATTAATGATAATAATTATGATTGATTACACATAATAATTATTTCATTATTATTATTATTATTATTATTATTATTATTATCATTATTATCATTATTATTATTATTATTTCCATAACGATATTATTGATTTGTATTTATATACCTTTACTTTTTCTGTGTGTATATTATTATTATTATTATTATTATCATTATCATTAATATTATAAATATTATAATCATTATTGGCTCCAAGGAGCTTTCACATGGGTTATCAAAGATATCTCCTTAAAGCTAACCTGTGGTGTTCCAAAGAAGGTGAGTGACAACAAGTCCCCTCAGATTTCCAGTACTCTCCACCTGTTACGATCACATTTGAAAATGAATTTGCATTATTGCAACAGCTGCTTTCCCATGATTTCTCGCTGGTAGCGGCCATTGATTTCCACTGCTATTTGAGTGGCAATAAGTCTTGCCTAGTTCCCATTTCTTTTCGTACTTAACCAGCAAAATGTTGATCAGCGCTCCATTCTCATTATTATTATTATTATTATTATTATTATTATTATTATTATTATTATTATTTATTGTACTTATCATAATTCAATCAAAAACATTGCTATCAGTTTCTAATCATTTCTCATACATACTGAAATCGATTTATACAGACACCAATGCGTCCAATTTTTTTGTTTATAAAATTTGTAATTAATTTCGGTTAAGAATATTTATGCGACTATCTGATTTTTTTTTGCAAGGAATGGACGCTGTCCAGGACAACCACATTTCTAGTTCTCCGCGTCTTTCTTTCTTAATTTGATTGTTTTGTAATGAAGAACGGAATACCGTTTAAAATGTAAAAATTAAATATTAAAACAACGTCTTTTTGTTTCATCCGCAGTTTATAACCTTGAAGTTACACGACAAGCTAAATAGATAATATTAATTAAGGGGGTCATAAAATATCCCAACGCAAAACACAACTCTTAAAACGTTTATCGTAGTTATACATACAGATAATAAACACAGATCCGAAATGAGAATCGTTGAGCAGGGAGATAATAAAAGAATAACTATGTAGCAAATAGTTAACCAAATTGAAGATAGAGAGTGAGTTCATGTGATGCAAAGGCTGAGATTGAGATATAGTCGGATAATGAGAGAGGCAGAGAGAGAGAGAGAGAGAGAGAGAGAGAGACATATATAAAGTACGAAGTAAAGAGGAGGATAAGATGATAGTTTGGGTGGATAGAGGTATGCGGTGAAATACGCCCATCTTTGCTTGAGGCAGCTGCAAGACATTTTGTGGTTATTCTCGGAATGTTTGCAATCATTCAACCGATGCATTTCCAAAAAGAAACAAAAAAACAACTAAACAGCAAACCAGAATCATCTCTTCTTTTTTCTCTGCCCTCCTTTCTCTCTTCTACTCTGTATGTTTCTTGTATTTTCTCACAAACCACAACCTTGCAGTCTAAAAATGCAATTCTACCTAGTGGCACGGATTGGTAAACCAGGCAAAAAAAGTAGTCATGCCATCTAATGCAGGATTCCATAAATGCATACACACCCACACACACACATATACATGCACATTAAAACAGACTCTAATTAAACGTCATAAAACGCAGACGTAAAATTATACCCAAGTTACATTTGTTTTAATAAAGCAATTTTTTTCTGTTAATTAATTTTTATCTTTGAATTTTATAATTGTAATGTATAAATTGTATTGTATTTAATGTTAATTCGAAGCATCATTCATCACCTTAGTGATTCAAATAATTGGTCCACATCTCAATTAAGGAACCATTAGTAAGTTGATTTCCTAGCTTAATATAATACCTTCCACATATATGAGCCTTCAAAAATATATATACATATAGCAATCGAAGTAAGTATTATTTACGGGAGAAAATGATTACAATTACTACTACTGCGGGACGATTTTTTACACTGACCCCGGGGCAATTTCTAGATATTTCTTATCTGAAGCCCCATTAAAATATGCAGTTTGTTAATTGAATAAATCGAACAGTTCAAGTGAATTTTATCAAAATCTTTGAATAGAATTAATGCTTGTAAAATTCAATGGATCTAATGAGCAATCGTTCGTTAGCCAGATAATAAAAAACATAGAAATTTACTGAAATCAAAAATAATACTAAGTTGCATCTATATAAATGTAGAGAAGTATGACATCTGAATTATAAACAAAATTTAGGTAGTAACTGAAGTGACAATACGAAATATATTTCAGGTTGTCAAAGTAAAAGGAAAATTATTGTATCAAATGGCCAGGAAAAAAAAACTTTAAACATTAGCGCAGGAGTATAACTCCGAAATATATATATATATATATATATATATATATATATATATATATATATATATATGTATATATATATATAAATATATATATATATATAAATATATATATAAATATATATATAAATATATATATATATAAATATATATAAATATATATATATATATAAATATATATATATATATATATATATATATATATATATATATATATATATATATATATATTCAAGCAAATATTATTAAATGCAACGGAGACACTTTGCCGTATGATTCTTTTTTAAAATTTTTTGGATATTCTGTATAATCTTTTTATATCGGAATAAAAATAGTAATAAAAGTCGTTGCTATCACGAGGGCTTCCGATTTGTCCCTGAATTATCATTAGTTGTTGAATTAATACTTTCTTTTAATATTTTGGATTAAAAAAAAAGATTATACGGAAAATCGAAAAATTAAAAAAAAAAAAGAATCATAAAGAAAAGTGTCTCTGTTGCATTTAATATTTTCTTGAAGGAAAAAATGCAGACTTAATATACCAATTAGAAATTTCAATTTTAAATATATATATATATATATATATATATATATATATATATATATATGTATATAGTCAAGCAAATATTATTAAATGCAACGGAGACATTTTGCCGTATGATTCTTTTTTTTAATTCTTTGATTTTCTGTATACTCTTTTTAATATCATCATAAAAAATATTAATAAAAGTTCCATAGTCGTTGCTATCACGAGCGCTTTCGATTTGTCAATGAATCATCATCAGATGTTGAATTAATACTTTTTTAAAAATATTTTTGATTTTTATAAAATAGATTATAAGGAAAATCGAAAAATTAAAAAAAAAAGAATCATAAAGCAAAGTGTCTCCGTTGCATTTAATATTTGCTTGAATTAAAAAATGAAGCCTAAATATACCAATTTTAAATTTTAATTATATATGATGGCTAACGTCTGTAAAGACCATGCAATTAGTATATATATATATATATATATATACATATTTACACACACACACACACACACACACACACACATATATATATATATATATATATATATATATATATATATTAAACAAGTAATATGCGTTTTACTTTTTTTGCTTTACAATTTGGATTGGATCAAAATTGTATATGTCCTTCATTTTCATGTATATATATATATATATATATATATATATATATATATATATATATGTGGGGGGTGCGTGTGTGTGTGTGTGTGTGTGTGTGGTTGCTTGTATGTATCAATTCCTTAACAGTTTGATTGTTTCGCACTCCTACTTCGAATTTCGCGATCTACCACAACCCCAATGGCACTGGTGCTGTCTTCTGATCGACATTGTGCCTGCGTATTATTGCACTGTAATTAAAAAGAAAGACAACAAAAACAAAGAGCAAAAACGAAAGAATGAAATGCGGAGGACGTAGACGCAAAGCACTTTGATATAAAAACCGCAACAAGAACAACAAAACGATAAACGAAATCGTTGAAGCGTTCAACAACCCACGGTGCTGTTTGCGTCTACAATCTTCGTATTTATTTTGCGCTAGACAAAAACGTAGACGTTGTCAAGTTAGATTTGTCATGTTTATAGCGACTCCACCAACTCTCTAATTTTACAGCTCGCATTTTTTGAAGAGGAACATGAAACGGGTTTAATTTACTCATCGGATTCTTTTCTTTCTGCATAGAAATCTCAACTAATTTGCACGTATCTTATTTCTTCTGTATATATAAACAACATATATAAGACATACCTACATCTTACTATTTGACGTGCATGCATACATACACATATATATATATGTATATATATATATGTATATATATGTATATATATACAGAGAGAGAGAGAGAGAGAGATAAATCTATCAATCTATCTGTATCTCTATATCTATATATCTTTGTCTATATGTATCTATATCGATTTAGAACTATATCTATTCATACATCTATATCTATCTATATATATATCTATATATATCTGTATATCGCTCTTTCTCTCTCTCTTTCTCCCTCTCTCTCTCTCTTTCTCTCTCTCTCTCTCTCTATATATATATATATATATATATATACATATATTAGTAGGGAGAACTGACGTTATCTTGGATTTAATAACAAACAAGGAAGTTTTCACACTCCTATATTTTTATTGTCATCGAAATCGAAGAAATCGCCCGGAAGCATGCTTCACATGGTTCTATGCGGTAACGTTCTCCAAAATATATTTTATTCTACATGACACTCTAGATAATCTACTGTTACGATTATAACATTATTTGATATTTACTTCTTTCTAGTGGCCCTGTGGGTAGGGCATTAGAATACACCGACTGATCCCCTGAAGAGGGTAAAAGTCATTCAATGGGGGTCCTGGATATGACCTTAAATTATATCCAGTGGTGAGGCCCCTGCTTATGGGCTTTGGGGAGTGTGGAGCCACCCTTTAATTATCATTGCTCCAAGGTCCACTCTGACCCGGAGTGATAATACCTGTTAGGGTCCCAACTATGGGTTAAATAGAAACCGATGTGAAAACAACAAATATATTCCATTAACAAATTTTTCTTCCAAATCTTTGGATTCGGCATTAAATAACCCGAAAAGGGTTGATATGCCGTAAAACAAAAACAACCAACTAATTAACTTCTTTCTAGTTAACGGAAAAAAAGAAATGAACGTGCGGTGTCAGAACGTACAAACCACGTAATGCAAAGAAAAAGTAATAATAATAAATGTAAATTTTAAAGTCTTTTAAAATTCATTGCATTTTATGAGAGAAAAATAAGAAATCTACCTATGGAGTCTGAAGCCACAGACTACGTCAGTAAAAAAAAAAAAAAAAACAAAAAACGCTATCAACTTACCCACAGTAGAATTTTGACGGCCCGTTGTTTTATCATTGTCTCTAAGCGACTACATGGAAAAATGGTTTAAGATAAATAAAATAGCTTTAGATAAATAAAAATAACCGTTTCGATTATCGGTTTTCGGTAATTATTGGACTATTCTGATACAAACCAGACTTATGCACTAAATTCGGTAATTTTTTAAGACAATTTGTTCAGCTGTTTCGAAGTCCATGAGAAACGACCTCCCACACACAGACAAATTTGCATTTATATAATTGTAGAGATATATGAAATTTAAAATGAATGCGGGTGAACTAGAAGCTCGACGTTTCGCATGTGTTATGCGGGTTTTCTCAAGTACGAGAAAATGGAATTTAGGGCTATATATACATTAAGGGGGTCCCTGTAAATTAAACATTTATATACATAGTAATTGTCTGTATTGTCTGTATCTTTGAGATTAGGTGTTTTCATTGATTGAGATTGTCGGACTGACTTCCTCATCTTGATTGTTATTGTCACAACGTTTCGGCCGTTTTGCCCTCCGGCCTTCGTCAGGTGTTTTGTATTGAACAGGGGGAGGTTGTAAAAAGAATGCATCCATCTAATAAGTAATAATAAACAAGTTTTAAGGTCCATCGCAAAGTAACTAATAAAATGCTTGTATACACTTCTACTATTAGACAATCATATATATATATATATATATATATATATATATATATGTATGTATGTATATATATATATAATATATATATATATATATACATATGTGTATATATGTATGTATATATATATATATATATATTATAAACACCTCTAATTATAACAATGACAACGTTAAAAAAGGTATTATAATTTATCTCAGAACCATATGAATTTGCATCGAGGAAACTATAAATGAAGATTTTATTACATAAAATACAACTTTAAAATTTGCAATACTCTCAATATTTTTAACTAAAGGCAAAACAACAGCTCTAACAATTTACTGTAACCGGAATCAAGATAACCTCACAAATTACTAATCACAGCAGAAAATTAATCTTGCTGACTAATAGTGTTAACAGCGCCATGTATAAACATCTGAACAGAATCGGCATCCAAATATCACAAAAAAGCCTCCTCGACAATTAGACATCTAACACATAAATTTGTATCTAACCATAATACAAAAACCAAAGCCAGAGTATACTCCATACCTTGTCTTGATTGTGGCAAAACATTCATAGGAAAAACGCAACGCGATCTTAAGAAAAGGGTGTATGAACACAAAATAGAAATGATGAATAATAATACACTTTAAACTCGCTTCTGTCAGATTATAGATAATGATCACCAAACATATGCACAATAAATTAACATGTACTTTAATTGAAGCTGTTCTCATTTTACCATCTACTAATACTATAAAGCAAATAAAAGGTTTTTTCTATATTTTATTATCAAAAGTAATCATACTACCTCGATGTATGTATAAGCATTAAACACTAGTGTCTATAGGCATAAAAAGAATAATTATTATTTATCATATATATATATATATATATATATATATATATATATATATATATATATATATATGTATTGAGGAAGAGGGAGAGCATGTAACAATAAACAGGTGTTTCCCAATTCCATAGTTTTTACTCTAAGTAGGTATGGTGTTTCTAGCAGCTTAATTGAGAATTCAAAATGATTTATATTTTTTAACTTACAAAAGGAATTTTATCTTTAACGCCTTTTACTGTTTACGGTTACTATTTCTTTACAAAGCGCACTATTGTACGCTAAGTGGAACTAATTTAATTTCCATAGTAGAGATCTTTACTGATTTATGCGTAAATAATTTGCGACTGCCTAATTCTCACTACTTTATTTAGTTATGTATGACCCCTTATCTCTACCCTCCGCCATTTCTTACATAAAACAAAAGTAGATGATTGCCTCTTACTTTTACAATAATTCTATGAAAACGCAAACTCATAAATAACGTCATTTCCATTTTGTTAGAATTGTGTCAGTAATCGATCCATTGCCAAAATAAATAAGCAGTGCCTTTCTAAATACCGATTAATGATTACACTGGGGGACACTATTTTTTAACTTTCTGTTGGATTTGATTTTTTTAACTGATTCTGCAGGATTTTTAGGCGCTGATTTCACATCTGAAATTAGTTTTTCTCCATAAGCTCTAGTTTTCATGCAATTTGAGATAGTCTAAATATGAACTTACGTAACCCAAATCTAAGCATTTTGAGATTATATACATAGATAGATTCTAATATTTTTATCTGCCTTCTTTTTTCCAGATCAAACATGGCTTCCTCATCGAGACATCACTATAGAAACAAGCCTGATGCCTTCTGTTACATCTGTGGTTGCTACACACTCCATCATCAGAGACGTAACACACCCTTGTTTGTGAAGCGAGCCTTCAAGGCATTTTGAAGTTCATCTTGGTGACCAAGACAAGCAATGGGCTCCTCATGTTGTGTGCCACAATTGTGAGGAAATGTTCCGAAGCTGGACCAAAGGAAAACGCAATGGTCTACCTTTTGGAGTTCCAATGATTTGGCGAGAACCCACCAACCATGTAACTGATTGTTACTTCTGCATAGTAAACACAGAGGATGTTTGCAAAAAAAACAGACATAAGATCGTATATCCGAACATTTCCTCAGCTATTCGGCCTGCTCCGCACTCTAAAGAAGTTCCTTTTCCATTTTTCAAAGGTTTGCCTTCATTAAACGATAAAGACATTGGACATGACACGGACGAGGAAGACAGTTGTGACAATGAATTACCAGAAACTGAGTGGGAACAACCCGAGGAATGTTCTTCAGAGACTGAATCTCCCCCAGTCCCCAAGCCACTTCACCAGACTGAACTGAATGACCTAGTTCGAGATTTAGGTATTTCAAAGAAAGCAGCTGAGCTTTTGGCATCAAGATTACAAGGAAAAAATCTTGTTGATCACACTTTTAAAGTATCATATTACAGAAAGCGTGACCAGCTTTTTGTGACCTTTTTTTCGAAAGACAGACAGTTTGTTTACTGCCATGATATCCCAGGTCTTCAAAAGGAACTGGGTGTTCCTCACTATGATCCAACTGAATAGCGTCTCCTTTTAGACAGTTCTAAGCGCAGTCTCAAGCGTGTTCTTTTGCATAATTGCAATGTTTACAGGGCAGTGCCTATCGGTCGTTCAGTTCATCTGCGGGAAGACTATGATGACATCAGAATGGTGTTTGACGTCTTAAAATGTCGTGAGCACAACTGGGTCATTTGTGTAGAATTGAAAATGGTAAACTTTCTTCTTGGTCAACAGAAAGGTTTCACCAAGTTTCCATGTTACCTCTGCATGTGGGACAGTCGAGCACGAGACAGAAACTGGGTCCAGAAGGGCTGGTCTGTTCGTGAAAACCTTGAAGCAGGCATGCCAAATATCACACATGACCCAATTGTTAACAGAGATAGGATCATCTTTCCTCCTCTGCACATCAAATAAGGTTTGATGAAACAATTTGTCAATGCACTGGATACCGAAGGTGAATGTTTCAAACAAATCATCACAGCTATACCAGGGTTGTCGTTCGAGAAGATCAAAGCAGGTGTGTTTGATGGCCCACAGATTCGAACCCTCATTCGTAATGATCAGTTTGTTGCCAAGATGACCGCGTTGGCGAAAGCAGTATAGTTATCCTTTGTGGCAGTCGATCAGGACTTCCTTGGAAACAACAAGGCAGAGAACTACAATGAACTTGTGAGCAGAGTGTTCCTCGCTTTTCGTGCTCTCGGGTGCAACATGACCATCAAACTTCATTTTTTGAACAGCCATCTTGACCAGTTCCCTGAAAACCTGGGGGCTGTGAGTGAAGAACAAGGAGAGCGGTTTCACCAAGACCTAAAGATCATGGACGAACGCTACCAAGGTCGCTGGGACAAAAGTATGATGGCCGACTACTGCTGGAGTGTTAAACGAGATTGCTCAGATGAAGTGTACAAACGCAAAATTTACAAACGCAAATTCCTGCCTGACTAAAATACTGTTCAGACAGAAAGCGATAAGCGTTATTAGATGTGATTGACTCTTATCTGAAGAACGTTGTGAATGACGCTTATCTCACGTTGCGATAAAGACTGTTTTCTGAGAAACTTTTCCAGAAAAACATATGGCACTTCTCACAATGGTGTACTTTAATCTAAAATCACATTTTATTGTTCTGTTTCTTTTGCCTTGTTAAATATACTGTTCTGTGGCTGACATTGCAATATCCTATAATAATGCTCGTTTGTTTCTTTTTTAATAAAAATAAAGATTGCATGAAATCTGTAGCTTGCAGAATAAAACTTCAGATTTGAACTCAGCACACTTAAATTGACTAAAAACAAGTCTTTCTTTAAATGCAACATAATGAGTGTCCCCTTGTGTTATTCGACTTCTCATGGTGATTCAACATACAAGAGTAGGCACGGTTTTAAACACGACATTGTTTATTATTACAATGGAATATAAAAATACAAAATGATTCAATGATGCGTTTTTCTCAGTTTTTCTTGATTCAAGTGTGTATTTTCGTACCAAATGCAAGAAAAGTATTCGACATTTTTCTTGTGCAGAAATTCGAATAGTCATTGAAACCGGTATTGTAAAGCTGTTCACAAAACATTCAATAGATCGTAAATCTATGAACTTACCTAATTATAAATTACATAAACATATACAGTATGTCTCGCATCCACAGATGAATTGCTTGGTTGTTTTTGTTTTACTGCATATCAATACTTTTCAGGGTATTTAATGCCGACTGCAATGATTTTGAAGAATATTTTTTAATAGAATATATTTGTTTTTATTTTCGAGTTAGTTTCTATTTAATCCATAGTTGGGACCCTAACAGGTAATACCAATCCGTGTTTGTGTGGAGCTGGGAGCAATGATAATTAAAGTGTAGCTCCACACTCCCCAATGCCCGCAAGATGGGGCGTCAACATCGGATATAGTTTAAGATCATATCCAGTACCTCCACAGATGGAAGATTTTAGAAAAAAAAAAACTACTTATCGAAATTTTGTTCAACTTAAGATGAACTGCAGAAGAGCTGCTGCATCCATTTTGCATTTATCTTCCTTGCCTTGGAAATCGAACATTGAACCTTTTATTTAATTAACCATAAAAGAAAAATATTCAAAACAATAAGAACACAACGTAATATACAATACTTAACATCCGTATATTTGCGTGAGGTAACAATTATGTATGACATCACAAGCTACACCAATGGTGGAAAAATAAATGAAGTCACCTGAATATCTTCTACAAAAACGTGGAACTTGAAGCAGAGCGGATCCCATGCATTGGTGGCTATAGAGTTCGTTGCTGAAAACGTAATTTACTAACAAGTATATCTACTATTGCACTAGACCGAGGAGCTTAGTCAGCAGTCATACGGGACGCGGCATATTCTCTTGATGGAACCAGATCAATCGCTCCAGAATGAATGCCGAACCAATATTGTACATTTCATGCATTTATAATAATCACATTATTCGTTCCGTCACCTCTTATATGCTATAGTCTTTATTAGATTACCCTTGGAAACACTAGAAATAATTATCTATGTGGGCATTAAAAGCGAACTAACAGGACACTGTGTTGACTACACATTTTTTAGAGCAATCTTTGAAAACTATATAAAAATCTCTTTATATTCATGACAATATAATTTACATGTGAAAAATGATGTACGCTTAAATTTAAATCATGCATGTGCTAATATTGACACCGGCATTTTTTATTCCAACTTTAAGAGCGGAAAAATTAACGCTTTCGACATTTTCATTGTTTTCAAATAAGTTATACTTTTATCTTATGATGCTTTTAAGCGAATTCTCTTTGCTGGTTTTATATTTTGTCTGTTGGGTTCTAACAATGAATTACATGGTTTCGTGTCGACAGATTTAAAAAGGGGACGATCGCTTTTAATTATCTTTGCCAATTGATGCGACTCGGCATCTCCATTAAAGGAACACATTTTCAGAAATATTGTTTTAAACAAAATGTGGTTGATACTTTGTTATATTGATAATGGTTTCAAACACAACACAAAAGACGATGAAAACGTTCTAAGCATATGAAGATTATATTGTTATACAATAAATTTGGAGATGGCTTTTAATAGACTCGGTTGAACCAAACGTTCAATTGTGCTGTGTTCAGGATTTCCTGTAACTACTACTACTACTACTACTACTACTACTACTACTACTAATAATAATAATAATAATAATAATAATAATAATAATAATAATAATAATACGAGCTGTGGACTCTGAAGAAAGATCTGGTTGTCATAATAGGCAAGAGCACCATCATTAAACAGCATTGAGTGACCTTGTCAGCATTTTGCGAATTTTAGATTCTTTTTTAAGTTCAGGAACAAGATAACATAAAACATACAGATATGTAATTTTTCTAATTGCAGCTACGATACAAACAGGCGAAGATACTAGAAAGCTGTAACAAACAAAACAACATATATAGAAAGAAAACATAATTGTCATGGACTGCTTATGCTGATTAAAACACGCAGAAATATGCTTCAGGGAGCAAATAACTACTGATGAGTCAGAGAATGGGCAAAATACAGATAAATCAAGAGACACAATAAACGGAGGCTTAGTGTCAAACCTCAAACTAATGGAAATCAAACAAAACATACCGTTTCTAACAGATCAGAAACACCTACCGAAAACCTACAGCATGAATATTGTGAAAAATTAACACTGCAACTGAGCATACTGAACATTAGGTAGAAATTGACTATTTACCGGGAATCCACAACCAGATTAATCCTAGAAAAGAAGATCAGTGTATGGGGCTTCCATATAGATTTAGGCAGAGATGAGGAAAAATGCAGATAGCTGTTGTAGGTAAACAATGACTTTTTGTGAAAGTTTTACGTGGGGGTAATAGATTGAAGCTCTGCAATTATTAGCATAACGTTCATCATTTCAACAATAACATATATATTTATTTACACCTAATTTCTAATGGCATGCACTTAGATGTTTTCTATATTTGCCGTACATAATTTTCCGAGAAAATTAAATAGAATATTTTTTTCTTATAATCTTACATATTAATTGTCAAATTGAATTATTTTCTTTGTTATAATCTTACATAGGAATCCATCTTCTTTAATTTGATAGTTCTAAGATATCTTTTTCACTTAATTATATTTGTTTTACTTGTTAACCTTTTTCATCTATTTTACTGTTACTAATATTGATATTCGATTTTTGATTTTTATAACTCTTCTATATTTTTATTCTCTTTTTTATAGCCCCATGTATATTTCACGTGTTGTATTCTCATTTCTAGTTTAATTTTACTCAATTATTATTTCACTTACTCTCTATATGTTTTAAATGTCTTTTTATTTGGCCCATTTCTCTGCTGTTTCGATTCACATGTGAACAACTCGGTTTCCATTCCAATTATTGTCATTTTTAACCCATTCTCTTCTCTCCCTGTGCAATCGTTTTGTCTGTCATTTTCAACCCTAAGCCCTATCTAATATGTTCTCTTATCTCTCTCGCTCGAAGGGAAGCAAAGGGAATTGTCTTCAGCTTTCAGAACAATGTGCTCCGGAAACGGAAGTTGCACCGTACAGACTTCAGAACCAATATCCGGTTTGCTAACAACCCTCGCCTTCACTAACTGGGAGAACGTAGGCAAACGATGACACTGTTTTGGTATCTGCAACATTAGCAGACCTTTTCTTTTTCGAGAAGGTATCTGAATCACTCTCTGCAACAGAGGGCAAGGATCATCAACGGTGCTGGTAGAAAGCAGTAAGTGACTTTTTGTGGCTTCAGGGTTAGAATATAATGTGGCAATAGTCTATGACACAGACAATACTTTTTTATGTGTATAGCATATGGAACGTAAGGTTTCAAATTGGAGTAATATTAATCGCTACATAGCAACTAGACTAAAGGAAAATTCAGAAGAAATAAACCGGAGCTATTTTTTTCCTTCGACTTCATCTTATTATTACAATTCAGTTTGAACTTTTCGTCATGAAATATGAATCCACCTTCTTTATCTAAAATACAATTTACGCCGCATTTAATAATTTTCCCACCTTTTAATTGTATTCTATTCCGTTTTAAATTAATCTTCTTGGAATTATTAAAAAATATTTTAAACAAGTCTTCAATAAATGTTTAGAACGATTGCATTTTATCGGAATTATAGAAAGACTAGACATTTCAGCTGATTGAAAACAGACAAACGTATAAACGTGTGGAATTGGGCTTGCTATTTTATACAGGACGTCAAGCATATGTGTTGTATTTCAGTGACTAATCCATCTACTTTATTCTATGACTGAGAACATATACAATAATACTTAGCTTGATGGGGCTTAACTTTACTAATGCCCATACAAGTTTTCAGTCAAATCGACACAGTATTTTCGGAAGAAGTAAAATGGATATACGGATAAACAGAAATTAAAAAATACATTTGCGTTAAAATTGGGAAAAAGTTACTGTCCTATCACTCTCAATGTTTATTTTCAGAAAAAAACCTCCAAAGTAAATAGAAAATAATCCTGATCGATTCTTTTTTAATCAGTTTTTGTGTATCGAAAGGTTACTATAATAGTTGGTTCACTGCATAAATCATGATAAAGGTTCATAAAAATTTTTAGCCACATCGACTTCGTAGTTTCCGATCAAAAGTTGAACGCATATATATATATATATATATATATATATATATATATATATATATATATATATATATATGTATGTATGTATGTATATATATATATATATATATATATATATATATATATATATATATATACTATTAGTTATTGTTTCCCATCGGTAAGGTAAGCAATGACGATTAACGAGGCTAATACACGTGTGCTCATTACCGACATACTCTTTATCTGTTTTGACATACGCAGTAATACGTTGCAACACAGTAATGAGCATGTTTCAATTAGTCGTTACTAGTAAAGAGAGACGTCTGCGGTCGGTACAGCTAATTCGAAAGTCAAAGTTTGATTTCGTGTAAGCTGTATCGTCTGAATATGTCTCTAGTTACTCGTGACTATCCGACCAAAACATGCTTATGATTGCGTAACCACATATTACTGCTTATGTAAAAACAAACATGGAATATATATATATATATATATATATATATATATGTGTGTGTGTGTGTGTGTGTGTGTGTAATTTTATTTATATATATGGATATGTATAAATGGGTATATATATATATATCCATATATATATCCATATATATATATATAAATATATATATATATATATATATCCATATATATATATCCATATATATTTATATATATCCATATATATATATATCCATATATATTTATATATATCCATATATATATATATATATATATATATCCGTATATATATATATAAATATATATATATATATAAATATATATATATATAAATATATATATATATATAAATATATATATATATATATATAAATATATATATATATAAATATATATATATATATAAATATATATATATATATATATATATATATATATATATATATATATATATATATATATACTAGCCGCTGTACCAGGCGTTCTAATGTCAAAAGAGTATATCGTGTATATGACGCTTTCTTGTATGACGTTATCTGTTTTGGCGTTTTCTATGAGGAAAAATGCTTAAAGAATAGCTATCTATTTGTTTGTCTAAATATTTATAGGTCTTGCCGTAAAAATGTAGCAATCTAACATTCAAATACGTGTCTTTTAATCCTCGTTGCATTATAAGAAACAATGTATACCTACTGTAAGTGTAACTTTGCGTGTCATGTGAGTTAATGTGTTCGCCGGCCTGAGTTACTCGTTTCCTGAATCGGCACAGGATGCGTTCCGTTGCAAGACGAAGTTCTAGACGATAGAAAACAATGTCAGGACACGCACAGAGTACATATAATTCCTGATTAGTTACCCATTTTAGTAGTGGCAATGCTCAACGTTGCTTAACTTTGAGTATCTAATAAGAGCCGATGTCTCAACATTAATTATTGCATATGTGATTTAATCATATACAAGCGAGATCTGTGATATTCCACAGTGGCATTTTTCATATGTAATATATTATCGTTGGGCATCCTGTGGATATTCACCGTGAATGAAGACCCCGCAATATTATTGCAGCCGTTTTGTAAAAGCAGTAAAAGTATTTATCTAAATAATCGGGTTAATGTAGTGTAACAATATACGTGGTAATTATTGTTTATCTCAAATATCCTTATCAAAGGCTGTGACATATTTCCATTGTATCGACGCAAACGGAGACCTTACAATATCATCATACTATAGTTGAACAGAACAAACACTACACTTGGATCCTAGCCAGAAGACCAAGAAAGTTTTTAGTTTCACATACGGTCAAAATTCGACACTTTTTTTTTTACATATTGTTTTCGTTGATGGGGAGATCCTACTTATTATAAAAGAAGATAGAATGTGAATATTAATTTAATGTATCTATATCCACATATTTAATGTGTTCCGTATGCTTTCTCCTTCTATTTTCCCTTTTAATAAATAGTACTTCAAGATAGCATAATTTTTAACCTGGAAACCGTAACACACGTACGTACGTATGAATGTACGTATGGATATATATGCTGATGGCACCACGCTCTATAACAGACACGACAGGAAAACAAATGAACACATATCTAGAGAAATGGCAGAAACACTAGAGGATAACCCCCGATCTGTAGTTGAATGGGGACACAAATGGATGATCACATTCAATGCTGCTAAGACTAAACTTGTTTTCTTCAATAATTACAAGAACCTTCTCTACCATCAATAGCAATGGCCAAACACTCCTTTCCTGAATGTACATCTTTTAAACTCCTCGGTCTACCGATCACAGAAATCATGAGTTAGAGCAATTACATTCAGAGTATTACCATGATCACTGCGAAGAAGGAAGGTTCTCTCTACCATGCCAGAACGCTACTAACGCCCAAAAGTATCCTGTACCCCTATAAGGCCACCATACGCCCATGTATGGCGTATTGTTCAATATTTGGGCTGGTGCATCTGCTTCTTGTCTCTCGCTCATGGACAAGGTCCAAAACAGAGCCGCCAACCTGATAGGTCCTAAACTGTCATCTAAGCTTTACTCTCTGTCCCATCGACGAAATGTTGCATCCTTCTGCCTGTTCTACTAGTACTTTAACGGTGAGATTATTACGAACTGCAAGGAC
>NC_136492.1:116974518-117002018 GCF_053919585.1 Euprymna scolopes | reverse complement strand
GATAAATGATATATCGAGGATCAGGAATGGGCATGTTTCATCTGGCAGCAAGGTGGTTCATAAAAATTGTGGAGTCCTCGAAATATTGCGCAAAATTTTACAAAGACTTTTCATACAAATTTGCGTAAGTATATTTTGATAATTATCTTTCAGTTTGAAGGAATATGGTATAATAAAGTTATTGGGTGTTCGTTCGCGCCTGACCTACAAAGAATATAAATGTGTCACAAAGTTTAAAAAGGTTTATTAAAAGGGGTGGGGGTCCACAATTACACCTTAACTTTAATCTTAATTCACGGTAGCTTTTATTTATTTTTTTGAGTTGAATCATATTATGTCGAATAAATTCACCTCATAAATTCACGTTCTTATTGAAGTGAAAGCTCAAAAAAAAAGTCGGAACTTTAGACAATTCTCGACACACATTTTTCATAACTCTGTTTTTTTTCCATTCTCCACTTGTACGGGGCACTCTTTCGAAATAGATGAATAGATAAATAATAAAAAATTAAGAACGTTACTTGTTATCGTGTCAAAAGAAGGAAACCATCCTGCTCATGTGATTACGTGTCTTTTTATAAACATTTACATAACCTTTTTACTTTTATTTATATATCTGTTTCAGTTTTTTTGTTAGTTTAATAGAAGGAATTCAGTGGATTACTACCCTTTCTGCGTGTTCTTTACATTACAATAGTACAACCCTGAATCTGACGGCGCAATGCTACACCGTTCCATGCTATAAAACTGAAATGAAGCTGCTCCCCTAGAAAAGGGCGCCATTTTTTTCTTATTCATATTTATATCAATTCTTTGCATTAAAAAACTAAAGTAATTACGTGTTTACTTTTTTAATATACCATTTTGCTGTTTCGGATTATTTTACTAACGTGAGTAGAGCTTAATTATTTTTCAAAACTGTTTTTTTTTCTTTGTTTTTCGATATTTCATCGATATTATTTAGTAAGTGTGTTTAGCAGAAAAGCCAATAAACGACTCCCTCCCTTTTCATTTCGACAACTTGATGCAGCTATCAAATTTCTAAGCGTAAACAAATCAACAAGTCAATAATCAGGAGTTGAGTTCTCATTCGCTGTTTAATACCATTGATATCAGAAAATGGAGCGACGTTATTTAATATTTTCATTTTTTAAACAAAACAATTAATACCATAATTTACCTGTTCTATGACAAAATATAATAAAAATAAGTTGTGTACAAAAATTAATATCTTCTGAAAACTGTCTACATATTAATCGCAGCAGAGACACACACATACACATGTAATTATATCAGATACACATAAACATAAATACATATAAACTATTACGTAAACAGTGTTTGTTCTATATTGTTGTTCTCTTTTTTATCTTAAAAGTAAATACGCTATGGACAAAAAATAAACACTCTAGATGAGTGGGAATATGTATGTGTGGAAAATTATCTTGACTAATTTCTATCTACAAACTTGAAATTTGGTTTGTAATGTATTCAGACATATGGACTATATTTTAATTCGGTAAAAAGGGGAATAAACAGTTGCTAAGGATTCAAGCTTGAAAAATTGTTAGTTGCTGCGTCATTGTATTTTATGTTTGTCAACTGTTTCCAGACTGTTTATGCGTGAATCGTTCCTCATTTGGAAACACTTTATAAGATCATGTTTTCTTGCCTAAAGGTTATCGTACTTAACTCTCTGTATTAGGTTTTATTTTGGATATCAACTTGATTACTTTTTGTTACTAACTATTTTTTTTACACAGTGATCACCACTTATCAAGGCCCGGAAGCCACTCGGGGATAAGGGTTATTGCAAGTACATTACGTTAGTGTGGAGATTTAATGGAGTGTTTACTTAAGGGGGCGGTTCGTTAGGAATTTGTAAACATTAGACTTGAAGACATCCAAGTTGTAGTCCGGAGGGAAGCAGGCAGACGGAACAGAGTTCCACAGGTGTGCAGTTCTAAGAAAGAAGCTTTGTTCATCGAATCCTCGTTTTGATTTAGGCACAGATATAGAGTGGGGGAAATTTTTCACAGTGGATTCAGCTAGACGGGTGTTTTTCGTGAAAGATTGGCGAGGGGGGACCAGAGATTGGAGTTCAGACGAGCACCTGTCATGAAAATAACGATAAAACAAGGATAGGCTCGCAACGTCTCTTCTGTGGGAGAGGGGTTGCAGGGTAGAGAAAAGGACATCCCCCACTAAGCCACGAAGTCTATTTTGTACTCTGTCAAGGCATGATATGCTGTTTTTAGCAGCTCCTGCCCAGATATGGCAACGGTATTCCATCCTTGGACGTACTTGGATAGATAGAGAATTGCATCAGTAGTGAGATATCTTCTGGAGCGGTAAAAGGATCCCACCATCTTTCCAGCGACCTTGGCAACAGACTTGATGTACGTGTTCCATTTCAGATCAGGAGTAAAGGTCAAACCCAGAAGCTTGTCAAAACACGGGGCCTCACCCAGACGAGAGCCATCCATCACAATTAATGCCAGCTGGGGATCAGAGCGTTAATGATGTAAGGATAGGAGTTTGGTTTTGGATGCATTAAAGGTAACTCGCCACATCTTCCCCCACTGAACCACGCGCTCGAGATCAGAGGAGAGAGAATCAGAGAGAACTTTGTCATTTACGGCCTTTGATGTGTTACCGTAGATGGTCGTGTCATCAGCATAGATGTCAACGAATGATTTAAGTATGTGTTTAGGGAGGTCATTGATGTAGATCAGGAAGAGAGTTGGGTCCAGGATTGACCCCTGAGGGACCCCAGCATTTATATTGCAGGCCTCCGATTTTTGTTCATCTACCACTACTCTTATGAGCCTATCGGAGAGAACTGATTTAATGATTGAGAAAACATTTCCAGTTATACCGTAGCTGGAAATCTTGTGAAGTAGACCCTTATGCCATACCTTGTCGAAGGCCTTTGATATGTCAAGAGCAATTGCCCTAGAAAGGAAGCCTTTGTCAAGAGATTCACTAATCCTGTGGGATATAACCGTCAGCACATCTGCGGTAGATCTTGCAGAGCGGAAACCATATTGTGTGTCACTAAGAAGGTTATTCCTGCTGAGGTGGTTGACTATTTCTCTATTTAATATTGATTCCAGCAACTTACTCAAAACACAGAGGAGACTTATTGGTCTGTACTGAGAGGGAGATGACATATCACCTGAATTCTTAAATACAGGGCAAACTGATGAGGTTTCCAGGGGGTCGGAAAGCACTTCTCCTTAAGGCAGCGCTTAAATAGTTTCGTAAGTATGCGAACAATTTCTGGTTGAAGCTTTTTTACACTATAATTTGGATGCCATCAGGGCCAGTTGCTTTACTGGAATCTATGTTTTTTATTAGCTTGGCGACCTCATGCACGGATATTTGTATGTTACCTAGCTTGTTCTGTGTTATAGGAGGAAATATGGGGAGTTGATGGCTTTCGTCACATAGGGTAGAATTAGCTGCAAAGTTCTTTGCAAATAGTTTGGCGTTGTCTGACGCTAACGAGATGACCTCTGGTCCATTGATAAGAAGTGAACTTTTCAAAAAAACATAATACCCGTATGTATATATCTCGGCATCTTTATGAATGAAAATATATATAATTTATGCGTATTCTTAGACCGAACAATGCCCGCCGGTCTGCTAGTATAAATATATATATATATATATAATATATATATATATATATATATATATATATATATATATATATATATATATATATATATATATATATAAAATGAAAATTACAATTGAATTCACTAAAATGATCCAAGATGGTAAAATTAAAGTAAATTATAAATATTAAGAATTAATATTTATAAAATTATCTCAGCCAGATATAAAAGCTCGATAACACCAAATAGGAAATAGAGCTTATTATATGAATAAACAGTTAATGAAATATGTTAAAAAACACTTTGAAACACAATGAAATATGTTAAAAAACACTTTGAAACACTTTATTTATTTATAGTTATGTCTCGGAAGTAGAGTGAAAAGCACATCTTATTTTTCTTTTATTAATATTATTTTTTCCTTGTACACACTTTTTTGTTAATTATTCCACGGATTTCTGCGTTTGGATTATTATGGACCATCTTCTTCCAATTACGGGATTTCTTTGGATTTTACTTGTACAAATGGAAACTCTTTTAACTTTCTTAAGTTTTACATTTGGATTTAACCGTCACTGGATTTTTTATCTTCCAACAGACTATCCATTAATGTATAATCACCTTTTTATTTAACATATCCCATCTGCTTAACTTATTTTGTTTTCAAGTAAGATCCTTGACTTATTTGTTGTTTCATCAAATACTTCTGCATGCAAAATCCGATCCTGCATTTTGCTAATTCCTACCCTCTGATGAGAAGGAATTTTTTTCTTCGAAACTCCGCGGATTAAGGACTATCCATTTATCTAGTGTTTCCTTTTCAGATTAAATATGTTATAACTCATTTCAAAGTGTTTTTTAACATATTTCATTAACTGTTTGCTCATATATATATATATATATATATATATATATATATATATATATATATATATATATATACAAAGTGTTACCCTGTATCACAGCTCTTAACTGGAACGAGACAAGCACGCATAAGGAGCCAGAGATCAAACAGACAACCATCATGTTGATAATCAGCAGCTATATTTTTAACCCATGAGATTGGTTGTTTCAAACGACCTCCGCAAATGCCTCTTCATTAAACATTAGTGGGATGTGACGCATGACTTTTCCCAGTCATTATATACTTTTTACTATGATATTTTAATTTGTCCAGATTTTGTATATCTTATTATACTATCCTGATTTTACAAATAAAGATGTTTGTGTTCCATCAGTCAGAATCGAAACCGAAAGCAAAACTGCAGTATTAAATTTGATGATGTTACAACCGTAGCAATTTGAATACTGCAGTTTTGCTTTCGGTTTCGATTTTTGCTGATGGGACACAAACATTTTTGGAGTAAGTAAGCTGGATAGTCGCTATTGTGTTGCATTAGAAAATGTGTTTTAATGTTGGTCAGTCCCTCTTTTTGAAACAGATTCATAATTCATAATTATAATGATCTATACTCTCTCTCCCCCGTCTCTCTCCCTTTTCTCTATGTCTGTCTATATATATATATATATATATATATATATATATATATATATAAACTGTTCTGTCTACTGCAAACCAGTCACCTATCAAGGCTTGTTTAGAACAACGAACCATCGGAAACTGTTCTGAAACTAAACATGGCTTACACTTCTAGATTAAATTAAGTAGCCATATATATATATATGTATATATATATGTGTGTGTGTGTGTTTGTATGTGGGTATGTGTGTGTGTGTGTAGAGAGAGAGAGAGAGAGAGAGAGAGAGAGAGAGGAGCGGGGGCGAACTAAACCTGGAGTCTAAAGAGCAAAGTTATTTTTATGTATTAATACTTTATAGGAATAATGCTCATAGTGATGTAGATATATAGTAAGGTCAATGAATAGATTTATCCGAGAGCTCTATAAATATCGTTTATAAACGTAAGTAAATGTGAATTATGAACCAGTTTCAAAAGGATGAAACAACAAAATCAAATTGCGTGAACGATTGTTTTGGAAACGCGATTCATTTTATGAAAATTGACAACAAACATTGACAATAATTGAAAAGGATTTTGTTCTCAATATATTCTCCTCATCACCAAAAAGAAAGGGTGTAAATTTAGGCACTAAAATAAAGCTAGCATTTTTGTAGTAAGTATCTTAAATGGAACACGTATATCAAATCTGTTGCCAAGGCCGCTGGAAAAATGGTGGGATCTTTCTATCGATCCAGTAGATATCTCACTGCTGATGCTATTCTCTACCTATATAAGAGTCAGGTACGTCCAAGGATGGAATACTGTTGCCACATCTGGGCAGGGGCTGCTAGAAAGGACTTGTCCTGCCTTGATAGAGTTCAAAATAGACTTCGTAGCCTCGTAGGAGATGCCCTTTTCTCCTCCTTGCAACCTCTATCTCACAGAAGAGATGTTGCGAGTTTGTCTCTGATGTATCGTTATTTTCATGGAAAGTGTTCAACTGAGCTTCAATCTATGGTCCCCCCTCGCCAAACTTTCACAAGAAACACTCGTCTAGCTGTAAACACTATCAATAATTTCCCCCACTCTTTATCTGTGCCTAAACCTAAACGTAGATTCCATGAACAAAGCTTCTTTCTTAGAACTGCACGCCTGTGGAATTGTCTTCCGTTTTCCTGCTTTCCGGCTGACTACAATATGGTTGTGTTCAAGTTTAAAGTAAATAAGTTCTTGATGAGCCGTTCCATATAAGTTATTAAATTTACCAAATTTTCATTACTAATGATTACTATATTGACCAATTTCTACTGTACACTCTTTAACCCTTATCCTTGAATGGCCTTTGGGCCTTGATAATGTGGTGATGCCTTTGTAAAAAAAAATAAATAAATAAACAAAAGATGGTGGATAGTACCTATTCAGTTGCATTAGAAACTGTTTTAATGTTCGTCAGTACATCCTTTTGAAACAGATTCATAATTCACAATTACAATTCTTTATACTCTCTCTCCCTCGTCTCTCTCCCTTTTTCTGTATGTCTGTAGGTATATATATATATATATATATATATATATATATATATGTATATATATATATATATATATTTATATATACGAGTTGTGTGTATTGATGCGAGTATCAGGTGAATGACACCAGTGCATTTTTAGCAATGCTCATATTAATGCGTACATTTACATAAAAATTATTTGATATGTAACTGCACGCTCTTTTTTGTAATGGTAATAGACATTTTTTTCGTTTGATTCCTTCATATCATTTCAATTTCAAACTGATATATTTATCTACAATCGTTCATACATATTTCTTTTTATATGAAATGTGTTTGGAACATGAATATTTTTGCAAGCGTGTTGCATATATCATTGTATAAAAGTATATGTTTATTTACGTTTTTGTGCGTGTGCATTGGTCTATAGTTTGAGTTCAATGAATCGTGGTGGATTTTTTGGAATACATGTTCTTATTCAGAAACGAATACGTGCGATGTCATAAGCCTTAAATAATCGAATATATTTAATAAAGTTTTGCATCATATTCACGTGCATGGGCAAAGGGAACCATAATAAAATTGAGTATATTAAAAGAAAACAGTTGTATACGAAGCACTAATCTAAATAATATAGAAAAGTCTATTCCTCTATCAAGCACGAAACCAAATATATCAAGCTATGTTTATAACGAAACCAACTGTGTCAGACACTGATATTTGAGTACCGAACAGCATACAGACCAAACAGAAAATTATACAATAATATTAAGGAATAAGGGACTTATGCTCAATATAATAAAGAATATATTACACTAATGTTCTTACGCACATAGCACTATTTTACATATTATAATTTGTTGTATGCCACAAAAAGTAAATATATCATCTATGATATTGAAGAAAAAATAACGAAGCCCATTGTACAAGGGTAAGAAATATGAGTACCAAGCACCATTCAGGCCATACATTAAATTATACGCATAATTCAGCACGAGTAAAAATATAGCTGATGCCGATGTGCACAATTATTAAGTATCGCAACAATTACTAAATAATTATGTGCAAAAAATGAAGAACACATAATCGTAGGCAAATTTCAATATTTATATGAAAGAGTGCAACTTATACTTGTGTACGGCATAATCACGTTGATACATCGGTTATCGTTTGATCACCGTAGTAAGCGACGTTGATATTGATCAGCTCAAAATGGGTGACAAATTTGAGAATTCTAGGTGCTTTATGTATGAGGGCATTGACACCTCCCTGCAGGAGTTACAAAAACCTAACGCCATCATCTCCTCTTATGAAGATATACTCATTATCGGGACCACTTGGGAATTTCAGATTGCTATTGAACTTCCTCCTGTAGAGAAAATCGTTTAAAACCGGTTTCCATCCATTTCTAACTTCTGCTTGTATATCTCCGTATATAGCTCTTTATATTTTTGCGTGATGTATGCGTTATTTATTTATTACTAAAAATAACAATAATATTTGAAACACCATAATGTTAATTCTATAGTTTACTTAGTGTTGTTAACTAAGATTTTTCTTTAAGCCGAGAATAGCATTCGTGATTGTAGATACTATTAAATTGAACTGAAATTTACGTAATGCATGACATCAGAATGGAGTGAGTTTTGGTCATAAAACAAATGTTATTGGTTTCGATATTTGTATTGTAGTTCTATTTCCCTAAGTGCATTTTAACTCATAGATAGTACTTTCTTTAAAGTGCTGGATTATGGTGTTTATTTTACTTAAGACATTTGGTTTTAATTTCCCATAGACAATCGCCAATGTATGTTTGCTATTATCAATTAGGAATATGTAATAGATTTTCTGAACAGTTTTTAGCGTTTAAGAATTCCTGGTTTCTCAAAGATCTTAAGTTTATAGACTGTTCACATATATGACATACATAATTTAGAGTGTGTAACGTAAAGTTCTTCCATTGCTAAGAAAACCTATTAAATATATTTCCTTTGCGATAGTTGTCATTACAATGAAATAAACAGGAACAAACTAAATGTTCGGGTAGTTATGTATTTTTCTTCAAAAATCAGGAAACTGTCGCTAAAATATAAACAGATTTCTGAGGTGTATTCTTAAAATTCTATTGGGAAATCAACAGTTCGTATCTGCTTTGCAACATTCAGTACTATAACAACTCTTCCTTAAGATGTAATTTGCTATAAAATACCCTTCAAATTTTATGTTGACATTTTGGAAAGAAAAACTTTAAAAAATCAAAATATTACAACTTACGCTAGAGTTGAATTTAAAAAAAAATACAGTTAATCTGATTTTCTTTTGTTTAAATACGTAATACACGCTGCAACGATTCGGTAAATCTAAAACTGTTTTACGACGTTAATATAATTTAAAGTTTATCAAGCGGTGGTACTGTTTTGCATTATATTTTTTAGTATTTTTTTTACATTTGAATAATTAATTTTAATTGTCAAGTGAAAATGTTATATATGAAAAATTAATCGTAAAATCTGTTCTGCACAACATGTCCGAGGAATGTAATTGGACACATTTATTGAAGAAATGAAATAATTATGACAGATAAAAATGTTACTATAATAGTAAAAGTTGTAAAATAATTATTAAATATCAAATTGCGCAAATGGATGTTTCCGTGAGTTGAACCGATTGTGTGTGCTTAAAAATGTCCACTCTAAATTCGATATAATTCAATAGGACGTTCTGTTTAAATAATAAATTTAGATATTAAATTATAAAGTAAGAGGTTCAGTCTAAATATTACATTATGAAGTAAGATGTAGACAATACGTATACACATAATTGTTCGCTAATGATAAAAGTAACGAACAATAGATTAAAGAAATATAGTAAAAAAAAAAGTATATATGTTAAGGAAATATATACTTTTGCCATTTTTCGGAAGTCCTCAGGCATAATAGTGTACAGTTTTTAAATAAAATGATTAAGATTAGCGTCTGTAGAACGTACACTTAAACAAGTTTTGTTTAACGTTAAAAAGCATGATGCGTTATATAAATATATATATATATGTGTGTGTGTGTGTGTGTGTATGTGTGTTAGTATGTGTGTGTTTGTGTTTATGCGTCCGTTCAGTCTCGAAAGACAACGGCTACACGCGGAAGGGGCACCTGCCTATGTAATTGTAAAGCAAAAGTCGAGCAATCCCCGAATCTACTCAATTGGCCCTGTTTAAGCAGTGCTAAGAAGAAGACGAGGACGACTAGAAACAATGCCGATACAAGCGAAGAGCACATAAGCAACTGGAAGTCTCAGATTGTCATCTTTTTAGTACTGAGCAGGTTAAACCCTCCTTAACTACAGTGACCGAGATAATACCGGTGTATCAACGTGAATGTGCCGTAATGTATGTGTATATCTGTAAATTGATTTGCTATATTACACAGCAGAGACGTTGCGAGCCTGTCTTTGTTTTATCATTATTTCCATGCGAGGTGCTCGTCTGAGCTCCAATCCCACGTCCCCCTCGCAAATCTTTCACGAGAAACACTCGTCTGGCTGAAACTACTGTCAATAATTTTCCCCACTCTTTATATGTGCCTAAATCCAAACGTAGATTCCATGAGCAAAGCTTCTTTCTTAGAACTGCACACCAGTCGAACTCTCTGCCGTTTGCCTGTTTCCCACCTGACTACAAGTTCAACATAAACAAACTCCTGACAAACCGCTCCTTTAAGTATCCAAATCCCCAATAGTAATGATTACTACAATACTATCTCAGTGATTATCGTACATGCACTACCCCTTAAACCTGAGTGGCCTTCGGGCCTTAATAAGTGGTAAACCCCCATGTAAAAAAAATTATACATGCATATGAATATCTAATACGGACATAGATAATATATATATATACATATATAATTATATATATATATATATATATCCATATGACTATATAATACATATATCTATATATATGTATATAATATAGAATATATGTATATATATATATATATATACATATATATATATATCCATATGACTATATAATGCATGTATATGCATATAATATAGAATATATGTATATATATATATATATATATGATCCTAGGAATATATATATATATATATATATATATATATATATGTGCATGTATGTGTGTTTGTGTGTAAAAATCAATTTGTTTGTGTAAATCCCTTCGTAATAGATTCTAAAACGACTAGTCTTATCTATTACAAAATTTATATGTCGGTCAGTGTTTTGGATATGTTTTGTACAGAAATGAAACTGATAAGTATCGAAAATAGTAAGAAATCCGATCATATAAAGATTATTAACTTCTTATAGATAAAAATAAAACCAATATTTACAAAGGAATATTTTTACTTTACAACGATTAAGGTACCACATTAAAATCTTAGCAAATCATTTCCCTAAATTGAACAGATCCTATATAAATTAGTCTTACTCTCTTATAGATTAAAAGGGAGATATTTTATAGTGGAATATTTTGAAAAAAAACAGATTTATTTTAATTTAAAGATTAAGCTCGATGTTGATCATTCGGGCTGTACATCGCTATTTAATTTTTTTTTTTTTAATTTTGTAATGGCCATTTAAAATCGCCGCAAATTATTTCTTCGTTTATATATGAAAACAAACAAAATTAATCAAAAGCGACTTTTTCAGGGAATAAATCAGCTGACATAAACAAATACAGACGAAATTGGATGAAATACATTATTTTCATCCTTCTCTTTCTTTTTTCTTTTTTTTTTTTTGCTTTCGTATTTTCCCCGGTATAATTATTCCTTGTAATACATAATAATCAACAGCGGATTGAATTACTAATTGATTTACCGCATCCTGTCGCCTCATTTCGGCTAATATTCACGTATGTGGATACTTCAATGTTTACAATGTGGAATGGTTAACCCACTCAAAAAAGACAGATGAGTAGGGGAGCTTCTGTCACGATTTCTCCATGACTTATGACCTCACTCATATTGTTCAGCAACCCACCCGACTGCCCGACACTGACGGCAAGTATGCAAGTCTCTTAGACCTTTTTTTCTCACAACTTGCGCTGAGTTATGTTCATCTTCTCTTCTGTCTCCATTGGGATCTTACGTCCACTCGGTTGTATCAGTTAAGATAAAAAACGAAACGTAATACGTCCTCAGTCGTAACTCTCCATCGTACTTTATATCGATACACTATGACTGGCTAGCATACCTTCCGCACATCTATATATCATCTAATTCTGCGGTCTATCTTTAAAAAGGATGTGTCCTCTATATTATTAGACCTAAAGAAATGGTTAAGTATAGGTTTTGACCGTTTCATTCCCTCGAAAAATTTCCAGCAAATACCTACTAGTCATCCGTGATTATCAACAGAATATGCTGCTGCAAATGCGCCCAGAAATCATTTTTCCATTGCTCCTAACGTAATAGATGTACTGGGACTAAAGCCGCTTTCAGGACTGCCAGCAACAACTGTACAAAAGTAATAAAGTACGAAAGAGGGGTGTATGTTTAGTCGGTCAAGTCCAAAGTACTTGAGCAGCGGCGTGTTTCCCATCAGTTTTGGCAAATAGCGAACAGGATCCTGGACAATTATCAATGAACCTGAGGTAATCTCATCAACATCCGATAAAGCCAAACTCCTTGCAAATAACTTTGCAGCTAATTCTACACTATGCGACCAAGACCGCCAACCCCCAGTATTTTCTCCTATATCAGAAATCCCTCCATGTTACGTACAAATATCTTTGCGTGATATTGCCAAGCTAATCAAAAACCTTGATTCCAGTAAAGCAACTGGCGCTAACTGCATTCCTATTATATATCTAAAAATGTCTCAACCAAAACTAGCACCCATACTTACAAAGCTGTATAAGCGTTGTCTACAAGAGAATTGTGCCACAACACTCTGGAAAATCTCGTCAGTATTCCAAATATTTAAGAATTTAGGTGATCGGTCATCTCTCTCAGTATATACTTATAAGTATCCTGTGGGTCATTGGTAAATTGCTGGAAGCTGTGTTAAATAGATAGGTAGTTAACCATCTCAGTAAAAATAAAATTATAAGTGGCAGACAATATGGTTTCCGTGTTGTTAGATCTACAGCAGATGTGCTTACAATTATATCTCATGGGATTAGCGAATCTCTTGACGGAGGCTTCTTTTCTAGGGAAGTTTCTTTTAATATATTAAAGGCTTTTGATAGAGTATTGCATGAAGGTCTACTTCACAAGATCTCCAGTTACAGTATAGCTGTAAATGTCTCCTTAATTAATAAATCATTGCTCTCTGATAGGTGCATGAGGGTAGAGGGTAATGGGTAGAAATCAGAAGCTTACGGTATTAATGCTGGGGTCCCTCAGGCTTCCATCCTAAGTGCCACTTTCTTCCTAATTTACATCAAGGATCTCCCAAATCATATCCTTAGATCATTCGTTGATAGTTATGCTGGCGACAAACCCATCAATGGCAGTACTTCCACGACTGTAAACGACCAAGTTTTATCTGCTTCTCTCTCTTATGATCTTGAGCGTGTGGTACAATGGGAAAAGAGGTAACTACTTAATTTTATGTATCTAAAACCAAACTTTTGTCTTTATCTCATTTACGCTCCGATTCCCATCTGTCATCAATTGAAATGAATGCCTGTCTTCTTGAGGAGGTTCTATGTTTTTACAATGTCCTGGACTTTACCATTATTCCTGATATAAAATGGAACACGTAAATCAAATCTGTTGCCAATGTAGCTGAGGAAATGATGGTATCCTTCGATCGATTCAGTAGATATCTCACTGCAGATGCAATTATCTGCCTATATGAGAGTCACGTACGTCCAAGGATGGAGTACTATTGCCACATTTGGGCAGGAGCTGCTAGAAAGATCTTATCCTGGCTTTAGAGATTTCAAAATATATTGGAAGCGTAATGGGAGATGTATTTCTCTCTTCCCAGCAACCGCTTACGCACAGAAGAGACGTCGCGAGCCTGCCTCTATTTTTTCGTTATTTTCATGGCAAGTGCACGTCTGAGCCCCAATCTATGGCCCCCCTCGACAAAACTTTTACTAGAAACACTCGTCTATCTGAAAACACTATCAATAATTTCCCCCATTCTTTATCCGTGCCTAAACCTAAACGTTGATTCCATGAACAAACCTTTTTTATAGAACTGCACACCTGTGAAACCGGCTGACTATTATATGGTCGTCTTTAAGTCCAACGTAAACAAGTTCTTGAGGAGCAGTTTCTCTTAATAATCCAATGTACCAAATTTTCACTACAAACAATAACTACGTCATTGTCCCATTTGACACTGTGCACTTATTAAACCATATCCTCGAGTGGCCTCTGGGCCTTGAAAAGTTGTGACTCCGAAAATCTAATGCGCAAATTTAATACGTTTAAACGTATCTTACGACGGGCAACTCAGTACGATAAGCTATTATACAGGTTAAGCCCCCAAAAACGGGGCCCAACTACAAATAGGCCCCATTTCTTAGTGCTTTGTCCGAATGAAACTAAACTTTGGGCATGACTAGTTTATTATATTAAAAAACATCACATCAAAACACTCGGGGCATTGGCCTTTTTTCTCCGTTCTACAGCATATGTTCTAGATGGCCTCCATTTAGCTTCTTTTTTTGGAGGGGTAACTCTGTATATATATATATATATATATATATATATATATATATATATATATATAGATAGATAGATAGATAGATAGATAGAGAGAGAGAGAAAGAGAGATTTTGTTTTTGTGATACTTGTTTTGTAAATGAATTATACGAAAGAACATTTTTACCTAAATACGATTTGGAATAATTTTTCTCTTTGACTAATTTGGCACACTCGAATGGGGAGCGGCATATGTATTAGTTTTAAAATATTATTAAAACTGACACCTGTTTCGTCATCTACGGCTCATCAGAGTGGTTGAATGTTGGGAGATTCAAAATCTGGACCAAATGGACAGAAGTGCAAACCTCGAAATTAGGCTATCTCTCAGGGCTGCTGGGATGCATCGGAATTTACGTAAATGTTATTTGTTTTAGTTTTTGCGGTACTTGTTTTGAAATAAATTAGTTTTAATGATAGTTGGAATAAGTTTCCCCTTTGACAAATAGGAAAACCTCTATTAGGGAAGGGCATATGTTTTGTTTTTTAAATTTAATTATCCACTGACACGTGTTTCCTCCTATCTTCAGGCTATTTTTTTGCAATAATTGTTATGAAATTATATATAGGTTAAAGAAAAAAATGATTCCCAACTTACATAATCCTAGAAGTTTGCGTTATTTTTTTACATATACATTATGTATTTAAGAGGCTCAATATAATTACAGAGAATATAAGGATTAAATGAAAAAAAGTCTATGTTACAAATTTCATGATGTTGACCGCATCTCAATTTATTTCTTTTGATGAATTTATATATATATATATATATATATATATATACACCCACAGACGCACACACACACGTGCACCCACGCATATATATATATATATATATATATATATATATATATATATATATATATATATATATATATATTATTCAAACAAATGTTATTGAAGAGTACATAATTCTTCCGTTTTATTAGCTTCCTTTTCATCTTCACCAATCTCCGAATAATTTTCTTTGTGCTTTTTGGAAAATTTTAGCGGTTGAATCCATAGGGAGCGCTTTCTTCAGAGATACATATATGATACTAAGGCATGTTGCAGAAATTTCCTTTTTCCTTTATATATATATATATACATATATATACGTATTTTATTATGTTCCTGTTGTGTCTTATTATTAATATGTAGGGCTGATTTTTTTAATAATAATTATATATAGATCATATTAATTGCATATTTACAAATGTCTATATTTAAAATGTAAAATCTGCTATTCTAAGCATTTTCAAATATTTCGATTAAATTCGAATTGATATTATTGATCTGCGGGTTTTTTTTTCATATACAATGCTTCGAGTATTTTTAGTCTATTGACATTTGTCTCGCCTTGCAAACCTTAGTGTTTTCTACCATGATTTTTCGGAATTTCAAATGATGGCAGCCATGTTTTCCAAAATGTTGCGATATCGAACTAGAGAAAGGGAAGTGGATAGTTATCTTCGTGACAATGTGTTTGGAGTATACCCTATGTAGTTATTAATATTAGATACATTCTTCTAATGGGCAGGTAAATTGGTAAACTAGATTGTTTTTTTTTCATACAAAGTATTAGTCTGCGAAGTGTTTTTGCTTACAAGGTTAGTTGTCTGCAATTTTTTATAATAGATAATAATTTTTATTTTTTGTTATCATTAGGACTCACGTATTGAAGGATTATATTTTGTAGAATACTTTCATCAGTTTTGGAGTTTTTGTGTAACTGATTACGGAAATGCATTTGAATAGTTTGAGAGTTTCTTGTTGGTGATTGCTAGTTTGATTCAAGTTAGTGATCACTTGTTTTATTTGCTTATCTACAAGAGAGTTTGTTTATTGACTAAAATTGGTGTTATATTTTTATTTTATTAAAGTTTTTTTTTTGTTAAAAAATTACTTTCGCACGATGTATAAGATTCTTTATTACATGGGTTTATCAACGATATGGACATTCACCTTTAAATTTTAAAATAACGAATTCTGTGTTCTTCAATAACATTTGTTTGAATGAAAAGATGCTCCGAAAGCATAAACAATATATATATATATATATATATATATATATATATGTATGGATATATATATATATATATATATATATATATACATACATATATATATTTGTGCGTCTATATATTTTATTTTTCTGTCCAATAAGCCCGAATATATGACCATTTCAATACTAGATTAATCTACAAGAATAGATACATATAAATTAAAAAATGTCTGATATTTTTCCAAAACATCTAATTAAGGACAGACTACACCTTGTTGCTACTGTTTCAAATGATCTTGAAAAACAGCAAGTGACGACTTGATTCTAAATAAATTCATATGTATATCTCCCCCTTTCGGTTTACATTAATAAAGTAAATTTCACAGTGTGTAAAGCTTTTTTTACACTAGAGATATTCATAATCGTATCTTTTTTTCAATAAAATGGAGATATTACATATGAGAAATATTTGGAATCTAGCCCCCACTTCGCTGCTATTTCAGATCCTGTAAAACGATAGCAGCCATATTTAGTCTCTCCTCTATCAATAACACTTATTTGAGGATTTTTATTTTATTTGCGTAAAGCATAACTACAATAAAAAAACGTCTGCTATTTTTGTCCAAGCATGAAATAATTTCAATTTTCAACCACTATGTGCATAAAACTTTACTGCCGTGTCGATGTACTGTTAAAGGCAAAGCCCAAGATGGTAATTCTAACGAAAGATCTGGTTTTGGTTATAGACTGGCAGATGATGAAGCACTGCAAAGTTTTTGCGGTAATTCCTCAGTTGCGCTCTCCCCATCCCGACTAGCTTTCTCTTCCGTTTACCTGTGTCTGCAATGCCGAAATAGAGGATGTTGGGTACTTGGTTAACCTAGGTCACCACACCCCCCTACCAGGCCCGAATCCGGAGAACTAAATCCAGCTTCGATCTATATCGCCACAGATGAGGCAGTGCACCTCGCTAGACATAAGGTGGAAACATATATACATAACCCTGATTCTCAATTGGGCGGTCG
Organism: Euprymna scolopes; assembly: GCF_053919585.1. NCBI lineage: Eukaryota > Metazoa > Mollusca > Cephalopoda > Sepiida > Sepiolidae > Euprymna > Euprymna scolopes. The sequence goes on along the minus strand of NC_136492.1, from coordinate 116,984,734 downwards.
GGTTTCGATCCTGGATTGAGGTAGTTGCTTGTCTAGCTGCACTGATGAGCTGTGAAACAGCGAAACAGTACCGTATGTGGATGAATATAATGCTCTCTATCTTATTTGGAAGTGATATATAAATTACCGTTAGCATATGCAGCAATGCTCTTTGTGCGAACAAACTAAGCTTAGGTATTTGAACAATGCCAAAAATGTGGGTATTCACAGTCCCTATAGCAGCAGCAGCAGAATAGCGCAACAGTTAGAAGCACCAACTCTCATTTTGGCCATCAGGTTTCGATCCTGGTTTGAGGTAGTTGATTGTCTAGCAACGTGTCATATACATACATACACACACACACACACACACACATATATATATATATATATATATATATATATATATATATATATTAGTCGACCTATAATGTGTTCATATATATATATATATATATATATATATATATATATATATATATATATAAGTATGTTATCCCCCCCAATAAAAAGGTGGTGCACCTTTAAATTCACTATCGTCTGTTCAACTGTCCGCACTTTTCTCAATAACTAGGCCTTGGAATTTTTCGAAATTTGCACAAATATTAAACATGTTACGGTTAATAAAATAACAGGCAGATTTTTTTTTGGCAAACCCAAAATAACTGCCTTGGAATTTTATAAAACTTTCTGAAAAGTTGTAACTAATTGATTACTATGAAATTTTATTTGTTTATACTTCGCGAAAACTCTCTTGTTTTTTTACCTATTTAATGATATTAGTCCAACATTTTCTCTGTGTGTCTAGCAGTTTTCATGGTGCGGAAATAAAATTTAAATATGTTAAGGTCTTGGGGACTATGGTGGCTAAATGCTGATGGGCCAAGTGAGGAAATTAATCATTTCTTTTGCACGGTGCAGAACTCATATTTACATATGTTAAGGCCTAAAACTGCACCGTTTTTTTTTCATTTTCTCCGAGATTTAATGTCCGCTGGGGATTTTGGGGCTTAATTGAGGGGGTAAAAATTCTGAACTTTGTCATTTTTGTGCCTGGTTCACTGTGCATTTACGGGAAACAGTGCATGCTTCACTTCTTTATATATATATATAATATATATATATATATATATATATATAAACATATATATTTATATATATATATATATATATATATATAGAATTTATATATATTTATTTATATATATATATATGTGTGTGTGTGTGTGTGTGTGTGTGTGTGTGTGTGTGTGTGTGTGTGTGTGTGTGTGTGTGTGAGACCAAAATTAATACTTCAAAAAAGGTTATTATTCATATCTCGGAAATTTATAAACAACGACCGCTTCCTGTGAGATATATCTATTTTCATGCCCGCTGTGGCAATATCACTAGGTACGAAAACACTAATGTTAAACTGAATACATTAATGAAAACGAAAACTGAATATCCATAGACAAAAACCGATAAAATCCAAACAGAAATATTATATCAACTGGCTCATTAAAACAGCCAATTTTCAACCATTAATACAAATAATCATCTGTATAAAATAAAAATTGATCACAAAGTATAACCCACATTAAAATTTAAATTAGCAATTTGGGGACTGAAAATTAATTTGAGTGATTTTGTCATCTGACACCTTAAGTTGGAAGAATCCATGCTTATTTATATATTTACTTACTTTACTCCTTGTTCTAAATGTTTTTTCTCATAAATGCAAGAGTAGACATCTTCTCATCGGAGTGAAACACATTTGAAGCTATTGGGTGGTTTTGCTGTCAGAATAATAATTAGAGGATACATACTATTTTATTTAGATACCCAGGAATACAACACACGTATTACAGGACATGAGCAGCATGAGTGATTAATACCAGATGTGGGTTAAACTTATTAGCAAAACCCCATTTTAAGATTCAAAACATAATTTATTTCCTTAATTTGTTAAATAAGCTATTGAAGCATGTTCAGGATCTGTCTGAAGAAATTAATTATTAAATCATAGACGCCTTCTAGTAATCAATATACGGAAAAACTCAAACGACTAAACTAAGTACTAAAATAACGATAATCTATACACATTACTTACTACTAATACGAAACTTAAATTAACCGTAACGTTATTGCAAGGTTGTTATGCCCATACTATAAATATAGAAATAAAAATTTTAAAAAAATATTTTCATAAAACAAATAATTATTGGGGAATAAAGAAACAACCAGGTCTAATTTACGAACTCAACGAATGGGATATACAAAAAAAATAATTGCTTACGGATTTCTGTGGAAACTTCTCATGACACTGTTCTTAAATAAGGATACGAAAAGTAGGTGATATATTAATATTAAAATGGGGGTTTCCGTAGCTACCGCGAAGGTAAATGTTTCTCACATGCTTTTGCCGTTAATGTAATTCTTCCTATTTCTTTCTTTTTTCTTTCTATTTAAAAAATGCTCTAATGTCAAAAGTATTTTTTATTCATAAAGTCTGAAGAAATTCTGGTTTTTAAATTTTTTAAAATCATATAATGTTTGAAATTGTCGACTGGACATGGAAACAACTGCACCCTTAAATAAAAGTACACTTTTTGTTGCCATCAACACCTTTTTTGAAGCCTTGATTTTGCTTTCACATTATTATAAGGCTCAATTATTAAATATGATAATTTTGTAGCTCACTGCTTATGCCAAGGTTTTTTTGAATTTTAACTTATTGGTATATGAAAGTTTACTGGATTACGCCTACTCAGTATATGACCTACAGGTTATATATATATATATATATATATATATATATATATATATATATATATATATATATAAATACATATATATATATACATACATACATATATAATAATTTTTTTTACTATGATAATTATTGAATAATTATATTAATATATATATACATACATAAATATATACATATATATACATATATATATATATAATTATTTTTTTTTACTTTAATAATTATTAAATACCTACAGCCAATAGAGGGTCATCCTTTCGGGAATCTTCAGTGCATGGTGTCACGATTAATACCAGTCGAACGATTCGAACGTCGCAATATATATATATATATATATATATATATATATATATATATATATATATATATATATATATATATATATAAAAAGTGATGGTTGTGTAGTTCCAACGAAAGAAAAAATGTATATTAAAAAGAGTGTAGCCATCAACAATTGTGTTTTTTTTAAAAGGTTTTCATCATATTTATTATTTTATTTTTATAACGCGTTTCGAGCTTAGGGTGTGCTCTCTTCAGATGTTTTCGTAAAAACGTTTTTCTTTAAAATGGGAGTTTGTAGCCTTACCTCCTGTGATATTATATATGTTTCCAGAGTGATATGTGGTCTCAGACATTCTGACTCCAACTGTAAGTGCTCAAAGTGTCCGGTCAACGTTATTTTCAAAGAGTGGCTTTTGGTCCATTTGGTGAAGGTTTTATGTTTTTTTTAGGGTTCTTTTTAAAGACATTCTTTCCCATGTATAGCACACACTCACACACAATCACACACGCATATATATATATATATATACATTCATGTACACAGGCAAACGCATATGCACGCAGGCACACACACATACACACACGCACATACATAGAAATATATGTAGGAGCATACATATATAAGCATACCCACCTACACACTCACACACGTACTCGCACATATCCAACGCTAACAATTATTTTTATTTTTTGTATATATATATATATATATATATATATATATATATGTATATATATATACTTTTTCCCCCCAACCAAAACACGCATGTATATATCCGCTTAATCATTCAGACATACGTACACGCACCCACACACAAACACACAAGTAAGATGGAGAATAGGTAGGAGAAGATATATATACACACACATACACGCACATACACACATATATGTACACACATACATGTATGTGCACATACACTCACAAACATCCACATACTATGTAGGCACATACACATACACACACATGCACACACACAGACATATGCAGGGGCTCACACATACGCGTATATCCATATCCACACGGACACATTTACCCACTCATACATGTGCATACATATGTATTCATATATACACATACATACATACGGATGTGCATACATTCATCCACCCATATATATATATATATATATATATATATATATATATATATATATATATATATATATATATATATATATATATGGGCACATGCACTCACAATCACACATATACATACATATTCATACATCCCACCTTATGTATATATTGGTTGAAGTTTCCTTTCTAATCCAAGCACATATGCATACATGGATCCGGTCACCCAAACATAAGTTCACGTATACACACAAACAAGATGTAGCATAGATAACAGATGATATATACGTATACACACACGCACACCCAATCATATGTGCACACCCACACACACACACACATATACACACGCACCCACGCGCGTACATACACATACATACGTATAATTTCTTATTGTTTGTTTAGTTTAGAGAAATGGTACTGTACTGGGTATGGACATGCGCACCCGTGAAAGTGTGCGTGTGCTTTATTGTGCTTTTGTTGTTTCGTGTGTGAGGGTGCACATTTACCCCAGTATGCATGCGTGTAAGTGCATTTTGTGTTTTGCCTATTTATGTGTATAATTATGGAGAGATGTTTAAGGCGGGGTTAAACTTTGCTATGAAGTGTTTTTCTTGTGTAAGCAAGTAGAAGTAGTTGTCAGTTTGGGAGGTGGGCATTATCTCGAATCTGCCTCCACTGCATGTGTGTATATGTTGTGATACATGCAGGTGTCTATTTTCCGCGATTATGATGTAGGATCGGTGTAGGGCTACTCTATTACTAAGGTTTTTTGTAGCGCCTATATAGGATTTATCGCATGCTGGACATTTTACAAACTCCCATTTTAAAGAAACACTTTTTACGAAAACATCTGAAGAGAGCACACTCAAAGCTCGAAACGCGTTATAAAAAAATTTAAATAAAAATATGATGAAAACCTTAAAAAAAACACAATTGTTGATGGCTACACTCTGTTTAATATACATTTATTCTTTCGTTGGAATTACACAACTATCACTTTAAATATAAATAACTACAACGACAGAATGCCAGCAACAAGAAAAAAATCTCTGGAGGACATGATGGATTCACAGACAAACCTCTCCATAGAACACAAACATCTCGAGGACAGATTGCAGCAACTAAATGAGAAAATGGGCAGAATAATCCAGCTTATTTCCAACCAACAGGATAAGAAGGAGATCCAAATTGAGGAAATCATTAACCAACTCAAAACACAGCAAGACTACCTGGAATACTTTAGAAGACCATACATACAGAATGAATTACTAAAAACCAAGAAACAGAATCTCCAAAACTGGAACATCCTCCTTAAACAAAGTAAAAAGTCATTTTTACCATGCAGTAAAATGCAACGACACCACAACAACATACAAGACATTTCTAACGATGGAGGACCAATTAATTCCATATAAATTCTGGGAAAAATATTACACCACAAGATACAGAGGAACAAATGAAAATCAAAAAAAGCCCTGAGTATTTCAAAACTTCAGGCCGAAATCGACATACGCGAAGACAAGAAAGTACACTCTACGGAGAAGTACACAGAAATTGACAATAAAATATTAAAAAAAAAAATCAAGGAACATTGCCCCAAGGAAACACACCAACCCCTCTTGGAACTCTGGGATTTTGAATGCAAAAAAGAGGAGGAAAAATCCAGGGAAATCATTGGACGGAAAATAACCTGGCTAAAAAACCTGCCGGAAAAAGAAAGAAGCAAACAATCGACAAACACATACAAGGACAACCAGGAACAGAACACTCTCACACGATATCCGCAAACACAGAGATCACATAACAAAGGAAAGAAACGAAACATACACCATACACAAACACATCCACACAACAGATACAACTACACACAAAGAAGCAACCACAATATATCCACGTCATACACAAATTCCCAACAACTGACCCAGCCAAAACGCACACTAATAACACCTCAAAATTACACTAGAACCCGCACCCTTTACAAATACAACACACCAGACAACATACCACACAATACATCTCCACAAAAATGCCCACTTATATACAATTCTAAGCAATATAAACCTAACTATTACCACCCAATTCAGCAAACACAATCAAAAATCCATTCCCACAGACACTACATCACTAACACAAACAACGAAAAAATACCTTTACTAAACAACCCCTACCAAAACATCCCCACGATGCAACACAACTACCTGAGACATCACATATTTCAAAACACTACCTACAACTCTCACCCCTCATATCCCACACAAAGAAACAAACCCCTAAGGCACCTCCCCCATCAACGGGAACAATCAGAATATCCCATGCAACACCAATCCCAACAAACAGACCTTCCCTACAACAAACCCCGACAACACAACCCTATACAACAATGCATGTATCCTCAACAGCACCACCAATTCCAACTGAAACACAACTATCCAACACAAACAACATATAACGACAACCCATTCAATTATTTATCACTGAACCCTCACAATATTGTACACACCACTCATTTCCAATGATACATCACATCACCCTAAAACACACCACTCCTCGAAACAAGGAAACAAACAACCCCCACCATTTTTAGGAACCCCCCAGGGAACAACAATTCCAGGTTAGAAAAAGTTAGACCCAAATCATCAATTTATTCACATACTCCTTATCACAGAACGAAATGGAAATACTGAAGCCGGGCCTCAAATTCTGCCCCACCCCTAAAAGCAATATAGCGGAACTAAAAAAGGACCTTAAAGAATTCCAACGGAAATTTAGACTAATAGAAACACTAGATAACAAAGGGGACAACGATGATTCTTAAGTAAAAAACAAGTCAACATATATCCCTAATAAACAGAACAACACAAAAGAACTAAACAGCTACTTCGAAAATCTCTGGAACCTTAACCTCCAAAAAACATAAAACCACAAGCAACCTCACACATAAGCAAAAACAATCACTCGAAAAGATCCGTAATAATAATGACATAATAATAAAAGAAGCAGACAAAGGCAGTGCCGTAGTAATCATGGACAAAACGTATTATGAAACAAAAATTACAGAATTACTGGATGACAAACACTACTATAAACCCATTAGTACCAACATAGATAACACCACCATCTCAAAAATCACAACACTTTGTACAACATACAAAAAATATAAAAAAAGAAAGAAAGGGACTTCCTCACAAATTTCATTACAAAGACCAACAAATTCTACGGACTGCCTAAAATACACAAATCTGGTGCAATAAACCTTGCCATCGATACACAAAACTCAGAATATATTAGCGCTCCAAACCCTAGTGACCTTACATTTAGACCCATTGTAGCAGGACCAGCCTGTCCGACAAGCAGACTTAGCAACTTAATAGACATCTTATTACAACCTTTCACAGATCAAGTTAACAGCTACATAAGGGACGACATCCATTTTCTTACTACCTTACAACATACAGTAGAAAACGGGACACTATTAGTTACATTTGACGTTAGCAGTTTATATAGTAATATACCCCATGAATTAGGAAAAGAAGCAATAATATTTTAGATCAACAGACACGCACAAACACTACATCCCAGATTCACAAAGCAATTCATTATCGATAGTATAGACATAATTCTAAACAATAATTCCTTCGAATTCAACAATACCAACTACATCCAACCACTAGGTACAGCAATGTGAACGAAAATGGCACCGACTTACGCAAACCTTTAATTAGCCTACCTTGAAGAAGCCTTATATAAAAAGATAGAACAAATTTTGGCCACAGCACTAAAAAAACTGTTTGTAGAATCATGGAAAATGTACTTAGATGAATGCTTCATCCTATGGAAACCCACATGGGGGGACATCACAGACTTACACACCATACTCCAGAACCAACACCCAAAAATTAAATTCACCATAGAACAAAGCTCTACAGAATTACCTTTCCTAGATATACTGATAAAGATTAAAGACAATAACATTATCACAGACATTTACCGCAACCTACAGACGCCCAACAATACATAAACTTTAAAAGTCACCACCCTAAAAGCTGCATAAAATCAATTCCCTACACCCTAGCACGTAGAATCTGCACCATAATCACGGACAATAACCTTCGGAAAATCCGACTCAAGGAACTACGAATAAATTTAAGAAAAAGAAAATACCCATCACAACTTATAGACAAAAGGATCCAACTTGCGACAAATATACCAGTAGAAGATTTGAGAACCCCTAAAGAACGAAACAAAGAACAAATCCTAACATACGTTTCCACACACAACACACACGACCCAGAGCTTTTCACAGAGATAACGAAAAACCTCGTCCTACTAAACCAAAACAGCAAACTAAACAACTTCCTTAAAGCAACAAAAATAATAAAAAGCAAACGCCAACCCAAATACCTAAAACGCATTCTTACCTCATCCAAACTAAATCAAGACGCAACAAAAGGAGTCAAACAATGCAACAAACAGCGATGTGAAGTCTGCAACATAATATTAGAGGGGAACACGTACACATTTACGAACCCCATACAAACACTCAAAAGTACTAAAAAAACCTAGATTGCACCTCAAAAAACGTGATCTATGTAATAAAATGTCCAGCATGCGATAAATCCTACATAGGCGCTGCAAAAAAACCTTAGTAATAGAGTAGCCCTACACCGATCAAACATCAAAATCGCGGAAAATAGACACCTGCATGTATCACAACATATACACACATGCAGTGGAGGCAGATTCGAGATGATGCCCATCTCCCAAACTGACAACTACTTCTACTTGCTTACACAAGAAAAACACTTCATAGCAAAGTTTAACCCCGCCTTAAACATCTCTCCATAATTATACACATAAATAGCCAAAACACAAAATACACTTACACGCATGCATACTGGGGGAAATGTGCACCCTCACACACGAAACAACCAAAACACAATAAAGCACACGCACACTTTCACGGGTGCGCGTGCCCATACCCAGTACAGTACCATTTCTCTAAACTAAACAAACAATAAGAAATTATATGTATGTATGTGTATGTACGCGCGTGTGTGCGTGTGTATATGTGTGTGTGTGTAGGTGTGCACATATGATTGTGTGTGTATATGTATATATCATCTGTTATCTATGCTACATCATGTTTGTGTGTAAACTTGCACTTATGTTTGAGTGACCGGATCCATGTATGCATATGTGCTTGGATTAGAAAGGAAACTTCAACCAATATATACATAAGTTGGGATGTATGAATATGTATGTGTATGTGTGATTGTGAGTGCATGTGCCCATATATATATATATATATATATATATATATATATATATATATATATATATATATATATATATAGGTGGATGAATGTATACACATCCGTATGTATGTGTGTGTATATATGAATACATATGTATGCACATGTATGAGTGGGTAAATATGTTCGTGTGGATATGGATATACGCGTATGTGTGAGCCCCTGCATATGTCTGTGTGTGTGCATGTGTGTGTATGTGTATGTGCCTACATAGTATGTGGATGTTTGTGAGTGTATGTGCACATACATGTATGTGTGTACATATATGTGTGTATGTGCGTGTATGTGTGTATATATATCTTCTCCTACCTATTTTCCATCTTACTTGTGTGTGTGTGGGTGCGTGTAGGTATGTCTGAATGATTAAGCGCATATATACCTGCGTGTTTTGGTTGGGGGGGAAGTATACATATATATGTATATATATATATATATATATATATATATATATATATATATATATATATATATATAAAATAAAAAAAATAAAAATAATTGTTAGCGGTGGATGTGTGTGAGTACGTGTGTGAGTGTGTAGGTGGGTATGTGTATATATGTATGCTCCTACATATATTTCTATGTATGTGCGTGTGTGTATGTGTGTGTGCCTGCGTGCGTGTGCTTGTGCATGTGTGCATGTACATTAATGTAGATGTATGCGTGTGTGATTGTGTGTGAGTGCGTGCTATACATGGGAAAGAAAGTCTTTAAAAAGAACCCTAAAAAAACCATAAAAACCTTCACCAAATGGACCAAAAGCCACTCTTTGAAAATAACTTTGACCGGACAATTGGAAGACTTACAGTTG
>NC_136492.1:116924518-116969518 GCF_053919585.1 Euprymna scolopes | reverse complement strand
ATACGAAAGTATAGATCTATGCGTTAACTTTAAATATTTACTTCAAAAGTGCTCAATACGTAGGTAGAGCTAGTTAGTAATTTATAAAACATATATGGCGACTAACCTACACTGAATATTCTGCGTTTCATCCACTGTACGATTCGTCAGGCTTATGCGCATAAGCCTGACGAATCCTACAGTGGATGAAACGCAGAATATTCAGTGTAGCTTAGTGTCGCCATATATATTTTATAAATTACTATATATATATATATATATATATATATATATATATATATATATATATATATATATATATATATATATATATGTATAGTATTTCGGGATAATGTTTTATACTGTGAGCAATTCTTCATGTCAACCTTCAGCAAACCCTACCAATAAAAAATAAAAGCATATGAAGCATTTCACCAAAATTTTATGAACAATTTTTTCAATTAATTTCTTTATACCTGATATTTCTGCATTTCATAATCATTCAACATTTATGAATATATCCCAAAGCATTTATTCTAACATCTAAGGTTCTATACTGTTTTTTTTTTTTGTAAATTGTAAACCCATTTGAGAAATATTGTTTTTTGGCTGTTAAAAGAAAATGGCCTTCTCATTTCATTTTGAAATTCGTTGACAATGAACTAACTCGTATGAACGCCTGTCCAACTAAATAAGCAAATAAAAAAGATTCAATACCGAAAGATTTAGTCATCTTTGAAATTCAAGATCTCCAACTATAGCGTCAATATTTCATCATGAGCAATTATAGTCTATTGTCTTCAGCAAAATACGGATAATGTCAAGCGCTCATGTTGACTATGAGATACAAACATATGTTACTATCTTCTGTTTTCTCGCCCATTTTGGAGGTTTGTTTTAGTTTGTCTATTCTTTTAACGGTCTAATCAATTTCCTTTATTTTTAATTTTCATTAAATATCGTTCACTGATTGAAACTGTTTCCTTCTTACTATAGGCTATAAAAAGAAAGATTAGAATTAATGCGTCCACATACTATGTTTAGCATAGTTTCTCTTATAATATATAACTTTAGTTTAAAGTTTTAGGTATATTCTGAACATATCATCCGGAAATGTATAACTGAACTTTATCCTTATTAGAATTATTTAACTCATTATTCGTACTAGCAAGACTCGTGAAAATTTTCAAGTGGGTATTTTCATCATAATGTGTTTTGGTCGAGAGAACACGATTAACATTAAGAACATGTAAGTTTATAAAATTGTCCATGCCAGTATTACCCATTGTGTTTTAAATACAGATTTCACTGAAATGAGATAATCAATAAGTACTAATAAATATTCAAGAAATTATATTGTGCTGCATACGTCATAGAAAAAAAAAGCAAAAAACAAAATCGCAATTTTTTTAATTTACACCTTCGTTCCAGCATTCCTTGGCAGAACATCTTGTGTCTCGAATATTCCTCTCATTTCGCTAACTCCCTATTTCGGTTAAAACTTGCCTCCCACTGCAAATATTTTGATCAAACATTATAACATGCAAGTCCAAGAAGCTAAAAGAGCAAAGTTTATATAACCGATTAATCCTGAAGTGCGAGAATTAGAAAAAAAAATATTTTAATATTTTTTTTTTATTTCCAAAGGTAGCTCTCTAAGCAACACTGACACACAGACATCCGCACACACAGAGAAACATACACGAATGTATATATATATATATATATATATATGCTTTTCTCATATCAAAATATGAAGTTCGGGTCGATGTTTAGCATCTAGTATATGTGAGAGATATGTTACCGGTAGTTGTCAGTACATATGTGTATTCACGTATGTATGTATGTGTGTATGTATGTATTTATGCCCGAATTAAACTTTGTTATACGTTATATTTAAGAGTTATATTGTTACATTGCTATATACTGTATTTAATAAAAAAAAATCATTCAAATTAGTAAATTTCTAAATGCTAAACATATATTTATAACTGGACAAAAACCGAACTTTTGGACACGGTTTACAATTCCACAAACTTCAAGCACTGTAGAAACTATGTTTCGACAAGCCATATCTGTAATGCAAGTTATAATATTATTTAATAAATAAAACTTACCAAATACGCGAACCATCGGCGGAATGTGTGTTCAATTGAATAGTTCTTTGAAGTCCTTTAATAAGAATCCCCCTCATATATATATATATATATATATATATATATATATATATATATATATATATATATATGTATATATATACATATATATATAAATATATATATATATATATATATGGTGGTGTGTGTATGTCTGTATATATATATATATATATATATATGTGTGTGTGTGTGTGTGTGTGTGTGTGTGTGTGTGTGTGTGTGTGTGTGTGTGTGTGTGTGTAATTTTGATACATCTCATGCATGTAGGCGTTGACTTTTCATATGTCTCTAGTCTGGTCTGTCCCGAGGAGTTAAAAAAAATCAAGGATCAATATTGTATGGGTTTTATGTAGTGTAGTAATTTATTATGTATTTATCTGTACATGTATATAATGTTTAGTCGCATGCGTTGAATTTATGACTTGTTAATATATTCGTCTGAATTATTTCTTAAAAATACACATTTGTTGTCAATATTTACAGTAAAAACAGACACCTATGAAATTGATAGTAAAACAGAAATGCAGAGAGGTTACCTTTCTTTTCTATATGTGTTCATAATTATTCCTCCAGAAAAACGGCCTTTGCCATACATAGTTTAGAACAATATTATCAAGTGAGTTTATTTCAGAAATGGTCACAATTACAGCACAACATTCTTCATGTCTATAAAAATTATATTTACATGATATTCGATTTAACAGCATCGAACCTATTCTGTTCATGAAAATTAAACCGAATTACCTCTTTTTTATCTTATTCTGTGCCCTGGACGTGTCGGTGGGGCATTAGAATACGCCGACTGCCCCCCTGCAGAGGGTAAACGTCCCTCAATGGGGGTCCTGGATATGACCTTAAACTTTATCCAGTGGTGAGGCCCCAGCTTGTGGGCTTTGGGGAGTGTGGAACCACCCTTTAATTACCATTGCTCCCAGGTCCACTCTGACCCGGAGTGGTAGTACATGTTAGGGTCCCAACTATGGGTTAAATAGAAACCGACGTGAAAACAAGTAATATATTCTATTAAGAAAAACGTTTCTTCTTCAAAATCTTTTGATTCGGCATTAAATGACCCGAAAAGGGTTGATATGCCGTAAAACAACCAACCAACCAACTTATTCTGTGTCCCTTGGTTTTTCCTTGAGTTGCTTTTGTTCTGTCGTTCATCCCATCTGAAAACCAAAGCTTTTTCAAAACATATTAACCGACGAAATCTTTGTGCTTGTTTTCTTTTTATTGCAATGAAGTTTTTTTTTTTTTTCCGCACAATGATTTTACTACGTCGTTGTCGTTTCACGTTACTTTTAGAAGGAGGTAGTGTTAATCATTTTACTACGATCTTAACCATTATTTGCTTCTTCCCGCCGGTAGTACGAGAACTTTCACTCTCCATTTACTTGGATTTGCATTGCCTATTACCCAAAAGTCAACTCTATGCTATCTCCTCCGAATCTGCCACCAAATCCCAATCAGAGAACGGTTCTGTAAGGTTGCAATCCGATTATTGCAAGCTATGTGTCAACGACCGCTCAGCTTTATTTGGCCTGCCCCTCTAATATTTTCATGCTGCTATTCGAAAACAAAACTACCTACATCTACATTCATCCCTTTGATAAACATACAATTATGAATTTAAGATATAAAAAAAAACATAAATCTCCAATATAGAATACTATTCAGTATTAATTGTTGTGAAATGCAAAGAGAGAAATAAGTCATTTCAGCAAAGATGTATACAGAGAAAACGATGAATTTAAACAAACAAGAGAGAAAAACGTGGAAATAATGAAGACGAGATTGCGTGTGTGGTAAATAAGGGGCGGTGATAGAATCCCCTTACTCCTTCGGCTGATGTCCAATGTCACTTGAAGACCAGAACGCCAAACGCTGCGGATTTGTTTGAAGTAGGCAGTTTAATGCGGTCGGCATTGCCAATGTTGCCAAACAGAAAGATGTTCGCCTTCGGGCAATAACAAGGCTTCACATCCATGAACGCTGTAATCGTTCGCAGATGTTTTCGCAATAAACCTCACGACTACCTTTGATTTAGTTAATACCCTTGGTTAACCGCCAAGAGAAACCGCAAGGGGTAAAGAAGGTAAAAGGATACAGAGAGGTAAGCATAATTTAAATTTTCATTAGCTTTACATTCGAAAGCAAAAAGTACAGGTCGCAGTTATCAGGAACCTATAACTGAGAGGTAAATTTCCCATAAAATAATGATAAAAAGATTACAATGAGCTATTGATGACGTATTAAAGAAAATAAAATGCACTAATATACTACCAAGGAGGCCAAAATGCGAATAAGCACGTTTCTAAAAAAATAGTACTAAAAACTAATAACACGTTTGACATTAAACGAAGGTCCTCAAATAACCGTATTAAATCTGGTCAAATATATGATTTACAAAATTAATGCAAAACAAGTATTGTAATTACCAGAGTATTTAGTAATATTATAGTTATGCCCATTGAAATAATCACTGTTATTTATTAAAGGGCAAACACTATTGTTTTCCGTATATTTATCGAATTCGTTAACAAATGTGCGTCTGTAAATTTAATAAAAACCTACAAGGTTGATTATGTATGAATTTTAATGGAGGTTATTTTTATATTATGTTTTCCTACCGAAAAATATGTGTAATACATTATCATATATACTTATAAAATTTTATTCGAAGTAATTAAAAATATGCGCTTATTATTGTATGTACATGCGTGTGCACACACACACATATATATATCTATATCTATATATATATATATATATATATATATATATATATAGTGTACGTGTATAAGCAAGACAAACGTGATGTATTTTAAATACGTGAGATACAAACTAAAATTTCATTTTGTAAAGAGAATTTTTTTATAGATCAAGTAATATGCAACCAAATCTGCAAATACGTTAAGAGAACTATTAGCACATGAACAGGAGTACACACAAATCGCGACTCCACGATTCATACGCATCTTTCTAAAATTATATACAAATATCCCGGCTTGTCGTACAACATGATGTAACTGTAAGCTTTTATTTTATAGACGTACAACCAGCCAAGGCAAATGGTGAAGTAAAAATGCTATTTTTAAGTAAAAATCTACCAAAAATAAATGTTAGAATAGACAAACCCTTACAAAGAAACGGGCACTTGTCAGAAACAACGCTCAATTTATGTGACGATTAAAGGACAGAATAAGGGAAAGCACGAGTCACGAAAGTAAAGCTATGCTCCACTGGTTTAATCTCTTTGACTTGCAATATCAGATCACATCCTCGGCCAGGACACTAACGGATGAACCCCAATTTCGTCACATAAAACTTTATTACAACTTCAAATCTCTTTATTTTTTTACAACGAAGTCACCACATATCAAGGCCCATAGGCCATTCGGGGATAAGGGTTATTGCGTGTACAGTAATCAATGGAATAATATCGTAGTAATCGCTAGTAATGGAGACCTGATAAACTGTCTTACTAAAGGGGCCAGTTCATCAGGAACTTTTTTATGTTGGACTTGAAGACATCCAAGTTGTAGTCAGATTGGAAGGCAGGAAAACAGAAGAGAGTTCCATAGGCGCGCACGTCTAAGAAAAAAAAGCTTTGTTCATGAAATCTACGTTTTGATTTAGGCACAGATAAAGAGTGCGGAAAATTATTGTTGTGGAGACGCCCACTAATTAGCATACGTTGGTGAACAAGATATAGATAAAGGTATCAAGTCAGTAAGACCGGAGAGCTGTGTTCGAACGCCCGATTAGGCAAGACGCATGTGCCGGTTGCTCCATGAAAGACTTTAACACGCCCTCTGCAGGACAATCGTCCTACTGCAGTACAACTGCACCTTTGTAAATATGTATTATATTTTCGTCTTAATATATTTGTTTTACCTTTATTTTCTGCGTTCGTGTTGTAATTGATACATACACAACAATTATTGACAGTGGTTTAATCTAGACGGGTATTTTTCGTGAAAGATTGGCGAGGAGGCGAGAAATTGGAGCTCATACGAGCACTTCCCATGGAAATAACGATAAAACAACGACAGGTCTGCAAGGTCTCTTCTGTGGAAGAGAGTTTAAGGGAAGAGAAAAGTGCATCCCCCACTAGGCTACGAAGTTTATATTCTTCCTTGTTAATATTTCTTAAGCATTGTCCAAATAGTAGCTCCTTACACCCAAGTAACGATGTGCCTGGTTGTGGGTGAACGTGAGTAAAATAAAATTTTAAAAACAAAATCACCACCGAAAAAATGAATCAATATTAGAAGATAACCTTGAGACAAAAAACAATTGTTCCAAATTCTGCCATTGTTCCCTGGTCTACTCGGACCCAGAGCGGTAGTACCTGTTAGGACGCCAACTATGGGTTAAATAGGAACTGCCTTAAGAAAAAGCAGATATATTCTATTAAAAAATGTCTTCGAAATCACTGGGTTCGGCATTAAATAATCTAAAAATTGTTGATATGTCGTAAAACAAAAACAATCCATCAACAACAACAACAACCAAATTCTGCATTCGATTACTTAAAAATGATCATAAAAGACAACAATTGAATGAAATATTATACCAATCACATTAAATCAACGTTTACCAGTCGAGACTGCTATTCTTCAGGGTTTAGTCGTTAATGAAACCTTACTGTTTATCTTATAGTTGCACGTCATACATCGTTCTCTCAGAGCTTGAACTCATTATAAAACGCAATTGTATTTTAAATAGTATTCTGCATAGATGGGATTGTTATGCGTGTATGTATGCATGAACGCATACGCATACACGCACATGTATATATATATATATATATATATATATATATATATATATATATATATACACATTCAAAATGGCGTGATGTAAATATATTATACGTTTTTGACAGCTTCTCTTCGAATTTTCAGATTTTTAATCATGTCATAACACATTTATCTCCTTTTGATGGTTGGTATTTCTTCTGAGGAGTTATGGGCAAAATAGATTTCCCTGATTGATATAATAATAAAGCCAATGATTTTGTGATACAAAACAGATACTGTCTGTCAAGAGTTGGAAATGTCAACTGAATTAAAGGAATACATTTTAAGATGGTCAACATCATAGACTGTAGAATAAAGAGTTTTGTCATTCATTCATAATATATCTCATAAATGCAACTTTGTCTGCGTGTGTGTGAGTTCGTTCATTATAGACTCGAAAACGGCTGAACCGATTTTTTATGAAATTTCACACAAAGTTACTTGCTGTGCCTAGTAGTGTTTTAAGCATCGAAATGTTTTCAACAATATCGGCATCTGGTAATCGGTATGTATTATTGTTTGTATGCAAATGAAAATGACCGGCCATTTTTCCAGGTCGTTGCTTAGCGATGAACCAGACTGACGCTGACACACAGTTTCTATTATGAAATTATTCGTACTACTACTTTAGAATTTACAGCGCACGCAAAGACGCTCACCCGCACACAGGCAAACACGACGACGTCAACGTATTTTCTCTTTTTTCCTTTTTCTTTTTTTTTGTTTGACGACGTACCTCCTTTATATTGTTCCGTTAATTCGAAAAACGTTTCTTTATATAATTGGCCAATTTACTTTCTTAGATCAAAAATTCACAGACGGTAATGCCTCAGTAATAGTATAAGTACAACGTAACATTTTGTTATATTTTACAATAGTTCCTCGCTGTTTTTCATTGACTTGGCTTTAATTAACAATTCAAATAACATTCATTTATACAAATAAAAATTAATTCCCTTACTAAAATTGATTTTTTTCTTTGATTAACTCATAAAACAAAAAAACTCATCATAGCGACAATAAAACCATATTGCTTATACAATACTTATGCATTTACGAATACTTATTTAAAATTTTCTCTTTTCTCATGTAATTTTCTCATGAATTTTGATTGAGATTTATTTATTTATATTTTTAGATATACATTTTTTTCTTACACTTAATTTATTTTTCGTAAATCTTACTTTGTTTTATATGGGGAGATATATTAAAGTTTACAAAACTGCATATTTCTATGCAATTTCTAACTCTTCAGTGATGTATCGGGTAATTTACATATATTGATTGCCTATTTTACCGGGCATTAAAAAAAATAACACATGCATTTCCTTAACATTGACCCGATAAACCATTCTTTCTACAGCTAACTAAATAATTATCTACCCAACCCTTTCTGAGTACTTGCTTGGAGCATTCCATTTCGATTCCCCACACTCCCACAGAATAATTTTCCAACAATGACTCTTCTCTCTATTTACCGTGTTTATTCCTTCTTAAACTTTGCCAGCAGTGCAGAGCTCATTAACCTGAAGTATTTTTGTAACAAAATAAAACAGTTACATGTGTGTATGTTACATATAAGGGTTTCATTGAGAGAGTCTTATTATAGTGTTTGTTGTAGAAGACTTAGTGAGATTGTTCATGTTATAAGAGATTCTTATATATTAAATGTTCATTCCTTAATTGTGTTTATGGAAGAAGAAGGAGATCCTCTTTGAGTGATGACATAGTGTTCACACAGTTCGGACATTGTATAGACATGATGATGTTGAGACGTGTATGTAAAGACATTTTATAACACAAATATATAATACAATTTCACTTTACCTTTTCATAAGATTCATAAGACAAAACGAGCTTTACAAAACACATCATGATTTATTTCGTCACTCGGCCGTGTTTCCATCACCAAGAATTCAAGGCTTCACATTTTTTTTTCTTGAAGTGACGTCTCGCTTCCTAGACGACTGACTCTCTCCGAGTTTCTTCACTGACTTACTCTAAAGTTTTTTCTCTATTCCTAGAACTTTCTATTTTCCGTGACGTCATACACATGTTAAAACATGTGCCTTCTTTCACGTGTCCTGGACATACGTGTCCAAAACTTTTCCTATTTCTACAAAAGGAATTTTAACCTATATTCAATGTGTTAAAAACATTATCTTATAAGCTGCATTCTTTCAATTTA
Organism: Euprymna scolopes; assembly: GCF_053919585.1. Lineage (NCBI taxonomy): Eukaryota > Metazoa > Mollusca > Cephalopoda > Sepiida > Sepiolidae > Euprymna > Euprymna scolopes. Next base: position 116,960,384 of record NC_136492.1, on the reverse strand, counting down.
AAATTTCATAACAAACTTGAGAGTTCACATTCTTTCCTTGAAATATTTATCTATATCCTAAAAAAATGTTTGTTTTACATTTTTAAATTCTCACACGTAATCTATTTCTAAACTAAATTACGAGGTTCGAATTGTTATTTCATTTTCATTTTAAACTAAATTCTCCATTTTTATACTTACATGAAAAGGGGGCAGCCCTTATCATGTAACATTTAGACAGTAAGCTCTATGGTATTGAGATATTGAAACCGAATAAACAGACTAAAAATGTGAATTTGGTAAAACCTAGAATTTTAATTTAATCAGAAGCATTCGGTCCTTATAATTCTTTTATCTGTATTTGACTGTAAACTCGGCATAATTGCTTTCATTATGAGCAGTCCTAAACAATTGTGTTGGCTTTGGAATAAAATTTTAGCCGTGCAACTATAAATTATTTTGCGCTTTCGAGCATTCATTGACCAGCAACTGATCCTGAAGAAATTGCCAAACGGTCTACACATATATTTAGTGAAAATTCAATTCAGAGGTTTTTAAAAGTCGGTTTAACAAAATATAGGCTTACACAACCAAGCACAAGTAATATGCCCGGCAACATAAGGTAAATCATTTTTTGCCATAGTTGACTATTTGTAAAACTATACAACTATAGCCACATAAATTTTACAACGAATAAATAGTGGATGTTGACCCTGTGGTTTTTTCACATAGAGTTAAAGAAATCATACTTTCCACAACCTTGACAAAATAGTTTATTTAAAGCTGGAAGAATATCTGCTAACGGGTCAAATCAGGAAAATTAGATTGTTGCTTGCAGGTTGTATTAACTATGTGGAAGCTACATTGATCAGTAGCTGTTAATATAACCAACATTTACGACAGTAATTTTAGGATTACAAAAAGAAAACGAATTTTCCAAATATACAGAGATTAAGCATCAAAATTGAATTAAGTATACCCCCGACCCAGGTCGAGTAAGCTGCTAGTATATATATATATATATATATATATATATATATATATATATATATAAACTCATGGTTTAAATAACTACGGACACTAGTATTTATTCCATCCGAGCTGATCTGTGCACGAAGTTACGGTTGCCACTGGTCATTAAAGTTAGCTCCGCAACGAAGACATCTCTGTTGCCAATTGCAAGGAACATAACAAGAGAGTCAGCTGACTGAATTCTTTATTCACAATACTGCTCCACACTTAAAAAGCAATACTTTTAAAGGAGTGCATGCGTATATATATATATATATATATATATATATATATATATGTATATATATATGTATATATATGTATATATATATATATATATATATATATATATATATATATATATATATATGCTGGAAAAATTGTCGGATCCTTCTATCGATCCAGTAGATATCTCACTGCTGATGCAATTTTCTATCTATATAAGAGCCAGATACGTCCAAGGATGGAATACTGTTGCCACATATGGGCAGGACCTGTTAGAAAGGCTTGTCCTGCCTTGATAGGGTTCAAAATAGACTTCGTAGCCTGGTGGGAGATGTCCTTTTCTCTTCGCTGCAACCTCTATCTCACAGAAGAGATGTTGCGAGTTTGTCTCTGCTTTATCGTTATTTTCGTGGAAAGTGATCGACTGAGCTTCAATCTATGGTCCCCCTCGCCAAACTTTCACAAGAAACACTAGACTAGCTGAAAACATTATCAATAATTTTCCCCACTCTTTATCTGTTCCTAAACCTAAACATAGATTCTATGATCAAAGCTTCTTTCTTAGAACTGCACGCCTGTGGAATCGTCTTCCGTTTTCCTGCTTTCCAGCTGTCTATAATATGGTTGTCTTGAAGTCCAACCTGAACATAGTTCTGATGAGCCGTTCCACTTAAGTTAATAAATTTACCGAACTTCCATTACTATTGACTACTATATTGTCCTTTTGACTACTCTACACTCTTTAACCCTTATCCTTGAGTGGCCGATCGGCCTTGATAAGTGGTTCCACCTATGTAAATATATATATATATATATATATATACATATATATATATATATATATATATATATATATGTTTGTAAATTTTCGGGGCGGTAGAAAATTAAATTATGGCTGACCACACACCAATCAACATGATCATTAAAAGAATAAAAAAAAAATGAAAAGAAAGGTTAACTAACCAGGTTTCGTTCCTCGCTCAACAAATCGAAATCGAGGAACATACAATTACAAAAATAATCATGGATATGGCGGGAGAGTAAAAAAAAAACAAAAAAAAACGAAGAATAAAAGCTGGCCGAAAAATTATATAGAAACTAAATTAAGTTATTTTTGGTTTCAACGAGAAACTCTCAAGGACTTAATAAATATAGTGTCCAGAATTTTTCTAGAATTTTTAGATGAAAGGGCGAGTGCGACTTACTCAAGATCGTAAACATGTCAGCACTGACATTCGTGGCACACGCATGGTTATGCATATAATCCTGGTTTTATATATATATATATATATATATATATATATATATATATATATATATATATATATATATATATATGTATATATATATGTATATATATATATATATATATATAACCATGCACACGCATTATTATATATATCTATATATCTATATCTTTATCTGTATTTGTTTATGCATATTTATATATGCATTATATGTACGGAGAGTGCACATATTATATACATATGGTCGTTGAATATGACTGTCTATTGGCATGTATGCGTATATTTGGGTGTTAATTGTGCATGCATATATATCTATATATATATATATATATATATATATCAATCTATCTATATATATATAAATATATATATATACATGTATATATATATATATATATATATATATATATATATATATATATATATATATATATATATATATATATATATATGTATCCTTATGCACGTTTTTTATGTAATAGCTACTATTGGTCTAGGGATTAAATATAAATATTATTATTAAAACTATTATTATTATTATTATTATTATTATTATTATTATTAGTAGTAGTAGTATTATTATTACTATTATTATTTAATAAATATTGTCTTTATTATCAATACATCCAGAGTGACTTTCAAGCCAAAAGCACATAAAGTGAAGTACCTGCTCTGATATTTTCCTCGGTCTGTATGAGCATTCCTTCGGGGCTGAGCCAATTTTCCTTCAGGAGCTAGACTAATTGTATTCTCATTTAATTATTTACTAATATTAATTTTATTGATTTTTATTATTATTATTATTATTATTATTATTATTATTATTATTCATTTATTTAGTTATTTATTTATTTATCTATGTTCGTCCCATTTTTATTGATGGGTAGACGGAATTAACTCACCATTAAAAAAGCTGACATTGACTCTAACTCTGCCCTCTTCAGCAATTTTTATAATAATAATAATAATAATAATAATAATAATAATAATAATAATAATAATTATTATTATTATTATTATTATTATTGTGATTGTTATTATTATTATCATTATTATTATTGTTATCATCATAACTAATAATTACATTATTTTTACCGTGTAACAATTTCATTTCTATCAATTATACATATTAAAATCAATTGCGTCTCATTTTTCCCGTGTGAATTAAACGCTTTTACGTTGCAGTATTAAAAAAAAATAAAAAAACACAATCTTCTTCAACAAACAGCTAAAATGATTCCCGTTAACTGTTTCGAACATGATTTCTAGGAATAAACGCTGTCCACGCAGCAAATCTCAAGTTCTTCCAATGGTTTTCATTTTCTTTTTCATTTGGATACTTTTTTTGTGACCAAGAGCGGAGGTGCGCTTGAAATATAAGAAAATAACAATAAAAATATTAAATACAAAAAGTAACATTGTTTTTCATGCTTCAAAAAACCCTCATACCCTTTAAATCAACATATATATATATATATATATATATGCATATATATATATACATGTATATATGCATATACATATATAAATACATATATATATATATATATGTTGGTGTGTGTATATACCTATGAGTGTCTAACAATAACTAAAGTGTTTTCAACTTAAATATATATTTTTATATCTTTCTGTAGTTTTAACACAATCCAAGATAATGGGAAATTAATTATTGTCTATTAAATTATCAGAAATATAGATATTGCATATAAAATTAATAGCATTTATTTCGATTTATTTTCAGCATAAATTTCTCCTACTTTATTTAGATGCACATCCACCATCACACCTACACACCCACTCACACACCCCACCTGCCCCCATATATATACATATATACATATATATATATATATATATATATATATATATATATATATATATATATATATATGATTAGTTTTTTTGGAAAAAGAATTCCAGCAGAGTGCTCAATTAAAAGGAAAATCCAAATTTTAAGAGCGTACTTATATTTTGTGTACAGAAAGTTGTTAGTTGAGACAGGTCATTGGTACCGTCGGTTTCAAGCCCGATAATAAGGCCCGTTTAAGGTATCCTTATCGAGCTCTCTTCAGCCAATATTCGTCGAATATTGGCTGAAGAGAGCTCGATAAGGATACCTTAAACGGGCCTTATTATCGGGCTTGAAACCGACGGTACCAATGACCTGTCTCAACTAACAACTTTCTGTACACAAAATATATATATATATATATATATATATATATATATATCTTCTTATCGCATACGCAGCGAACAAATTTAGTCGTATTCTGATATGCTGAAATATACAAAAGGAATTGTTATAGGCATATGGAAATATAATAAACGAGAAAATGCTGCAAAAAATACGATATATATATATATATATATATATATATATATATATATATATATATATATATATATATATATATATATATTAGAGAAAGATGTAAAGTTGTGATTAAGAAAGAATAAAGCGAGGGAGAAGGGACAGACATATTGATGGCTATATATAGGAATATGTCTAATGTTATTCTCATACAATTTATTAGTTTTTAATAAAAATATATGTCTATCGCTTGGAATATATTTACACGGTTAGTCGTATAAATACAAACGATTTAAACACTCATGAGAAACACGGAATTACTTCGTTCTTGTGTGTAGGAATATGTGTGTGTGCGCGCGCGTTTGCGTGTGTGTGCGTGTGTGTGTGTGTGTGTGTGTGGATTTGTTTGTGTGTGTGTTTGTGTGGGTCCCTGGGTGTGTTTGTGAGTGTGTGTCAGCATTGCATAAATTTGAGATAGGTTTCCCATTTGGAGAGATCAGTTTGGCAATCTGACCGAGAAAGCATGTAAATCTCTCCTGTCCCATAGCTCATTGTAAAATCTGCTCAGGTCAACAGAGATCCCAGCCGCTTTAGGTCATCGACTCCCTCAGAAAATCCCCTGTCTTCCCTTCAACCTCCAGACTTCACATCCGCTTACAGTCTGAATAGCATACGTGGGATACATCCTTGACGACCCACACCCTTAACACAAACCCTCCGACCCAAAACACCGTAGGTGCCATGTTTTTCACACACCTCCGCTTCAGAACTCAATATTCGACTCGAGTAGGTCTGTGTCCCCACCATCCGTTTAAAAGAAAACTGCCATTTCCCCTCTTTATTTATCCCGTGCTCTTCTCAGCTGTCCTCACTAGGGTCACACTGTGGCGACGACAAGCACACCAATAGCAACGTGATTAGACCAGTAATTCTTTTCAGTTTTCAGATAAGCAAAACTTTTTTTTTTTTTTTTTTAAGGAGACGGGTGTCTTTAGATGAAGCCATTTAATCTGCACGTTTAACGATACAAATTTCTAACTGTGGTGGATTGACAGACCGGAAATGCTATTTAAAATATTAGCGTTGCACACAGAAATATTTTGTTTCGCATTTTAGCCTGGCAAACAAAACAGCTCTTTATAGCGAACACTTACAACAATAAGTTTTCAAACTGTTTTATGTAGACATTTAACGTCGTCGTAGACTTTTGTGATTTTTTTATGTTATTGTTATACATCTTATGAGATGATTAACCAATTCCTATGTTTTCAGGTTAAACTGAACAGGTGCAGTTAGGATTTGAATGCATCCTACTAAACTCTGATTGTCACAACTGATAGATTCCAAAATAGCAACCTGGACATGAGAACACACCAGAAGAACGACATGCCATACAATTCTGTTTCAAGCTTGAACAGATTTAATGGAAACAGACTGCTTTTGGAATATCTTGCTTGTATCAAGCATCATTTTCCGAGTAGCGTAAGAGATGTAAAGAAGGCAGAACGTCTACGAGAGATGATGATGCGTGACGGAGAAGAAAGGAATCAAAATACAAAATTGGATTGTCCAAATAAAGAATTTCATAGAAAAGGGTCGTGGTGTGTCCATTGAGATTAAAGTACACCGTTTCATGTCAGTGTGGGAACGGTACACAACTGAGGATGCGAAGGATTTGCGCGAAGTGTATCTCAAGACTACTAAAGTTTTATCAATAAAAGGGTCCTCATAAAAAAAAACGTCTGGTAAGTTATTGAAGTGTTAGTAAAAACAATTGCAACATTAGCAATACACACATTGTAAATCTTACTTAAAAACTATACCCTACACAATAAACCAAGTTCAACTTATGAGTGTTGTATAGCAAGACAACATTTAATAGGCCAAACAATAAAATAACGCATTAAAATGTTAATTGAAATGTTACTGTAACATAAAATATTTCTTTTTAACAGCTATGCGATGTGCACGAAGAAAAATATATTTATAATGCTAGTGCGAACAATCCAAACGATGATATGTCCAAATTTACCGAAACACATGTTCCGTCAAAGTTTAATGTTACAAGTAAACATGCCATTAAAATTTCGATCGATGTGTTAAACTTTAGCTTGACAGACAAACCAGCTATCGTTTCAAACCTTTGCGATACAGATACTGCTATCTTATATATATATATATATATATATATATATATATATATATATATATATATATATATATATAGAGAGAGAGAGAGAGAGAGAGAGAGAGACAGACAGACAGACAGACAGAGAGAGAGAGAGAGAGAGAGATTAATAAAAATAAAATAAAAATACCAGCGATGGTTGAGGTTATGTTGTAACCACACAATTTACAATATTTGCGTGATACAGTAACAAAAGAGTTTGACAACTAAGTCATAATACATAATAGAACACGTAATAAAGTCCACCCTGTAAAACAAGATAAATTATAATTTAGTGTTTTTAGTAAAAGAAAAATATTAAGGTAAAGGCCCCTTCAGTCTTGATTAACTATGGATACCGCCGTAGAGGTGGCTGTGTGGGATATTTTTGTGTCAAGAAGTGCTCAATCACGAACGACCCCTTCTTGAGACGACATTCTAAAATACCAGTGCCTAGTGCAGTATTGACAGGTCAATAAATACGCTTGAATATGATGTTTTGATTAATGTACATTTCGTGTTTATTATTATATTATATTTGTGTCAAATATATTGGAATTATTTAAAACGTTTAAAAAATAAATCGTTGGACATCACTGAGAATAGAAACCTCAACGTTAAGCTTACGATTTACTTTTTCATTTACCGTTTATGACTAGGCTATGAAGACATGTTTGCTGAAAGACTAAAAATTTAAAGACAAACCACAACTATTTCGTTACGCATGCATGTTCCTAATGCCGTCGTTTGAGCTTCACCTGGCAAATCTTACTTTTTTATTGTAACATTTTGCACTGATTTCCTCGGTTAAAACCAATATTTGCATGAATTTGAATACGCTATATATTAAGTTTCATTCTGTAGACAAAAAATTCTAGGAGGAGTTTAGTTGGCAACATATATATATATATATATATATATATATATATATATATATATATATCATGTAATAGTTATATTATGGTTCGCGTTTACTAAAAATTTGTACGCAAATATTACGACAGTATAAATTAAGTAGAATATCTGCATGAATAAAATTACACATAACAGTAAACTAAAGGGGATAAGCCAATAAGAACATCTAAACTACTAATTAGGGCATTAATCAAAATAAATGTTAAAATGGATATTAAAATTAGCTAGACTTTCGCCAATGATTACAATTCCACGACCAATTTATAACAGCTTATTTTTTCTTTTTTAATAAAAAGAAAATATCGTTTTTATATGAATATAAATACACTAAAAAATGATAGAAGTATATATATATATAAATTATTATTATTATTATAATTATAACTATTATTGCCGTTTTATCTGTTTAGTTACACATGTTTCTGTTACAGATTCGTACTAACGATCTCCCAACTTCGACAGACTTTTTTTTTACACAGTGATCACCACCTACCAAGGCCCGGAAGCCACTCAGGGATAAGGGTTATTGCAAGTACAGTACGTTAGTGTGGAGATTTGATGAAGTGTTTACTTTAGGGGGCGGCTCATTGGGAATTTGTTAACGTTGGACTTGAAGACGTCCAAGTTGTAGTCCTAGTGACATATGGCCGAGTGGTCCTAGACGTTGTATCAAAGTTTACAGTTACCCAAAGGTGCTGAGTTCAATCCTGAACGAAGGCAGTGAAAAAAGTAACATTGAAAAACAGAGAATCAGCAACTATGTCCCAAAGCCTAGCTGGAGTCCGAACACGGTACCCCGTAATAATAATAAAGGGTTGGGTTCGAGACTCCTAACAAACCGTTCACCTGACGAAGGCCGGAGGGCAAAACGGCCGAAACGTTGTGACAATAACAACCAAGATGAGGAAGTCAGTCCGACAATCTCAATCAATGAAAACAACTCATCTCAAAAATACAGACAATTACTAGGGCTGTATGTCGATGACTACAAATGTATTTTATAAAGCCCCCCTCTTTAGGTTGAGCACTGTCGTAAATAATCTCACTCGCTACTTAATTTGGCTGAAAAATGCGAAGCTCGCAGTTTGTTTACAAACAAGCGTTGTAGCACTTTACAAGTAGCGGACGGATGTTAATTTAAATAACAGATTTGTTGCGGGCACTGCTTCCGTGGTCGAAGGGTAGAACTGCCGACTGTCATCACGACGGTTCTAGGTTCGATCCTCGGCTTGGGATAGGTGCTAGTCTAGCGGCACTGATGAGTTGTGATACAACGAAACTTATATATATATATATATATTCGGGACTACTAAAACTACACGTCGAGACAAATATGGTTAACACATACAACGCATGTAATTCCCAATGGTCATTGATCTGGAACTAACCTGATTAAACGTTGCTTAAATCCGGTGATCTGCCGAGAACTTGTGTCAACGCGATTATGCTGCATAATAAAAAAATAGATCAAAACTCACGTAATGCAAACATTGGAAATTTTGTTTGAGATGTATGCGTGACACCCCAAAATACTATTTACTGTTTACTCATGCCGTAGTAAGAAAATACTCTAATACCACTGAGCAATAGATTTTCTTTTAATTCTACGTGTGATATATATGTGGAAATTTAATTAAACTCTCTTATGTTGCCATAAGAATCGAAATATTATTAACAACATGCGTGTACCACAGAAATAGTAAAAAGTTATGCATCTGAGATATCAACAAAAACAAAGTTCGAAACATGCACAACAACGCTAAACTGACACAGACACAATAAATATACTCATATATAACACGTGATCCCCAAACTAACCTTTTTAAGCCTGCACGTTACGCACACACAAACACTATTTTTTAAGAATACATGGAATAAAACTATAAAATTCTATTAAAAAAAACTAACTTTAAAGCAAAAATATTAGTATTTCAAAATAAAGCATGACAAATAAATATGATATATCGAATTAAGCATTACCGACCGATATACATGATATTTCAAATGTTTATATCATTGCTCCAAAGACATTACACCCAATTAAAATGCTTCGCCAAACCTTACCGTATACGCAAACTTATTTACAGTGGACGATGCGCTTCGTTTGTATATGCTTTTTTAAAGGTAAATAGAATAAAAATACGTGAATGCTACTTCTATGTTAAACGTTACAGATCAAATCATATGGTATCTGTCAGGCCGATAGGACTCACAATCAGAGACTACTCAATTTAATATTTTTAAGGCGGAATTATTGTTCAATTTCTTACATTTTTGTAAGTTACATTGTAGGACCAGATCGACGTTTGCGGGAGTCATCAAAGAATATATTTGAATTTTTGGATGTCTAAAATCGATAATAATTAATTTTGTGCGTGATAGTTGCCAGAATAACAGTTATGTTATATCGAAGTTCGACTCGCAAATCTAAATTGGATCATTATTTGCGTTACTCCCTTGTAAATAAATGCGTATGTCAAGTAAGCTCTCAGTATTCTCATTTCTACCAATGTTCCATGCCATCTCTGTGCTTCAGACATACGCACGCGTATTCGGCTAAATACATACTCTTCTACAAGTCATTGATGGTTTTAGTATACCAACACATCGATTTTAACGGTATCACATATGTAACATTTATTTCGATGCTTACTCTCTTCTGAACTTAATTGTAGTCGAACAATTAACAAACTATACTGTGTTTTTTAGGTCTTTCGCACCTAAATGGTCTATAGAAAATTCGAACGTAATGGCCTACTATTATGAATCGTATATAACAAAAGTAGTATTTGAAAATGAGCAGTGAAATGTCTGTTCACATCATATATATATTCTTAGATGATTACAATCGGGGAACCTGGAAAGCGACGGTATCAGGAAATCTTTAAGTTTAAGGAAAATATTAGTCATTCCTAATCAATCCGTAGGCTTGATATTTTGTTGTTTGAGTGATTAGTGGAAGGTTTATATTATGAGTTAATCACAGGACATTCCGTTAAATTTATTTTAAAATAGAATGCTACATTACTGTGATGGACGAGAGGTTGGCGTTTGGCCGACATTGCGGGACTTACTAGAATCCAACCTATGATTAAGAATGAGAAAAGAGGGATAGATGAACCAGTCTTAATGTAGTAATAATATTTCGATTACTAGGCAAATTCTGGTCTTAAAAAAAAAGAGGACATTCACTGTGTGTGAGGGTTCACATCTGGTATGCTCGAAAAGTGACCACACCAGAGGATGACCACAAATTTACAACGGTGTTGGTAGTGATCTCAACACAATTTTTCCAATCCATATTGGCTGTGAATGTTAGGCGGAACAATTTAAAAGGTGGAGTGTCATGTAATGTATATTTTGTCATAGCAAGCCTTACTTTTAAAAGTTTACTTTAAAGCGTTCAAGAAAAATGTGTTTATAAATATACGCGTAAAATATTTCTTCCTTACTTGTGAAACAACCATGTGCACATTAGCTGCCGTTTGCAGTAAAGAGATAGGGGTAAGAAATAATAAACCGTCAATTCTTAATTATATTATCTATCAGAGTTTCATTGTGAAATTTATTGATCTTTCCACATGACAATTATAATTTGAATGCACCATCCTAGAGAGGCGAAATGTTGCTTTCTCTTTAAGTGCATGCCAATAAAATGTAATGCCATCAAAGCATTTAAAAGTTTGAAAAACATATCCTTTATTTTTGCAAAGTTTTCCCTCTTTCTTTTATCATTACCGAATATGCAAACACAACACTTAAATCATGCAAGCATTCCTAATTATCGCTTTATATGCTAAATCATGTAAACCAAGACAAGGTTTATTTGATCGCTTTGTTTTTCATGGGAAATATATCATTTTAAAGACTTTGTTCTTACAATTAAGCAAAAGTAAAATTAAGACACAAGCAATTTTGATAAAACTTACGGTTAATGATGGAGATCAATCGATGGGATTTTCCAAAATTGTTTTTTACTGTTTTGACAGGATTATCTAGTGTTATGTTCAAGCGTGTATAAAGCAACCGATTTTAAATAAAGAATGTAATTAAGCACTGGTTTAATTATATATATAAGATGTTAAAGCTTACTTTAAAAAAAACGCAGGTTTATAAAATCAAAATAAAAAAAATAAAACAACTAGAAGCCAATTACAGGATAAACTGGTTGACAAACAAGACATTGTAATTTACTGACATCTTTTGAACGTACAGAATCAACATTGCAGTTTAATCAATAATTCTACTTTTCCATGGAAAAACTCTTGGTGGAAATATTGGATACGCGAACATTTAAAAAGTATGTCTTTGCTAAAACATTGAACTATCAGATATACATTTAGTTTTGGAAAATAGATGAAGATAGACGTGAGCCGTCCTCTTACATAATCAATATTGACCGAATTTTTACTATCACAATTCATCACGTCATTCACCCATAGCTCTAATTCTCCAGTGCCTTCTCTTTTGTGCGAGTTGAAGATCTAGTATAAATTAAGATTTACTACATGCATTATGCCAAAATATAGTATTAGTCCTAGTGCGTTTGCTATTGTACTAGCTTTAAATTCTTAATTCACCGTATTATACTATTTCTGAAAAATGTACGAGGTTTCAATATGCAATTCAAGAGATAACAATACCTTCTCTCCCATTATCTGCGAACTCTATTTTCTGGAATTACTCTTTCATTTCGCAAAGTATTGCCTTTATAATCTGTCATCATGAGGCCAAGATCTCTTCTGTAACATTGTTGAGTGTTTAGTGTAATTAATCCCAAACAATGCACAGTGCCAGTTTGAGATAACGTGCCGCTATTTAAGATGGAATCTGCAATAGAACTATATAGAAAGTGGAGCAGAGATATATTTTTCTATATTACACTGGAATTTCTGTTTGTCAGTACAGTTAATAAAGCGGTAAGCTGGTAAAGAATTCCCAACTCTAGCATGTCGTGAGAATGAAATCATAGAGTAGAAGACTTTTCCCCCTAAGTATATTTAAAGAATAGAGAAGAGATTAGTCGGGTTAGTCAAAGTATTTACGCCAAGGGAGTACATGTGGGTTAAAATACTTATAAAATATGCACAGAATGTAAAAATATATTCAAGGCGAGAGGAGTTGTAGTTGTGTGAATAATACGGGATCTATTGTGGTACAAATACATTTTTTGATCGTTGTCTATACGGGCGAGAAAGATGATAGATGCACCCGTTCAGATATAGTAAAATACTCGATGCATGGGCGAATAGCAGCTTTATAAAATATGTTCTAGCATGAATCAGTATACTCATTTTCTCCCTAGCAACCTTGGAAATCTCTTTGATATTTGTTCCATTTTATGTTGCTGCAAAATATTGACACAAAATCTTGAATGAATATCTATAAGTCGCATAATATGTGTGGTTTATAAATTTTCTTCTTGCTATCAATTTACGTCACTATTCGACTTTTGACTTGAGATCTTTTTCTAAGGTCTCAGTCATTGTTTAGATATATCTTTATTAGTTTTACTCTTGTGTTTGTTATGGAGCGTAAATTTATCAGGAAATATACGCGTCTCGGCAACAATTTTAGCTACAGAATCATTTAAGAATAACATATATAATAAATATCCATTGCACACTCGAATTATTTTCATGTGCTTTAAGGTACAACTATAAAGAGAAAATTAGATGCGGTGCTCTACTAAGAAGGATGTGATTATATAAAGTAGTTGCCCAGCAATACCATGCAATTCAATTTTAAATAGAAGACCTTGCTAGACTCTATCCAAAGTTTTACATATAACTAGGGTTACTACTCGTGTTCATAGTTTCTTTTACATTCAGAAATTACAGTTATGATATCTGCAGTAAACCGGATTGTCTACATCCATACGGTCAACCAGAAAAAAAATTAAGTATGTATGAGGTTGTAAGCTAATGTTTGATTCTTTAATGACTTAAATAGTTTGGCGAAAACTAAAAGGACGCTAATAATGGATTACTGAGTTGGTCAGTTCTTTGATAAGTATTCTTGGTAACATGTATTACAGAATAAACTTTCTATTGGTTAGGAAGGTATTTTGTATATTGTAGATGTCTGTAAAATATCGGAAGTTAATAATAAACGATTTGGATTAAAATTGTAGTAAATAATCAATTCCCCAACTCTCTTGTAGATAAAGGAATAAAACTAGCCATTAGTAATTTGAATAAAATTAGTAATATTCAACAAAATTATCAACCTGTTAATATATATATTACCGTCACCAGTTACACAAAAACTCCAAAATCGATGTGAGTATTCTTAAAAATATAATCCGTAGATATGTGGCTCTCAAAAATAATAAAAAAATAAAATGTATTATATATTATAAAAAAAATACAGACAACAAGCCTTGTAATGAAAAACAACATTTCGCAAACAATGACCTGTTGGAAAGGACCAATGTAGTTTACAAATTTAGCTACCCACTAGAAGAGTGTATCTCCAATATTAGTAGCTACGTTTGTTCAACAACTAACACATTGACGCGAAGACTGTCTCTCCACCTCTGTGATTCTAGCTCTATATCACAACATTTGAAGGGACATGGCTGCCAACATTCGGAATTTCGAAGAATTATGGTAGAAAATACAAGAGTATTGCAGAGTGAAAGAAATGTAAATAGACTAAGAATACTCGAAGCATTGTACATTAAAACAGAGAAGACTCAAATAAATAATGTTAATTATGAGTGTTTCCGGGGCGTTTGAAATGTTTGGGATAAATGTTTGAAAATATATATATATATATATATATGTGTGTGTATATATAAATGTGTTTAATATATGTAAAAAAAAATCCGCCCACCTAAGTCGTAACAAGTTACCACGTGACAAGTAAAACATGTATATATATATAAGTAAATTAGAAAACAATCTCTACATTCATTTTTAAAATATGCCTAAGGATGATAGAAGTACTTCTATCGAAAGCGCTCGCGATTATGGATCCAACATATACAATTTCGAGAAGAACACAAAAATGGATTATTCGGAGATTGGAGAAGAAAAAAAGGAAAATTGTAAACAGAATAATTCCGTGCTATTCAGTAATGTTTGTCTAAAGTAGAAAATGCTGCCTAAATATTCACACTGTATATATATATATATATATATATATATATATAAATATATATATATATATATATATATATATATATATATATATATATATAGGATTCATCAGGCATAAGACTGATGAATCCTAGCGTGAATGAAACGCGGAATATTCTGTGTAGCTTAATCGGCATATACATTTCATAACTTACTTTACATATATATATATATATATATATATATATATATATATATATACATATATATGTATATATATATATACATATGCATACATTGTAAGTTTACTCAGAGAAAATAGAGAATCCGAGTTAGTTTATGGTTTGACATCGAGTTGAACAATCTAGGTGAGTTGTCTAGCGACTAGGGATATAGCTATCGGCCCTAATTTCTTTGGTACGTCGGCAAAACTATCATAGCTGGAAATAGTAGAACAATGAAATCTTGGAAAATAAATCTGAGAATAAAACTTGTTGAAAAATATAACTTGAGAATTTATGGATTTTTTTATCCAGGATTAATCTAAATTGAAGTTTCTGCAGCCTAGTCGACAGAGATGAAACGATGGACGAACATATGCTTCCCTGTTTGGGCAGATGTAAATCTCAGAAAAATGTATTGCGTTAATTTTCTGTTCTTAAATTATAATTTTCCGTGATTGTTGAACCGTATGTATACATTGTACACACTTATGAAATATGTGAACACATACTATACATAATTACACCAATATATAGAGAAACAACAAAATCACAAAGACATGCTCTGTATATATCATGATGTATACTCCCATAAAATAGCCATATGATGAGACTTAAAAAGACTGTGTTATATAGACCAGCTTTATAACATTTTGCTGAAAGATGTGAAAAAAATTGCGGCAAATTCTGCGAAGAATGTTTAATTTTATAACATATGAGGGGCGGTGCTGTAATGCTTTTGTGTCTAAAATTAGTGCCGAACCGATGGGCAAGTATGTTAGCTTCCTCGGGTTGCTGTCCCAACAATTACACGCTTGATAGATAGCACTTGGGTGTACTTCCTGTTATTGACTACATTGTTATACATTTCTCAGAAATTGCGAAATTTTAATACCTGTAACTCATTCTGCAACTGATTATTTCGTTTTCTTATTTGGCTGGGAGAATTTCCTCTAACCATTGTTTATAATGTCTCGTGGGTATTTGTACTGGAATTATGTCGGAAAAATCTGCACAATCCAAGCTGCATTTGAGCAATTGCGGCTGCACAAATAGGGGTTAGTCATTGAACGTACAAGATAATTTTCAATGTGGCACCTCTTATAGAATCCCTGTTGTTTTCCCAGAAAACATAAGTACTTAGCCGTTTTCCTGTATTGCATCATAACATTGTCAGAGGTTTAGCCTCTTGTCTAATTATATTACAATACGATACGTATTACCGTGTCCTACAGGAATTTGGCACACAATCCCAGGAAAACAGTTGCCAGAACAAGGTTTAGAATGATCCTTGCCGTGCCTAAGGATCTTATAGATGAGTGAAAGTCACAATCTATGGAAGGGAATACGAAAGAAGGACAATCATGTGTAGCGTTACAAGCTGCATCTGTGCAATTGGAGAAACAAACGCATAATATGGTAAGCATGAATGTCAGCAAATGCATGTACTTTTGCGCTAGAATGCAATGAGATTCTGCATCCACAGTATAGCCCAGTAGAAATTCCTAATATAAAATTAAACAAGCATCAAGAAGTTAAATTAATGGAATAATATATAAAAAAGGAAAACAAAAACAAATGAATATATAGATATGATAAGCCAAATTAGTAAGAAACCTGCTTAAATGTATTATAATATAAATTTTGCATGATTAAAATATATACACAATGTGGCTTCAATAATGTTTAGGCACTTTTATACAAGCAGTAAACATTTCCGAAGCAGCTTAAAAATCCATTATATCTATAATATAAAGCTGAGTGTGTGTATGTGGCTGTTCACGAATAGGCTCGTATATGGTTGACTATTCTTAAAAACTCATTACATATAATGATAGAAGATGTATCGAGGCACAGTAATGGGTATGCTTGATCTGGCATAATGATGATTCATTAAAATTGTGGGGACTGCGGTCGCGCCTGGTACACAAAGTATGGAAATAAAAAAAATTAAAATGAAAAAAAACGTTTACAAGTGTTTTTGATATAGATGTACATAATAATACTTTGATAAGTACGTTTTGACTTAAATAGAGATGGTGTAATAAGATTGTGGGGTCTGCGGTCGCGCCTGGCCTCCATGGAATGGAACTAGGCACAAACTTTAATAAAGACTTTTCATATCTATCTGCGTAAGTATACTTTGATAATTATGTTTCAGTTTGAAGACATATGGTGCAATTAAATTATGGGGTGTTCGTTCGCATCTGACCTCCATAGAATGGAAATATGTCACAAAGTTTAACCAGGTTTTTTAATATAGATCCACAGAATAGTGAGATAAGCGTTTCACTGTGAACAGTTATGGTATCATAAATTATTGGGTTTATCTATTTTATTTTTACTTTCATCATATTTTGGTTTGGTTTTGATACCCCCAAATTCGAAGCTATCTCTTTACAACCCTTGCTTTTACTAACCTATCATACTTTCATAAATCAGAGTCCATTTACCGTAGTCTGTTTTTGAACAAAGACAACGACGTGTTCTTTTGCTAGTATATATATATATATATATATATATATGTGTGTGTGTGTGTGTGTGTGTGTTTGTGTGTGCGTGTGTGCGTGGGAGGTTATTTGAGAAGGAAAACTGAAAATTAATAAAATAGTCATCAATGTGTCGTCCCGATTTCAGGGAATATCAGCAGCATTTCGTAGTAAAAATGTAGAAGAAAACGATTGCAGACCACATGCGAGTGAAAAAAGAAAGTTATAAAATCCTTCCCATTCTGGGCCCAAACTATAAAAGTGCGTGCGGAAAGGTAGCCTGATTCTATGTTTATATATATATATATATATATATATATATATATATATATATATATATATATATATATATATACCCATTAAAACGATTATTTGTATACATATGTACATGCACATATAATTTTTTTCTGATCTTATTGATTTTGTTAAAATTATATGAGGAGAGACGGTTAAGTGCATATAGACTGATTACCCAGGATCTGTAATAAAATTTATATATTACAAATTATATATATGTATATATATATATATATATATATATATATATATATACATATATATATATATATATATATATATATATATATATATATACAAAAAAAAATATATATATATGTAGATTCATACGCATGCTCATTATCCATCTATCGTTCTATCTTTACACACACACACGCACACACACACACACACACACACACATATATATATATATATATATATATATATATATATATATACTACACTGCATACTTGTAGAAAAATCAATCAATATTATTTAACTAATTTAATGATGATTATTTTAAATAGAAACAAAAATCGATTGAAACTTTTCTTTTCTGAATGTTGTTGCATCAACTATATTTGTCGCTTGATGGAGAATTGCACAAAAGACATCTTAGATATAGTGCAAAACTTGGTAGTCTTCCCAACTAAGGAATTAGGCTGTCAGTAGCAATTTACCACCGGAAACAGATATTTAACTCGTCACAATAGCGCTGAAGAGTCGTCCGTAGAATATGCCTTTGAATGTAACCTCAAAGATGTGTCTAAAGGAAAGTTCAAACACTTCAAAGATAGCAAGAATGTTTGCGACACGAAATCAAGGAGGCGGATGAAATAGAAGATTGGAGGCGAGCATAGGAAATTATTATTATTGTTATTATTATTATTATTATTATTATTATTATTATTATCATTATTATTGTTGTTGCTATTATTATTATTATCATCCTTCTTCTTCTTTTTCTTCTTCTTCTTCTTCTTCTTCTTATTATTATTATTATCCTTCTTCTTCTTCTTCTTCTTCTTCTTCTTCTTATTATTATTATTATTAAGGAACTTTCATCCAGCACTTACCACCTCCTTCGATAACATTTGCATATAAATTTGCGGTATCGTAACAGACGCTCACCATTGATTTCCTGCTGGCAGCGGCCATTGGTTTCCACTTGAATTTGAGGCCCCAGTTTTCTTCAGGCTTTTCCAGCTGAGATCTGGTTAGCTCTGTTTCTCTCTGGTCTCTCCATCTTTCTTGACCCTTTGCGACTATTTAGTATCACCCGTATTTTGTTGGGGGGGGGTCAGTAAGCAATGGGGTTTGATGTGTTAGGGGATTATTATTATTATTAATATTATTATTATTTATTTTTATTATTATTAATTGTGGTATTAGTAATGGAAGGTGGAGTAGTATTTTTCTTCTCAGATTGTGTGTCTGGCTGTTGTTATTTCCTTTTTTATGCTGAATTGCGGATCATAATAAATAACCCTAGGCTATCACAATCTATGTTTTTTAGGTTAATGTTATTATTATTATTATTATTATTATTATTATTATTATTATTATTATCATTATTATTATTATTATTATTATTATTATTATTATTATTATTAGCCATATTTTAGATACGGCACGAACATGATACAGTATCATTCGTTAGAATGTTGTAGCCATCTTTGTGGAACTGGACGTCAACAAACAGCACAAGGTCAAGAAGGATAGCGCGGCCATCGCCACCGGGTCGACGACGGGAAGTCGTTTTGGACGGAGGTCAACGGGGTTTTCAGATCTGTCGGCCACAAACGAGAGATGAAACGCCACAGAACGGAAATTAAGTTCCTTCCACCGCGTACTCCTACCCTCCTCTTCATTTCTGTATTCTACCTTTCGTTTATTGCGTCTTTTCAGTCTGATTGATAAAGTGCACAGCGTTTCGATAAACGTTGTCACTCAGTCTGCTGCTCAATATTTCTGTACATAT
The DNA here is from genome assembly GCF_053919585.1 of Euprymna scolopes. NCBI lineage: Eukaryota > Metazoa > Mollusca > Cephalopoda > Sepiida > Sepiolidae > Euprymna > Euprymna scolopes. The sequence continues at coordinate 116,940,476 of NC_136492.1, read as the reverse complement.
ACTTTCTGATAACGATTCCATATATGTACATTTTATTCATTTTTCGCAGACATATTTGTTTTAGAAATTATTTGTATTTTAATTTAGTGGAGATCAATATTGAATGAAATACATAATAATTCAATGCAGTACATTACTCAATTTTTTATATAATGATATAATAATTATATTAAGATAGGAAACTAAGACTATAATCTTTAATGTATTATGCTTACACAGTAAGTTAAAGATTTCGTATAGTTGACAAGAATCACATTTTTGATATCAATTATATAAAGCTAACCTGTCAACTTAAAAGTATGTATGTATGTATATATCTATCCCTAAAACTCTCGACAAAGGTGACGGATTTTCAAAAAAATCCATATCGTTTTGAAAATTGGCCTTTTGGACGAGAAATATCGAAAAATTGGCTAAAACATTACAGCCGTTACTTTCAAATGGGCACCTTTCTACAGAAAGAGGTCGCATTTTTCGCCGATATTTTCCAAAGTTATCCCCTCTTTTTGATTGACAAACCTTAATTTAAACCTTTGCCACTTCCACTTTGGCGGTGGGCGCAACAGCAAAGATGTCACGGTTTCTTTTTTTCACGTGCTGTTCCTCCTTTGCGGCGCGGGTTCGATCCTGGCTGCCTACTACAACTTTTTCTTCTTCTTTTTGCTTGCTTTATACACGCCTCCAAACACCCTGGCAAGGTCGGGCAACCAGGCTAGTAAGATATACACACTAGTGTAAAAACTGTTTTTTTTTAATAACACATACTAATGCTACCCACGATGAAAGAATCAAAAGCATCATTAGACTAAATACATCTTTCTATGTATGTAGTAGGCGTATTGTTGTGGGATATTTACATGATATAATTTTATATATCATTTATTCATTTATTAATCTTGTTTTCAAAATCCTTTGAGATTAGGCTTCATAATTTATGTATTCATTCTTTTGCAGACTGTTATCCTCATCTTTATAGTTGTTTCGGCACAATTCAGCCAAATAATCCACTAACTTTCTTAAGGTGATTAAGATCTACATGATATGAATGACGAGTCTTGCAATTGTAATAACTACTTTCTAATAGTAGTTGGTGTTTACCAGAGTTGGCATATTAATAGTCTCGTGTACTTGGCTAGGATAATAACCGCTATATTCAGACGATTCTTACCGAGAACAGTAGATACTCTATCCAATACGCCCCAGACTCGTAAAAGCAATAACAATTGGATTTTCCATGATCTTGTGTAAACCATCCTGTGTTTTAACTTGGTATTCTATTGTCGGTTTCCTACCGAATAGTATTAAATACCGAATAGTATTAACACTATTAATAATAACGCGATTAAAATGATATATTGATACCAACAATACTTGATACAAAAGAAGATATTCATAGCTGAACCGAAGAAAATAGAAACTTCGAATAGAATTTCCACATTAAGATCATTTTTAAACAGACATATATAATACTTATATGTTGATTAGACTCGTTGGCTCTTGCACAAGAGATAAATTGCTCAGTTTACATTTCGGCAAAATTATTGGTAACCTGGTGATTTGAATATATAAAAATAATAAGAGTATAAAACCGAAATTCCTCCGATATTGATGGTATACTTTCATAATGTAAATCCACATGTTATTAATTGTATAGAATCAGTTATAGTCTGGCATCAGATGTACAAGTAATAAAAGATATACAAGTGATCAAAGAATGGAGTAAACATTAATGTTGACCACGGTTATTATTACTTTTATTTGTGTAACCTTGTCGCTAATCCTTCCAGTAATATGTTAATACACTGACCCAAAACTTTGCATCTGAGACAGTCGCGAGGAACCGGGAAAAATAAAGAAATTCGAAATGATATTTTGTCAGTTTCAACAAAAGCCATGAATTAAGGGTGCTTTCTTACAACACATCTTATCTTCCTTTAAAAGTTCACCATATAGTTTAAAACAGTCCGTGTCGCTTCGATTTGAACGGGCCACACGCTCATTTTGCACCAGAATGCACCTTTTCTGGTCCTCTGCTATCTTCGAATATTCGATGTCCACTGCTGTCCACATGTGTTATTTTCTGCTCTTTTTTATATTTGCTTCTCTTTTGCAGTCGTGATGTCACTTTGCGCGCTGTCTTGATCATCTGCATATCCTGCTGATACGAGCACGTAAGCGGCTCTGTTACATTCAGATATATTTTTCTTAAAAGAATTAGTTAAAATGAAAGAACCAATCACGAACCCGTGGTTTTCATAATGACAGTTTTCACACGATAAAAATTAAGTAGATAGGAGAAAAAAAAGGATGCAAAAATAAAAAAAAAATATGAAGCATAATGAAAATCAATTAAATACTAATGATTTTTGTAAGTCCAGGAAATCCTCCACAAAGCTCCAAACAATATGAGAATATCATATTTCGAATTTTTTACATGATAATTTGATTATTCGTATTATTTCGATTCTTCTTGAGTTTCATTTCACAACGTTTGTAATGTGTCGAAGTCCAAATTGCGTGCAGATTCCTAAGTCCGAGCGCAAAATTTTCGGCTTCGCTTAGATATACCTGAAGATGACTGATCGTTACATCGAGCTGAACGTTGTAAAAATTACAATAGGCTCAATCCAAATAATAAGAATCAAGTGATTTTAACCAATTGAAAACTTAAAACGCACGATAATGATGAAAAAGGGCGACCCTTTCAGGAAAATCTTCCAACGTAGAAAATAACACACTAAACGTCATTAATAAACATATAATAAATACCAGATTAATTTCAAACTGAGAGAAATTCCAGAAATAAATCTATCAAAGACACAACCCATATACACACACATTTAAAAGACCATTATAGAAAATTATCATTACTGGTCCGAAGAATCTTAAAATCAAGGTGGGCATTTCAAACCAAATCGCCAGAGAAATAATGTGATGAATACGGGAGCCTTTGCTAAGCGTTGCTACTCAAATCCTTGTATAATCAAACCATTACCGCTCGCAGCCTAATTCATGATAAACGGATGTATGAATAACGAAAAAATTATATGCGATGATTATCCAAAGAGGAAATATTGGAGAAGTGCTGTATACATATTGATTTTTTTAGTGAAGCATTGTTGCTAATGACTTAGATCAAAACTAATAGTAAATAAACAACAACAACAACAACAACAATAATAATAATAATAATAATAATAATAATAATAATAATAATAATAATAATAATAATATGACCAACAACTATAATATTAATATTCACGATGATTAGAAGCTAAAGAAGAAAAAAGAAGTTTAAGTTTAGATAATAGAAAATACAAATTAGCAGATAGGTCGGACGTAACAATCAAACATTACGTGCCAACAAGAACAAACAAAAACATGTCCAATAGTAAATCCCAAGAAGTCTTCTGCGTATGTTACGAGATTACAATAACTTTGGATTAAGCGGATAATTCATATCATCTAAACCATGGTATTTTAGAAATGGTAAAAATAATAAAACATTAATTATTGTGAAAACGAATCCACTTTGCCACGTGAGCCCGATTATCAATAGCTAAGTCGAAATAAACAAGAGTAGATAGATTATAAAAAAAACTATACTCAACAGTAATAGCGTAAAATATATTTGTAGTTTATTTCAATATTATATGTATTACACACATGTATATATTATTTGTTCATCTATCTAGTGTTCTAAGGAAAGCCATGCTCTGTACCACGCACAAATGCAAAATCACCTGTCACATTTTCCTAGTAACACAACCTTGATAAAATTATTTTAGTGGTTGGAACGAGAATATGTTTGTGCATCCGCGCCTTAGTTATCAAAAAGAGAGGAAATTAAAAATGAACAAATTATTTTGCACATTGAAGTTTATAATTTGTTTTACATAACGTTAAGTCATGCATCACTGCCACTAGAAAAGCCGAATGGAAATTGCATTTCCTCCTTTAAGGAACAGCTATAGGCGCTTCTATATGCCTAGTAAAGATTATAAGCCTACTTTTTTAATTTCACTCCATAGAAATTTTCTTTCTTGTATACTGTCTTGCACAGAGTCACACACATTTTGTGTGTGTATATATATATATATATATATATATATATATATATATATATATATATATATATATATGTGGGTGGGTGTGTGTGTGTGTGTGTGTTTGGTGGTTAAATTTTAAACTCTGAAAAACAACATATAGACACATATATTCGATTTAAGAATTTATTGTTTGACAAAAGGAATATATAGAAGGGGCTATGTTTATTTCCTTGATCCATGGTTTTTCAATAATGGCGCATAGCATCAGAGGAATGAAATGCGGTTAGCAAAATGTTCAGCTGCGAATGGACGCTTATTTTACTTTTCAGCACAATTATTGAAAATAGTTTTTTGAGTGGTTGTGAATAATTATATGGAAAAATTATACGATAAGAGAAGTTGATACAACCTGGGCAATCAATTATCGGAAGGAGTACAATGTCCTTCGGGGTTATACATCCAAGTGGGCAGAAAATAGGTCCAGTGGAGAAAGAAATATTCCCATATAGCGAAAGCGAATTGCTCCTTATTGATTTCTCGAAAAGTATACGGGGCAGCCTTATTCGTTGTTGCGTTGAGTGTGTGTTGGTTGATGTAGTCCAAAAGCTTTCTCGGTGTTGATAACGTGTATCCGATGTTGGGTGGACATACCATTCCATTGTAACTATCCCCGTGAGTAATAGAATTTGAGCATTGAGTTATGTATGTAATGGGCCTCGAAATCAAAAGGATAAGGAGCAAAATCAATAGTAACATAATACAGGGGATGATATTCAGAATGGTGCGTTTGACAATTTGCTTCTGGTGTGAGTCCCGGTAGAAATATAGTTCGCTTTCTTGTAAATAGTGGGTGAGGGAAGCCTTTTAGATGAGGAAAAGAGGAGATTAAGGTGAAGTAGAGAGGGTAAAGACGGACGAGGGAGGGTAAAAATAGGGCGAGCATACAGGGGCTTAATGGAATTTTTTCGCCGGAATAGGAATTGTATTTTAGTATTCTTTCGAAGTTCGAATGGGACATGAATACTTTCTGATTTTCCATGGGAGTGCGTGTGATATGGGGTGGGGTGCTGTTTGTGCTGTGCGGATCGGTGAGCGGATGAGGTGGAGATAGAGACTAGTCATAGTCTGAAATTATGGGATGCTTGGAGGGTTACTTATTTATGTGAGTTGACGGTTTTGTTCTTTTAATTTTGAGTGTATATTTAAAGGTGACTTGATTAGTTGAGAGAAGTCAGTTCATTACGCTTGTGGTCGTACTGTGATCTGGTTCAATTAAGTTTGTTTAAATTTTGTTTAAAATGTATATGTTTCTTTTGGGAGCTGATCTATGAGTGAGTTTGTTTTCTTGCTCGTTGGGTTGGAATTGATGTTTGAGTGAGTTCTTTATTACTCAGTTGAATTAGTTATGTTTATAAAGGGAAGACTTGATTTAAATGCGGGGCTGGGTGTGGGGTTGCCCAAATGTGGTTGAATTTAACTATTTATATAAAAATTACTTGTATATCCATCTGTCAAACCTAAACATAAGTGTATATATAAACACACATATACCCACAGACACACATACGGCCGTACATATACATATATAGACATACACATATCCATATACATAGTATACTAATACGCACAAACACTGACCCATACCATGCATACATGAATACAGAATTATATACACACGCATCCTTGTACTACTGCACATATGCACTCAATTACATATATATATATATATATATCATAACACATACACGCAATCACACATATTAGAGAAGGGAACAACTTATACAGCCGGGCGTGTATGCATGCTCGTGTATCGAGTGTACAACTGAACCCATATGCACGGCCGAGCATCGCTATAATCAAGTGCAAGCACGCAAGTCACACACCCATATGCATACCATCGTATACATACAGCAAATAAAAATCTACACAAGTGTTATGTCTAAAAAGAGATAAATGTGCGCACACGGATATATCTAACATACAAATACAGAGAGCGTGCACCTACTGTTAAAGATATATATATACGTCAACAAATGATGGGGTATATCTAATGATTCTATTTTAGAGAGGAGAATAATCCTCATTTGCCTGCGCATTATATGGTCTAGGTAGATACAGACAGCTAGAGTGTACTAATATACGACTAAGTTGTGAACACACAAACACACGCATATATATATATATGTATATATATATATATATATATATATATATATATCAAGTGCATTTACTTGATTCGTCCAGCCTTGACAGACGTGTTTTAAATATTCTCTCCAGTGCTTTTTCTTTTAATGATTTGGAATTCATTCAATTTTAGATTTTTTCCAAGGAACTCTGTCTTTTGGATCATTTTGGACCATTTGGAATTTACCCATTGGATTGGAAATTTTTAATTCGACCGTTTTGGATTTTACCATTCTTGGATTTTTTACCCTTCACCGGACTATCCATTCATGTGAAACCTTTTTATCATTTTTCTTTTACCTCCTATTCCCCTTACCTCACCCTTTTTAACCAAGTAAGATCTGTGACTTACTTGTAGTTTCATTAAATACTTTTATATGCAAAATCCGATTCCCCATTTTGCTAATTCCTGCCCTCTGATGAGAAGGAGAGTATTTCTTCGAAACTCCGCGGATTAAGGACTATCCAATTAACTTGTGCTTCCTTTTTTAAAATTAATTAATATAATAGCTGACATGAAGAAAAGTTTCGATTAGAAAACAGACGAACTACTTTAAGAGTCGATAATTCCTGGAAGTCGTAGTCATTTACAAAAAGAAATCATGAATAAAAGGGACATACTTACGATTAACAAAAAATCAACTAAGTCCAAACAAGATTACACAAAGCAGGTACTTTCCTGCCCAAATGAAGATAAACTTCGTATTTCAATGGTATCATTGGTATAAATAGGTGTTACCTGACTTTGTATATTCGAATATTTAATAGAGAGACAAAATGTTGCACCTAGAATAGAGTACTGCAAAACACGAACATTGATATTGGAAAATAGTCAACTGCGACAAAATACACAAAGGTTGGAATTTTTCTTCGACTAAAATTTGTAAGAAAAAAACTTAAGAGTAAAACAGTAGTCTTAAATTCCAAATAATACAAATCATCATTTCTTGCTTTAATAATTTTGAAACATTGTATACAGACTTCTGTAAAAAAAAAGAATGACCAACTATAATTAACCACGTTAATCATTTCTCTCTGACAAGTCCATAAGAGTAGTGGTTGACGGGTAGAAATCAGAAGCTCTTAGTATTAATGCTGGAGTCCCTCAGTGGTCCATCCTGGGCCCATCTCTTTTCCTGATATATATTAATGATCTTCCAAATCACATCCTTATATCATTCGTAGAGATCTATGCTGATGACACTACTATCTATGGTAGCACATCTAAGATCGTAAACGACCAAGTTCTCGCCGATTATCTCATCTGATCTTGAGAAAGTGATACAATGGGGAAAGAGGTGGCTTGCTACTTTTAATGCGTCGAAAACCAAGCTTTTATCTTTACATCATCAACGCTCTGATCCCCATCTGGCATCAATTGAAATAGAATGGCTCTCGTCTTGGGGAGGACTCATGTTTTGACAAGCTTCTGGGCCTGCCCTTTACTCCTGGTCTTAAATGGAACACTGATGCAATTCTCTATCTATATAAAAGCCAGGTACGTCCAAGCATGGAGTACTGTTGACACATCTGGGCAGGAGCTACTAGAAAGGACATATCCTGCCTTGATAGAGTTCAAAATAGAATTCGTAGCCTTGTGGGGGCTGTCCTTTTCTCTTCCCTGCAACCTCTTTTTCACAGGAGAGATGTTGCGAGTTTGTCTTTGCTTTATCGTTATTTTCATGGCAAGTGCTCGGCTGAGCTCCATTCTATGGTTCCCCCTCGCCAAACGTTCACAAGTAACACCTGTCTAGCAGAAAACACTATCACTAATTTCCCCCAATCTTTATCTGTGTCTAAACCTAAACGTAGATTCCATGAGCAAAGCTTCTTTCTTAAAACTGCACGCCTATGGACTTGTTTTCCGTTTTTCTGCTTTCCAGCTGACTACAATATTGTTGCCTTCAAGTCTAACGTAAACAAGTTTTTGATGAGCCGTTCCATATAAGTTAACAAATATACCAAATCTCCATTACTAACTGTTACTATATTGTCCAATTTCTACTGCACACTCTTTAATCCTTATCCTCGACTGACCTCTTGGCTTTTATTAATGATGATGCATATGAAAAAAATATCAGTAATATAATTACACATCATAGATCAGCCATATTCTAAATTTCCTAATGATAAGATGCACTTAATTACACACATTAACATATATAGAACGGTTCCCATATCAATCTTATAAATAAAAGATAAATTAGCTGAATGATGGAACAAATGGATGAAGGACATTCTGGTGTCAAACACATACCGGATATAAAACACACCAATAATATTGATAAATTTAAACATAGGTTCAAAACAAAAAAAAAACAGTAAAATTAATTAAAGAAAATAGAAAATAATATGAAAGAATAGCAAAAGTTTAAATTGGCAAAATAAAAATAATAACACCAAAGGGCAATGAAAGACAAGTTCGTCAATAGAGTGCTTTATTATATAGAAATATGATATCGAATATAAAAATCTAAATTGGCATGATAACGAAACGTGCATATTCGAAGGAAAGTCTAATAAAATGAAGTAATTAAAAATTGATATAAATATCTATAGAATAAAACTTTTAATTTAAAAAATAGAAATGTAACGGGAAAATGAAAACAGATAACAGAAAAAAGATGCAGACAGAACAAATAAAAACTAAGAAAAACAAGTGAAGCGTGTATGACCCCCCCCTAAGTACACAGTGAACTAGGAATAAAACATTGCCTCCCCCATTTTTTTACTTCAATTTTCAAACCAAACAAGACACAATGTCACTTTCGAGCAGGGGGATATTATCGGGGACATAAGTTGCAGGGATATTTTGAAAGGAGATGAGTAGCAAGATGTCTGTTCACATTACACTTCTGCATATTAGTACATTTGAGAAAGCAGAATTCCGGAAGGGATTTCCAAAGACTTTCAGTTCTGGGGAAGCAACTATTGGATGAAAAGGTTTTATCACACCGAATGATCTCTACTATGTAGGGGTTGGATTAAGCTGCCTTTCAGGTTTGTCAGGGAGTATTTACGTCGAGGGGGTGCAAGTGCGTGTAGTTCGTCAGAGCATTCCTCATTAAAGTACTTTTAGAACAGGTAGTCAATGGGGCAGGGGCTGAAGCCTAGATAACAGTTCTGGACCTATCTGGTTAGCGAAACCCAACCCATGAGTGAGAGACAAGTAGCACAAGCCCAAATGTGACAACAATACTCCATACATGGGCGAATGGTGGCCTTATAGCGGTACAGTATACTTTCAGGAGTAAGTAGTTTTCTAGCACCGTAGAGAGAGCCCACCTTCCTCGTAGCAGCATAAGCAATGCTCTCAATCTATCTATTCTATAGGATTGAATGTGACCATCCAGTTTTTACCTCTTTCCTCCACGGATTGGAGGCCTTACTCAAGTGTTTCTGCAATTTTCTTGGATGCGTGCCCATGTGTTTTTCCCTCGTGCTTGCTATAGAGCGTGGAGTCATTAGCAAATATGCCCATCTCAGAAACAATTTTATCAGGGAGGTTATAAAGGTTTTACCCCTGAGGTGCTCCCGCATTTATATCATATTGGTAAGATGTTGGACCGTCGACGACAACATGGGCTTTTTACTTGCTTAAGAAGGATTTAATTACATTATGCATTCTCTCAGTGATAACATATAATCATATTGTTCCTTAGAAGACCATCGTGTCATACCCTTAATGATGCCTTATATATATCGAGGGATACCGCTCTACCCTCAACTGCTTAGTCTAGTGAATGGTATATATGTTCAGAGGTTACGTAGGATATCTGCTGTGGAACGTCTTTGCCTAAATCCATATTCATTGTCGATCAGAAGTTCAGCAGCTATTTGGTGATGAACTAGAGCTTGATTTATTATGGACACAAATATTTTGACGAAAAGCTGGAGGAGGATAATATTGCGATAATTTAATATGTAAGTTCATTCGCCAGAATTCTTGAAATCTTGCACCATATAAGCGGTTTTCCAGCAGTCAGAAAAGCAATATTTGGTAAGGCATTTGTTGTAAACACAACTGAAACAACCTCAACGGAGCATTTTTTAATAGCACAGTTGGGATGAGATCGAGTCGAATTACTTTTGAGGTGTCTAGGTGTTTTATTTTGTATGATACTATGCGCCTGAGAAGGGGGTGTACTTCAGATCATCTAGTGTTGCATCTGTCTGCAAAAGAAAGTAAGAAAGGGAGTGTTAGGCTGGTCCAATGTGGAGTTTGAGGAAAATCAACTAACAAGCTCATTAGCCTTATTGGTTGCCATGCAAACATTCATTATTGTTAGATATTGCGGAAATCGTTGACTGCCCATGTACGAAGGGGACGTCATATTATTGTGAAAATGAAAAACGGTGCAGTTTAGGCCTTACCAATTTGTAAATTTGTTTCTGACCCATGCAAAAAAGAAATGACTAAGTTCATCATTTGCCTTCCTCCATTCAACTCCTTAATTCTTTAGGACTTAACATATTTAAATTTGAGTTCAGTACAATGCAAAACTGTTAAATACTCGTACACATAAAATTTTGGATTAATATGGAAAAAATATTCCCAAAGCTAGAGTGTTTTTATTGGCTCTAAAAGAGCCCCTGGGACACACCCAAAAGTTATCGCGAAGTAAAGCAAGCAAAATGATACACAAATCAGTTACACATTTTCAGAATATTTTATAAAATTTCAAGGCATTAATTTGTGTTAAATAAGCCTAAATGTGTCAATTTTAGCCATTTAAATCCGAAAGGCATCCCAAGATTTGAGGCAACCGGAATTTTCTCCGAAAATCCCTTCTGTTACTTTTTTCACTCGTATCATGTTTAATGTGTGTATAAAATTTAAAAAAAAAACAGAGGCTTAGTTAATTGGAAAAGTGCGGACATACGAACGGAGGAACGGGCGAACGGAAAAGGGTGAATTTACAAGTTAACCTCCTTTGGTCGGAGGTACCAAAATTGAATAAGTTTGGATACATTTTATGACGTACGAAATTTTAAGGCTATATTAACCCCTGTAACTTACGTAAAACAAGTATTAAATATGAAAAAAAAAGAAGAAAAAAACTATACAAAATTTTAGTTTGAGACGGAAAAGAGTTTTAAATTAAATAATAAACTCAAAGAAAAGAGGAGTGAAAATATTGAAACATATTTCATGTATGCTAAGCAAAAGTGAAGGAGACGAAAGTAAGAAGATTTAAAAGAATACAAGCGCTGTCGAAGGCATTTATAAATAAAATAAATAAAGTTAATATTTAGTCAGTCTATGACATAATATTGGATAAAGAACATGGAGAAAAGAGAAACGGATGTAGGTTCCACGGAAATAAGTCAACTTATGTGAATATCAACTTTTAACATATGCAAGTGATGTTATCGTGATGAGCGTGCGGGCCACGTTGGGTGTAGCCTCTTTGATCATGTCAAACGTGACCCCGGTAAGAAGCAACCAGTTACATGCTATGATATTTCTAAACCTTAACTCATGCTGAAACGTAAAACGCCAACTGACATTTTCATTCACAAAGTGATGTGTTGTCAAAGAAAATATCAGTGATGCCTCTCTAGAATCCTGGAGACATCAAATATTGGCAACCGTCTCTGTAGTGCTTTTGCATAAACACCGTTCTCCTGGCATTTGTATCAGAATGACACGCCCGGGGATTAGATGCGGCGCGCTGTCCATTTAAGGACGAGTAGCATGTCTATGGTTTACATAACACTGTTTATCGGAAACAGTTTTGCCGTTTCTGAATTGCTTGCAAAATGTAGCCTGAAGATTTGTGAAACTATATACACAAAAATATATAAACATGTCCATATATATTAAACAAAGATTTATAAAAGAACGTATGGACATATGCAGAAATGACGCCTTCTTAGTATTGGTTGGTATACACGGACATAGATACTATACACCTATAAATACTCTTTTTTTCCATTTTACCACATGCATAATGCCATATACACAAATGCGTAGATTATCATTTACTTTAATATAGATTTATATAACTAGTTACACATAGGCAATTTAAAGTATCTCTTTCCTTCAGAGTCTATTACGAAAAAATTATGAACACGAGTAAAATCATCGAACTGGATGTATGCAATGAAGATTAACGCCGTTTTTTTTTTCGAGGGAGTAAACGTTTATCAAGGTCCAGTGTGCACCCCCGGATAAAAGTAAAAGATGAAAATTGCATGTAATACTTATAGTAGAATTTAATTGTTCCTGGGGACGATTCATCACGAATTTCTTTACATTATACTTGATAATAATCATGTTATAAGCATCTGATTGACAGTCCCGTTTCTTAGATAGACTCATGGTTCGTGAGGAGTTGAGACATGAAAAGATATATTTATGTCTATTATATTTTGAATACTTCTTAGTCTGAAATTAGTTTAGTTTTAAGGAAAATTCGGAGTGTAGACAGCACTAATATGTAAGAATTTGATGTGCAGATTTTACAAAGAGTTTGGTTGTCGAAATTTTATGTAATTGATAAGGGTAAGTCGGCAATTCTAACCAAAGGACCATGTATAGGTGCTCGTAAACGGCTCAAGCATTGTATATTAAATACACATTCACCCATCGCTTTTACTGTGCTGGAGCGTCTCGTTTGTTTACGAACAAACAGAGAACCTCACTTAATAGCCAAATAAGCAGCGATGAGATATATTTAGGATAAGGTGTGATATATATATATATATATATATATATATATATATATATATATATATTGCCATCCACATACAATAATGTTTCATGCATCACAACTCATCAGTGGGGCTAGACAATAACATTTCCTTAGCCATGGATTAAACATACGACCATCGCGTTGCTGCGGACTTTAAACTGGAAGAGAATTAGATGACTTATTTAAAAAGAGATTCATCGGGATAATGAAAACATCAATAAAAAAGGGAAATTCCGATCTAAAACTATATATATATATGTATATATATATATATATATATATATACATACATTTATCCTTTTATTAAATAATGTATACATCAATTACAGTGTAGTGTAAGTGAGAACTAATTATACCATGATATTTAGAAGCCTATTACTTCCCTTCAGGAGAGTGGAGAAGATGCTAGTTAACATAAAAGGGATGCGATAGTACACATGAGGAGGGAAATAAAATATTGAGGCAGTTTTGGCAAACTAACTAAATTTTTCTGATCTAGGAGGAGTATATATTTATTATATAATGCAGGTTGGTAAGTTGTTTAATATATGTAGACAAAATGTGTGATAATACTCTCGAGAGAAATATAGAGTTCGTTAATTGACGGAATATGTTTGTTTAATCAGGAATATAGGGTACGTTAATTGAAGAAAGATATTTCTTTAATCATACGCATTAAGAGGTTATAGCTATGGAAAGGGCTTACATAAAATATGAGGTTTTTGGTAAATCGCTATATTTTAGAGGGGGTATCTTAAATTATAAATATCTTAAAAGAAGATATAAACTATCAGGAATAATATTAATACAATGACTGTCAGGATATAAATTATAAAAGATACAGTATAGAAATATTTTAGTTGAATAAGATAGAGGATACACAAATGGTAGAATGAGGGGAGAAAGATGCAAATTATTCTGGATGAAATGATATGAAAAATGAGGAGTACATAGTCATAAATAATAAAGAATATAAAGGATAGAGACTAATTTTGATATAGAAGAAAAAACTCGGGTGAAAAATGAATATACAAAACGGATATAAAGATAGATATAAAAATAAGTAAAAATAAATCGGAAAATCTACAACAGTGTAGTAAATAATGGGCAATCAACAATTCCCTCACTAACCAACAATCACGAGATTCTTTGCTCAGCAACCGAGAAGGCTAACATGCTTGCCAGTCGGTTTGCCTCAAACTCCACACTCGACCCTCTAAACCACCCCCTACCTCAATTTCCTATGCGGACAGACGCCACGCTTGACGATCTAATAATCACCCCCGCTCAGGTGCATGCTATCATAAAAAAACCTTGACACTTCAAAAGCATGTGGACCCGACCTCATCCCAGCTGTGCTATTAAAAACGTGCCCAGCCGAAGTAGCTCCAGTTCTCTCCAAACTCTACAACAAATGCCTTAATGAATCTTGCTTTTCGGGCTGCTGGAAAACTGCTTCTGTGGTACAAGTATTCAAGAATTCTGGCGAAAGAACTGATCCATTAAATTATCGCCCTATTAGCCTCCTCCCACTTTTTGCCAAAATATTTGAGACCTTAATAAACCATGCTCTAGTCCAGCACCTTACAGATGCTAAACTTCTGACCGACCAACAATATGGATTAAGACAAGCCCGTTCAACGGCAGACATCCTCACTGTAATCTCTGAACGCATATACCATTCACTGGACAAAGCGGGAGAGGGAAGAGCGGTAGCTCTAGATATATCTAAGGCTTTTGACAGGGTATGGCATGAGGGTCTCCTCAGGAAGATTAGATCATACGGTATCACTGGTAGAATACTTAACATAATTAAATCCTTCTTAGATAAGAGAACAATCCAGGTTGTCCTCGACGGTCGTACATTTAAACAATATGATATAAATGCGGGAGTGCCCCAGGGATCTATCCTTGGATCTCTGCTGTTCCTAATATTCATGAATAACCTCCCCGACAAAATTGCCTCTGAGATAGGTATATATGCTGATGACACCACACTCTATAGCAGGCACGACAGGAAAACAAATGAACATATATCTAAAGTAATGGCAGACACACTAGAGGATGACCTCCAATCAGTAGTGGAATGGGGACAAAAATGGATGGTCACATTCAATGCCGCCAAGACAAAACTGGTTTCTTTCAATAATTACAAGAAACTTCTCTACCACCTATAGCAATTGCCAACGACTCTTTATCTGCGAGTACGTCTCTCAAGCTCCTTGTTTACAGGAAACATGAGTTCGAACAATTACATCGAGAGCATTGCCAGGGTCGCTGCGAGGAAGGTGGGCTCACTCTATCGTGCTAGAAAACTTCTAACACCCGAAAATATCGTGTACCTCTACAAGGCCACTATTCGCCCATGTATGGAGTATTGCTGTCATATTTGGGCTGGTGCATCGGCTACTAGTCTCTCGCTCCTTGACAGGGTTCAAAAGAGAGTCGCAAATCTGATAGGCCCTAAACTGGCATCTAAGCTTCAACCTCTGTCCCATCGTCGAAACGTTGCATCCCTCTGCCTGTTCTACAAGTATTATAACGGTGAATGCTCTGATGAACTGCAAACACTTGTGCCCCCACGACGTAAATACCCTCGACAGACCCGACAAGCTGCAAAATCCCACCCCCACACTGTAGAGATCCCTAGATGTAAAAGATCTTTCTACTCCAGTAGTTTCTTCCCCGGAACTGCTAGACTTTGGAATTCCATTCCAGGTCACTGCTTCCCCAACTGTACTGACATGCATAAGTTCAAGTGCAACGTGAACCAACATCTCGCTGCCCAAATCCCTACATAGTACCCCATTAGATGTTTCCCCTGATAGTAGCCCCCTACACCAAAGTTGCAATGTGCCTTGTTTGGGGTGAAAATGTAATAAAAAAATAATAAGTGCAAAAATATAACGATCGAAATAGCCAAGCCACTCCTCTTCTAATGAGAAGCATTAGGCTTCGAAATACCATGATATAAAAGGTTCTCACGTACATACATCCTTATTTGTATATAGGCTTATATTGAAAAAA